>NW_026623019.1:31086311-31386311 GCF_023065955.2 Ursus arctos
GGCAGGGTGAGTCCGGCGCTGGGGCTCGGGGTTCCTCAATCCCAGGCGTTGCGGCGATAGGCCCCTTGGGATGGGTCCCTCGGGGTCCGACCTAGGGTTTGAGTTAGCCCCCAGGAGGCCGGCAGGCCCGATCCGCCAGCTGTGCGGTGAGCAGAGCAGCGGGCCGAGGTGAGGGCACTGACTAGCAGTTGCGTGGCCACAAGCTTTTTGGCGCGGGGTGCCTCGAAGTCACTGGGGGCTCTGAGGGCCCTACCCGTTCTCCCGCCCTGAGTGACCTGCAGCGCCCCTAGTGGCCCGGGCGCCAGCAGACTGGCAGGGTGATTCTGGCGCTGGGGTTCGGGGGTCCCCAATCCCTGGCGCTGCGGCGCCAGGCCCCTTGGGAGGGGCCCCTCGGGGGCCGACCTAGGGTTAGTGTTAGCCCACAAGAAGACGGCAGGCCACATCCGCCAGTTGTGCGGTGAGTGGAGGAGCGGGCTGAGGTGAGGGCGCTGGCAAGCGGGAGTGTGGACCCAAGCATTTTGGCGCGGTGGGCCTTCGAACAACGACGGAGTCTCAGAGGGCCCTGCCCGTTCTTCCGCACTGAATGTCCTGGTTCGCCCCTAGTGGCCCATGCAGCGGCGGGGCGGCAGGGTGAGTCTGGCAAATGGGCTCGTTGTTTCCCAATCCCTGGCATTGCGGAGCCAGGCCCCTTGGGAGGGGCCCCTCGGGGGCCGACCTAGTGTTAGGGTTAGGCCCAAGGAGGCTAGCAGGCCCGATCCGCCAGCTGTGCGGCGAGCGGAAGGGTGGGCTGAGGTGAGGGCACTGCCTAGAGGCATTGTGGGCACAAGCGTTTTGATGCTGGGTGCCTTTGAAGGTCGCCCGGGGCTCGGAGGGCCCTGCCAGTTCTCATGCCCTGAATGACCTGCGGCGCTGCTAGCGTCCCGGGTGGTGGCGGGGCGGCAGGGGGAGTCAGGGGCTGCGGTTCGGGGGTCCCCAATCCCTGGCATTGCAGCGCCAGACCGCTTGGGAAGGCCCCTTGGTGGTCGACCTAGGGTTAGAGTTTGCCCCCAGGAGGCGGGCAGGCCCGATCCGTGGGCTCTGCTATGAGAGGAGGGGCGGGCCGATATGAGGGCGCTGGCGAGCAGTAGCGTGGGCCCAACCATTTTGGCACGGGGGGCCTTCGTAGTTCGCCGGGGGCTCGGAGGGCCCTACACGATCTCCCGTCCTGAATGACCGACGGCGCCCTTAGCAGCCCGGCCGCCGGCAGAGCGGTAAGCTTAGTCCGGTGCTGGGGCTCGGGGGTCCCCAATCCCCGCGTTTCGGTGCCAGGCCCCATGGGAGCAGCTCCTCGGGGGCCTACCAAGGGTTAGGGTTAACCCCCAGGAGGCCGGCAGGCTTGATCCGCCTGTTGTGTGGCGAGCGGAGGGGCGGGCTGAGGTGAGGGCGCTGGCGAGCGAGAGCGTGGACCCAAGCGTTTTGGCGTGGTGGGACTTCGAAGGACAATGGGGGCTCGGAGGGCCCTGCCCATTCTCACGCCCTGAATGACCGGCGGCGCCTCTAGCAGCCCGGGTGTCAGCGGGGCAGCACGGTCAGTTCGGCGCTGGAGCTCGTGGTTCAGCAGTCCCAGGCGCTGCGGCGCCAGGCCCCATCGGACGGGTCCCTCGGGGGCCGACCTAGGGTTTGAGTTAGACCCCAGGAGTTGGGCAGGCCCGATCCGCCCCCTGTCGGAGGAGCGATGGGGCGGGCCGAGGTGAGGGCGCTGGAGAGAGGGAGCGTGGGCCCAAGCGTTTTGGCGCGGGGTGCCTTCGAATGTCACAGTGGGCTAGGAGGGCCCTGCCCGTTCTCACGCCCTGAATGACCATCGGCGCCCCTAGAAACCCGGATGGTGGCGGGGCGGCAGGTTGAGTCCAACGCTGGTGCTCTGGGGTTCCTCAATCCCAGGCGTTGCGGCTCCAGGGGCCTTGGGAGGGGCCCCTCAGGGGCCGACCTAGGGTTAGGTAACACCCAGGAGGCCGGCCGTCCCGATCCGCCAGCTGTACAGCAAGTGGAGGGGTGGATGGAGGTGAGGGCGCTGGCGAGTGGGAGCGTGGGCCCAAGCATTTGGCGTGGGTCGCCTACTAATGTTGCAGGGGCGTCGGTGAATGACGGGCGGTGCCCCTAGCGGCCCAGGTGGCACCGGGGCGGCAGGGTGAGTCCGGCGCTGGGGCTCGGGGGTCCCTAATACCCGGCGTTGCGGCACCAGGCCCCTTGGGACGGCCCCCTCGGGGGCCGACCTAGGGTTAGGGTTAGCCCCCAGGAGGCTGGCAGGCTAGTTCAGCCCATGTGCGGTGAATGGAGGTGTGGGTCCAGGTGAGGTAGCTGGCGAACAGGAGCGTGGGCCAGAGCATTGTGGCTTTGGCTCGGGGTGCCTTCGAAGGTCGCAGGTGGCTCGGAGGGTCCTGCCCGTTCTGTCGCCCTGAAGGACTGGCGATGCCCCTAGTGCCCCATGTGGCGGTGGGGCGGCAGGGTGCGTCCGGCGCTGGGACTTGGGGGTCCCCAATCCCTGGCATGTGGCGCCAGGCTACTTGGAAGGGGCCCCTCGGGGGCGACCTAGGGATAGGGTTAGCCCCCAGGAAGCCAGCAGGCCAGATCTGCCAGCTCTGCAGGGAGCATAGGCGTGGGCCGAAGTTAGGGCGCTGGCGAGCAGGAGCGTGGGAGTCAGAGTTTTTGCACAGGGGGTCTTCGAAGGTCGCAGGGGGATCGGAGGGCCCTGCCCGTTCTCCCTTCCTGAGTGACTGGCAAGGCCCCTAGCACCCTGGGTGCTTGCAGGGTGGCAGAGTGAGTCCAGCACTGGGGCTCGGGGGTCCCAAATCCCCGGCATTGCGGTGCCAGGCTCCTTGGGAGGGACCCCACAGGGGCTGACCTAGGGTTAGGTTTAGCCCCTAGGATGCCGGCAGGCCCTATTCACCAGCTGTGTGGAGACTGGAGTGGCAGACCGAGGTGAGGGCACTGGTGAGCGGGAGCGTGGGCCCAGCTGTTTTGGCGCGGGGGGCCTTTGAAGGTCGCCGTGTCTCGGAGGGCCCTGCCCGTTCTCCCGCCCTGAATGAACGGCAGCACCCCAAGACCCTGGGTGGTGGCTGGGTGGCAGGGTGAGTCCAGTGCTGAAGGCTCGGGGGTCCCCAATCCCTGGCGTTGTGGCACCAGGCCCCTTGGGAGGGGCTCCTCGGGGGTCGATCTAGGGTTAAGGTTAGCCCCCAGGAGGCCGGTGGATCCGATCAGTGGCTGTGTGGCTCGCGGAGGGTTGGGCCGAGGTGAGGGCGCTGGCGAGACTGAGCATGAGCCCAAGCATTTTAGTGCGGGGGGTCTTCGAAGGTCAGCGGGGGCTCTGAGGGACCTGTCCGTTCTCCCGCTCTGAATGACCGGCAGGGCACCTAAGGCTCGGGTGGCTGAAGGGCAGCAGGGTGAGTCTGGCACTTGGGCTCGGGGTCCCCATCCCCAGCGTTGTGGCCCCAGGCCACTTGGGAGGGGCCACTGGGGGGCCGACCTAGGGTTAGGGTTAGCCCTCAGGAGGCCAGCAGACCCGATCCGCCCACTGAGAGGTGAGAGGAGGGGCAGGCCAAGGTGAGGGCGCTGGGGAGCGGGAGCGTGGGCACCAGCGCTTTGGCGCCCTGGGCCTTTGAATGTTGCCATGGCTCGGAGGGCCCTGCCCCTTCTCCTGGCTGAATAACCAGCGGCGCCCCTAGCGGCTCCGTTACTGGTGAGGCAACGGGGGGAGTCCTGCACTGCGGCTCGGGGATCCCCAATCCCCGGCGTTGCGGCGCGAGGCCCCTTTGTATGGGCCCCTCGGGGGCAGACCTAGGCTTAGGGTTAGCCCCCAGGAGGCCGGCAGGCCCGATCTTCTGGCTGTGCGGTCTGCGGAGCAGCAGTCCGAGGTGAGGGCGCTGGCGAGCGGGAGCGTGGGCCCAAGCTTTTTGGCGTGGGGGGCCTTCAAAGGTCACTGGGGCTTGGAGAGCCCTGACCATTCTCCCATCCTGAATGACCGGCAATGCCCCTAGTGCCCCAGGAGGCGGCGGGGCGGCAGGGTGAGTCCAGCGCCGGTGCTCGGGGGTCCCCAATCCCCGGCGTTGCGGCGCCAGGCCCCTTGGGAGGTGCCCCTTGGGGACCGAACGAGGGTTAGGGTTAGACCCCAGGAGGCCGGCAACCTGGATCGGCTGGCTGTGAGGTGTGCGGTTCAGCAGTCCGAGGTAAGGGCATTGGTGAGCAGGAGTGTGGGACAAAGCGTTTCGGCGTAAGGGCCTACGAAATCGCTGGGGACTTGAAGGGCCCTGCCCGTTCTTCTGCCCTGAATGACTGGCGGCTCCACTCACGGCCTGGGTGTGGCGGGGCGGCAGGGTAAGTGTGGGACTGGGGCTTGGGGGTTCGAAATCCCTGGCGTTGCAGCGCCAGGCCACCTGGGAGGGTCCACTCGGGGCCGACCTAGGGTTAGGGTCAGCCCCCAGGAGGCCGGCAGGCCAGATCCACTGGCTGTACGGTGTGCAGAGCGGAGGGTCGAGGTGAGGGCGCTGGCGAGCGGGAGTGTGGGCCCATGCGTTTTGACGTGGGGGGCCTTCGAAAGTCGCCAGGGGTTCGGAGGGCCCTGCCTGTTCTCCTTCCCTGAATGACCGGCGGCACCACTCAAGGCCCGGGTGACAGGGGCAGCAGGGTGAGTCCGGCGCTGGGGCTTGGAGGTCCCCAATGCCCAGCGTTGCAGCACCAGGCCCCTTCGGAGGGGCCCCTCGGGGGCCGACCAAGGGTTAGGTTTAGCCCCCAGGAGGCCGGCAGGCCCAATCAGCTGGCTCTGCGGTGTGCGGAGCAGCGGTCCAAGGTGAGGGCGCTGGCGAGCGGGAGCGTGGGCCTGGGCATTTTGGCGCGGTGGGCCTTTGAATTTCGACATGTCTTGGAGTGCCCTGCCCGTTCTCCCGCCCTGAATGAACTGCAGCACACCAAGGCCCCGGGTGGTGGCTGGGCAGCAGGGTGAGTCCAGTGCTGAGGCTCGGGGTCCCCAATCCCCGGTGTTGCGGCGCCAGGCCCCTTGGGAGAGGCCGCTCGGGGTAGATCTAGGGTTATGGTTAGCCCCCAGGAGGCCGGTGGACCCGATCAGTGGCGTGTAGCATGCAGAGGGTTGGGCCGAGGTGATGGCACTGGCAAACCTGAGCATGAGCCAAAGCGTTTTGGCCCGGGGAGCCTTTGAAGGCCACCGGGGGCTCGGAAGGCCCTGCCCCTTCTCTCGCCCTGAATTAACGGCAGTGCCCCTAGCGGCCCGGGTGGCGGCATTGCAGTAGGGTAATTGTGGCTCTGGGGCTTGAGGTTCCCAGTCCCCAGCGAAGCGGCACCAGGACCCTTGGGAGGGGCCCCTGGGTGGCCAACCTAAGGTTAGGATTAGCACCCAGGATGCCGGCAGGCGGTCTCCGCCTGCTGTGCGTGGAGCGGAGGGGCGGTCCAAGGTGAGGGCGCTGGCGAGCAAGAGCGTGGGCCCAAGCGTTTTGGCACCGGGGGCGTTCGAATGTCTCCGGGTACTCAGCGGGCCCTGCCCATTCTCGTCCCTGAATGACCTGCGGCGCCCCTAGCAGCCCAGTTGGCAGCGGGGTGGCATGTGAGTCCAGGCATAGGTCTGGGGGTCCCAGTCCACCACCTTGCAGCTCCAGGCCCCTTGGGAGGGGCCCCTAGGAGGCTGACCTAGGGTTAGGTTTAGCCCCTAGGATGCCGGCAGGCCCTATTCACCAGCTGTGTGGAGACTGGAGTGGCGGACCGAGGTGAGGGCACTGGTGAGTGGGAGCGTGGGCCTGGGTGTTTTGGCGCGGGGGGCCTTTGAAGGTCGCCGTGTCTCGGAGGGCCCTGCCCGTTCTCCCGCCCTGAATGAACGGCAGCACCCCAAGCCCCTGGGTGGTGGCTGGGTGGCAGGGTGAGTCCAGTGCTGAAGGCTAGGGGGTCCCCAATCCCTGGCGTTGTGGCGCCAGGCCCCTTGGGAGGGGCCCCTCGGGGGTCAATCTAGGGTTAAGGTTAGCCCCCAGGAGGCCGGTGGACCCAATCAGTGGCTGTGTGGCTCGCGGAGGGTTGGGCCGAGGTGAGGGCGCTTGCGAGACTGAGCATGAGCCCAAGCATTTTAGTGCGGGGGGCCTTCGAAGGTCGGCGGGGGCTCGGAGGGACCTGCCCTTTCTCCCGCTCTGAATGACCAGTGGGGCCTCTAGAGGCTCTGGTGCCTGAAGGGCAGCAGGGTGAGTCCGGCACATGGGTTGGGGTCCCCATTCCCGGAGTGTGGTGCCAGGCCACTTGGGAAGGGCCCCTCCGGGGTCGACCTACAGTTAGGGTTAGCCCCCAGGAGGCCAGCAGACCCGATACACTGCCTGTGCATCGAGTGGAGAGTTGGGCCGAGGTGAGGGTGCTGGTGAACATGAGCCTGGGCCCAAGCGTTTTGGTTCGGGGCACCTTCGTAGGTCGGTGGAGGTTCGAAGGGCCCTGCCTGTTCTCCCACCCTGAACGAATGGCGGCGCCCCTCGCGGCATGTGTGGGGCGGGGCGGCAGGGTGCATCCAGCTCTGGGGCTTGGGGGTTCCCAATCCCCGGTGTTGTGGCGCCACACCCCTTAGGAAGGGACCCTCAGGGGCCGTCCTAGTGTTAGGGTTAGCGCCTAGGAGGCCGGCAGGCCCGATCAGCCAGCTGTGCGGGGATCGGAGGTGCGGTCCGAGGTGAGGGGGCTGGGGAGCGGGAGCATGGGCACCAGCATTTTGGCACCCTGAGCCTTGGAATGTTGCCATGGCTCGGAGGGCCCTGCCCTTTCTCCTGCCCTGAATAACCAGCGAAGCCCCTAGCGGCTCTGTAGCTGTGGGGCAGCAGGGTGAGTCCCGCTCTGTGGCTCGGGGATCCCCATTCCTCAGAATTGCGGGGCTAGGCACCCTTGGGAGGGGCTCCTCTTGGGCCGACCTAGGGATAGAGTTAGCACCCAGCACGCCGACAGGCCCAATCCTCTGGCTGGGCGGTGAGAGGTGCGTGGGCCGAGGTAAACGCTCTGGCGAGCGGGAGTGTGGGCCCCTGCATTTTGGGACGGGAGGCTTCAAATGTTGCTGGTTTCCCCAGGGCCCTGTCCGTTCTCCGGCCCTGAATGACCGCCGGCGCCCCTAGCGGCCCGGGTGGTGGCATTGCGGCAGGGTGAGTCTGGCTCTGGGGCTTGGGGTCCCTGATCCCAGGCGTAGTGGCACCAGGACCCTTGGGAGGGGTCCGTCGGGGGTCGACCTAGGGTTAGGTTTAGCCTAAAGGAGGCCGGCAGGCCCGATCCACCGGCTGTGCGGCGAGTGGAGGGCCAGGCCTAGATGAGGGCGCTGGTGAGTGGGAGCGTGGGCCCAAGAGTTTTGGTGCTGGTGGCCTTCGAATGTAGCCGGGGACTCGGAAGGCCCTGCCCGTTGTTCCGCCCTGAATGACCGGCGGCGCCCCTAGTGGCCCGGGTGGTGGCGGGGCCGCAGGGTTCATCTTGCGGTGGGGCTCGGATGTCCCCAGTCCCTGGCATGGCGGCAACAGGCCCCTTGCGAGGTGCCCCTCTGGGGCCTACCTAGCTTTAAGGTTAGCCCCCAGGAGGCCGACAGACCAGATCCGCCGGCTGTGCGGCGAGCGGAGGGACGGGCCGAGCTGAGGGCGCTGGCGAGCGGGAGCTTGAACCCAATTGTTTTCACGTGGCGGGCCTTCTAAGATCGCCGGGGGCTCGGAGGGCCCTGCCCGTTCTTCCGCCCTGAAATAGGACAGCAACCCCAGCGGGTAGGGTCACGGTGAGGTGGCAGGGTGAGTCCGGTGCTGGTGCTTGTGGGTCCCCAATCCCTGGCATGGCGGCACCAGGCCCCTTGGGAAGGGCCCCTCGTGAGCCGTCCTAGGGTTATAGTTAGACCCCAGGAGGCCGGCAGGCCTGGTCCGCCGGCTGTGAGGGGAGCAGAGGAACGGGCCGAGGTGAGGGCGCTGGCGAACGGGAGCATGGGCCCTAGAGTTTTGGCGCGTGGGGCCTTCGAATGTCGCTGGGGGCTCGGAGGCCCCTGCCTGTTCTCCCGCCCTGAATGCCCGGCGGCTCCCTAGCGGCCAGGGTGGCGGAGGGGCGGCAGGGTGAGTCCAGAGCTGGGGCTCGGGGGTCCCCAATACCCGCCGTGGCACTGCCTGTCCCCTTGGGAGGGGTCCCTCGGGGGCCGACCTAGGGTTATCGTTAGCCCAAAGGAGGCTGGCAGTCCCGGTTCACTGGCTATGCGACGTGCGGAGGGGCTGGCCTAGGTGAGGGCGCTGGTGAGCGGGAGCGTCGGCCCAAGCGTTATGGCGCAGGGGGCCTTCGAAAGTCACCAGGGGCTCGAAGGGCTCAGCAAGTTCTTCCGCCCTGAATGACCGGTGGCACCCAAGCAGCCCCGGGTGGCGGCGGGGCGGCAGGGTTAGCCCAGAGCTGGGGCTCGGGGGTCCCCGAGCCCCGGTGTGGCAGCACCAGGCCCATTGGGAGGGGCCCCTCGGGGGCTGACGTAGGGTTTGGGTTAGCCCCCAGGAGGCCAGCAGGCCCGAACCGCCAGCTCTATGGCGTGCAGAGGGGCTGGCCGAGGCAGGGTACTGGCGAGCGGGAGCGTGGACCCTAGGGTTTTGGCGCCGGGATACTTCGAATGTCGGTGGGGCTCGGACGGCCTTGCCTGTTCTCCCTCCCTGAATGACCGGCGGATCTCCTAGCGGCCCGGGTGTCGGCAGCGTGGCAGGATGCGTCCAGCGTTGGGGCTCGGGTATCCCGAATCCCAGGCGTGGTGGCGCCAGGCCCCTTGGGAGGGGCCCCTCTGGGGCCGACCTAGCGTTATGGTTAGCCCCCAGGAGGCCAGCAGGCCCGATCCGCCTGCTCTGCCGCATGCGGAGGGGCTAGCCGAGGTGAGGGCGCTGGCGAGCGGGAGCGTGAGCCCAAGAGTTTTCGCGCGGGGCTTTCAAAGTTTGCTGGGGGCTCGGAGGGCACTGCAGGTTCTCCTGCCCTGAATGACCAGCGGCACCCCTAGAGGCCAGGCTGGTGGCGGGGCTGCAGGGTGAGTCCAGCGCTAGGGATCGGGCATCCCCTATCCCTGGCGTGGCAACGCCAGGCCCCTTGGGAGGGGCCCCTCGGGGGCTGACATAGGGTTCGGAGTTAGCTCCCAGGAGGCAGACAGGCCTGATCCCCTGGCTGTGTGGCGTGTGGAGGGGCTGGCTGAGGTGAAGGCGCTGGTGAGCGGGAGCATGGGCCCAAGCTTTTTGGCGAGGGGGCCTTCGAAGGTCGCCTGGGGCTCTGAGGGCCCTGCCCGATCTCCCGCCCTGAATGACCAGTGATGCCCTGAGCCCGCCGCGTCGCGGTGGGGCGGCAGTGTTCGTCAGGCACTGGTGCTCTTGGGTCCCCAATCCCTGGCGTGGTGGCGCCAGGCCCCTTGAGGGGGCCCCTCGTGAGCCCACCTAGGGTTAGTGTTAGCCCCCGGGAGGCAGGCAGGCCCGATCCACCGACTGTGCGGCCAGTGGAGGGGCAGGCTGAGGTGAGCGCGATGGTGCGCGGTAGCGTGGACCCATGCGTTTTGGCGCGGGGGCCTTCGAAGGTCGCCGGGGGCTTGGGAGGCCCTGCCCATTCTCTCGCCCTGAAAGACTGGTGGCGCCTCTAGCAGCCCAGGTTGCTGCAGGACGGCAGGGTGACTCCGGCGCTGCGCTCGGGGGTCCCCAATCCCCGGCGTTGTGGCGCCAGGCCCCTTGGGAGGGGCCCCTCGGGGGCCGACTAGGGTTAGGGTTCGTCTCCAGGGGGCCGGGAAGCCCGGCGCTAAGTGGTTCTGGCAATGTAACAAAAATGCTATACACTTATCCGTAAGAAATAACAGTGTACAGGAACCCTCTTAGCCCTAACTTCATCCTTTGTGAATATGGAAGCCAGCCCCAAAGTGGTCGTGGAAGTCTGACGAAAGGGCTAAGCACTTTTCTCTGAGTCACCACACTATACAGGGAAAGACCAATGTACATCATCTTTCACGAGTATAAAGCATTAATGAAAAGGTTCTGGAATTTCGAGGACTCTGACCCATCCTTATTGGTAATAAACCACCGTGTACAGGAAAACACCTTCAACTGTCATCAGCCTCCTCAATCCTGATTCCGATTCAACTTTGGGGGTGTAGGACTAGGGAAATGTCCACATCTTATTGCTAAGAAAGTATGATGTCAGGGTAATGCCCTTCAAGTCACATCAGCCTTCCTGAAGACGGAAGCAGGAATCAAGGTGGTTATGTTACCATGAGGTAAGGAAGATGAGCATATAAGTGAGAAACAACAGTGGGCAGGACTTCTCTTCCACCGAACAGTATCTTTGCTTAATGTTGAATCCCTATGGTAAGTGGTTGTGGGCATTTGTGAAGTCAAAATCTTAAGTGTTTTGTAAAACCTCTTGGTCATTCACAGATGAGACTAAGGTAGTTGGGGACTCCTAGGCAGTGATTTGTCCACTGTCAAAAATATGAAAAGATAAAAGAGACAGATGAGGTCTCCTCAGGCATTGTCCTTTATCCTCATCCTCCATGAGGATGGCCATCTCTGGACAGCTCAGTGGCAGGGTCTCATTCACAGTGGGGGCATCTGTTCCTCACAGACATCAGGCAGGGAAATGGATTTGGTTCTCTGTGCCAGCCCAGCCACAGCTGAGTGTCACAGCACCCTCTCGTGGGCTCATAAGAGTTTCACTGTCACCAGGCAGGTCGTTGTATTTGATAAACCACTGTGAGAGTTTGCAATCGCCTTCATCTGCAACCTCCTAGAGGCAAATGCAGATCTCTGGTACCATGTGAAGTCATGTGAAGGCATCGTGAGAAAGTGTCCTTTTGCTTAAGAAAAACATGGCTGGGGCTCCTGGCTGGCTCAGCCAGTTAAGCATGTGCCGTTGGCTCAGGTTATGATCCCAGCGTTCTGGGATCGAGCCTAGGCTCCATGCTCAGCAGGAAAGGAGGTAGGGAAATAGCTTAGAACCCACAGAAAATGTGAATAAAGGGGAGTGAAATGGAACTTGGTCTGTGTTTTGCTTTAGGGATTGGAAGTTAGTTTTTTCTCAATTGTGATTGTTCTTGAAACAGAAAAGCTGTATTGGTTTTTTTTTTACCTTTAATTTTTTTTCTAATAATAATTTTTTATTATGATATGTTAGTCACTATACAGTATTTCTTAGTTTTTGATGTAGTGTTCCGTGATTCATTATTTGCATATAACACCCAGTGCTCCATGCAATATGTACCTTCCTTAATACCCATCACTGGCCCATATCAATCCCCACCCCTCTCCCCTCTGAAGCCCTCAGTTTGTTTCCCAGAGTCCATAGTCTCTCGTGGTTCATTCCCCCTTCTGTTTAGGGTCCATTGTCTAAAGGGACAGACAGTGGAAGTTCACCAAATATAAGATCGAAATTTCATTGTTCATTATAGATGCCGCCAAGTAGTTCCCAGACATTTCATTCTACTGTAGTAATTCATTATACCTGTGCAGGTGCACGTGGAAGACAATTGATGCATGCATAGTGGTAATAAAACACGCCCGTCAGTAGTAGAATAATAGAGGATGCATATGTGTAAAATTATTTGACTACAGCTTCCATGCTTTCCCTTTGGTTCCTTATTATCTATGAAATTGGACAATTTTTGTTCTCTAGGCTTAAAACTCATTGTCAGTATTCAGAGTTTTTCAATGCTGATCTTCTCCTGTATAAGTTACCAAAAACCTAAAATATGTATGAACTTTAAAAAACGCTATATTGAAAATGACAGCAGGGAAGTTCCATTTTGTAAATATTGTGTCAATGGATCTCTATTTTGACATCAGTGTTCGTTAGAAATGATGACATTTCATGTGAGTATGAATATCAATGTGAAAAAGAAAAGGTAGGAAGAACCTTGAATGTTTAAGTAATTGGTGAAATGACAGGTGTGTGTGTGTGTGTGTGTGTGTGTGTGTGTAATTGATTTTCAATGAACGGTTCAGCTTCTTGTAGGGCCTCCGAGAGAGCCCAGGTGAACCTTTCAATTAGTTGGTATCTGTTTTCAGAACATGGGAATCTCTTAGTCCAATAGTCAATCAGGCAAGCTTTGAGGTCTTGAAGAGTTTTGGTCCTCAGAGATGGTGTTGGAGACCCTTGTGAGCAAACCCTAGGGTATGCTCAGAGCCCTCATTAGCAGGTACCAACGTGTGACGATTTCAGACAGCATTTCCCAAAGAAGTACCTCTTGAGTCTCTGTCCTTGTCAGTTCCCTACACTTCCTTACACTAATTATGTGATCAGTGTGTTTCAGGATAATCCCCACATGTGATTTTTGCTATTTCCTACTAGTCCTATCTGTTTCTCATCTTCTTCTTTAATGGTAGGGGTTGGGAAGCAACCTGTGTGGTGTAGGAAGGGGTGTGGTAGTTGTCTGCCTTCAGAGGACAGAATGATGTTTAGAAATTGTACTGTAGTTTGAGGTCAATTGTCCATCCTCTGAGTGTCAGGAATTCCATCACTTTACTTTGATGCTAGTCTGTTCTTCAAGCTGTCCTCAGAAATAAGGACGTCATCCATCTAGGGAATACTGGTTTGTGTGTATGTTTTCATTTTAGGAAAGGCCGTGCTGTTCCTGAAAATAATACTGTAGAGCACCCTTTCCTGTTCTTATTGGACATCAGTCAATCTTTTCTGAAGTATTTGTTTTTAAATAGACTTTTTATGGTTGATGAGCAGGAATTCTTTCTTGACAAGTCTTTGTCAGTGTGTGTATTGCAAATCTTTACTTCCCAGCCTGTGGTTCACTTTTTCATTTTCTTATGGTCATAAGATAAGGAGAAATGTCACATTTTTATGCAGTCCCACTGAATTCTTTTAAATGGTTAGTGCACCCTATGTCCTACCCCAAGATTGACAGGTTCTACGTTTTCTTTCAGAAACTGTCCAATGGGAAGCTACAATCCATCTCAAATTTATAAATTGCATTTTTAATTCTAATAGGGTATTTATAGACTGTTTTGGATTTTCTATGTACACAATCATATTATCTGTGAACAGTCACAATTATCCCCTCATTTCTTATATTTTTGTTTCTCTTGCCTTCTAACACTGGTAGATTCTCCGATGCCATGTTGAATAGAGCAGCATTGTTTGAAGATTTTAATATACCTTTCTCAATATCTGACAGAAAAAGCAGACAAAACATTGGTAACAAATGTGACCTAATTGACATATAGGGAACATTCCATAATAAGTGCAGAATACATTATTTTCAAGTGGTCATCGATTCTTTACCCAAATAGATGATAGGTGGGGCCACGAATCAAGTCTACAAATGTGAAACCCTGAAGTTAACTAGATTCTATTCTTAGACCACAGGGGAATTGAGCCACAGTCATAGCGAAAAGAAAACCAGGAAGTCCTTCAATGTTTAAAAATTAAATGGAACTTTGCTACATATCCTAAAGGTCAGAGAGGGAATCTCAATGGAAATTCTGAACCTTTTCTACATGAGGGCTCACACACAATGGCACTTTCTATGTGAAGAGCATTATAATAACCTAGACAGGAGTTGAGCCTTAAGTCAGAGTTCTGCCTGCCCCAGCCACACCTGGCAGCCTTGGCCTGTGGTCCCCCTCAGCTGTCCTTTCTGGTGGCCCTGAGCTAGAGGGTCAACATGGCCATATGGAAATGGGAAGCTCTCCACTCATAGTGATGTTGGTGCCCCCTCCCCAGCTGCCCTTTCTGGTGGCAATGAGCTAAGGGGGTCAAAATAGCCTTATGGAAATTAGAAGCTCCCCACTCTTAGTGATGACGTTGCTATCATATCGTCCGCACCAGTCCAACAACATGATTTCTGAGTGAAATATGACACAAGAGTGACTTCTTGGCCTTCCTTCAGGTTTGAAAATCATCTGGTGAGTCATCTATTAGGAATATGGATTCAGCATGTGTTCTTTCTTCTGGAAAAGAAATAGACCCAATAGCAATTATGGCTTCCTGAGCACCTGTTCTTGAGAGACATCATACTGGCTCTTTGTAGCATTCTGCCCCTTAAACTTCTCAACTAGGGTGTAGATATTTTTAGGCACATTTTCAGGTGGTTAGACAGGGACTCAGATGATATGAATCACAGAGGATTTTAGTGTCAGAAACCTAAGTGGGATCCCCAAATTGACTCCAAATCCCTTGTTGTTCCATACAGGGTACTATTTCCCTCTTATCTCTGGTCTTCTCGATCTGGAAACCTATCAAGTATCAGAATTTTCTTGTCATGTGGACAACTGGAACAAATTCAGCAGGCCTTTTCACCTCTGCCAATGGTGATCATTAAGATCATTATCTCAGTGGAGGACCTGTGGGTAAGATACTCAACGATCCTTAGGAATACAGACAGTATAATATTTTTCTGGTATTAAAGTTACTGAAACCAACTATCTTTTTTAGTTGATTCAGGCTCTGGTATGTTCAGAGGGTGCTGTAAAACAGGTCTGAATTAGTATTTAAAAACACTCAGCTCAGCCTCTTCTACAAAGTGAGCCAATGCTTATAAACATGGCTAAAATATTGCCTTACCTACGATGACTTCCCAGCCATCGTAGTGTTTATATGGTATGACTGTGACTTACATTAGTCAACATTTGCAGAGAAAGAACTTAGTGCATCCATGGGGCACTTCATGTTGAAATTAGTTTGTGACAACGAGCTACTGTGTTTTATTCTGCAGTCCAAGGGAATGGTGCCAGACATCTCTAAGGTGTCTAGCAGTTCTACAATTCTGATTTTAAGTGGTCTGTGTGCTTCAGAGATTTGGGCAGGAGAAGGGCAGGAGTCCAGAGACTGTGAACACTTCTGTTACCTGTGCTGACCATGGAGCAGGTAGCCTTCTGTGGGCATCATTTTGATTTCTTGGTACTCTTGTGAAAGGTGCTTTTGTTTCAAATTCCTCCATTTAGGAGAAATTATAATGATGAAAGTAATTTTTATCTTATATCATCTGTGGGCCCAGATCCTGGGCTCCCAGGGAAGCTATCCTTTAACAATTTACCCAGCTCAAAATGAGTGGGCAAAACTTCAAAGCATGGGCCCTGTTTCTGCCCCAAGCACATGTTGTACATCTGCTTCAAGAAGAAAACAATAACCAAAAATGCCAACATGAAGATAAGAAAAAATAAAGAACCTCTTTGGCTCCCAAAAGATTAAAGTCATACTGACATGTACATACTGAAAACATAAGAAAGAGTCTGTCACTTTCTGTAATCTAAGAAGATCCTCATTGTGGTGTGTAACTCTGTACGTAAAACAAAGCAGAAAAAAATATATAACTGTGCCCCAAATGTTCCTTCCCCGGAGTACTCCCTTCTTGGTGAAGATTGTGTCTCCCAGGCAGCTGTACTGACTTGGGTTTGAATAAAGGTCTCTTCCTTTCTCTCTAAAATATTTTTAAAAGTTCATTCAGGCAATGTCAACAATAACAGTGTTTTCTATTTAAGTGAGAAATAAATGTTCCACTCTAGTTATATTGGGAAAAATATCCTAGACGAAATGAGGGTTTCTTTAGAAGATTAAGTCTGCTTTCCAGAAAAGGCAAGGTCATTGGTCTATTGAGAATGAAGATAATTACTGCTAAACAAGAAGTATGTGTTGCCCCTTCACCCAGAAACCGAAGCAGGTGTGCAGGCTTTAGGTCAGAGGTGCCTTCTTCTCCACAGCTGACAGCACTTCTCTGCTCTGGCTCCAAGACACCCGAGGTTTTGAACGTCAGCATCGGAGTCAGCGAGGAAGCTTGTCATAGGACGCCAGTGTTCAGAGAAAGCACAGGTATGTTTGGCAAAATGTCCTATCTATGTCAGGGCTGGAGGTAAAACCTCTCATTATCCCAAAACCTCCTGGGCTTTTCTCTTTCCTCTAGTTGAGCCACAAAGTAAAATTGAAGTAGCTGTCAGCATTCTGGGTTTGGTGCAAGAATTACTTAGTTCCCTGCAGGTAGAACTTTGCAGGGGATCACAATTTCTCTGTCCATTTACTGCTTACAAATGTATTTTGACCATCTGTTTCCTAGGAACCCTCTTTTATTAGAAAGGGAAGGTGAGATTCACTCAGTGCCTGTTTGTAACATCTAATTTGTTCCTTCATCTAACAGTGTTTATTCAATTGGGCCTAAGATATGGTTGAGTGGCCAGCATCTAGAGTTAGGTGGCTTTTTTTCATCTGATACAGACTTGGGTGATGTCATTTGACAAAGGTGATGTTTCATCATTGATTAGTTTATTCATCAGAAGAGTTAAAATTAGGGTGGAGGGAAAATTGAAAATTATCCAAAGCGGCCTGTTCCTGTTTAAAAGTTGAGCTTGACTTTCTAGTTTTACTAAATGTATTATCTCGATATTTTGAGGTGCCATATTCTCTCTGTAGTTTCTTTGGTGGTGGAGTCAGAAGGAGAGTTTGAGAACTCTTTTGGATAGTGGCATGCTGGTGGCTTCAAGGGGCTTGGCGTCAGGAGCCTTGGGGTGAAGTCTGCAACTGCTTGACTGACCCTGGGTGCATCTCCCACAGGTTTTGTTTCCTCTTATGATATTGCCAGCAGATAATGTTCTGCATAAAGGGGAACCCTCCCATCCTGTTGGTGGGAATGCAAAGTGGTGAGCCAGTCTGGGAAACAGTGTGGGGGTTCCTTAGAAAGTTAAACATAGAACAACCACATGATCCAGCAATTGCTCTCTTAGGTATTTACCCAAAGGATACTAAAATGCGGATTCAAAGTGGGTACATGCACCATGATGTTTATAGCAGCAATGTCCACAGTAGCCAAACTATGGAGACAATCGTAAAGTCCATGCACTGATGAATGGATAAAGCAGATGTGGGATACATATATATACTGGAATATGACCCAGCTTCAAAAAGAATGAAATCTTACCATTTGCAAGGATGTGGATGGACCTAGAGTGTATTAAGCTAAGCAAAATCATTGAGGAAAGACAAATATCCTATGCTCTCACGCTTGTGGAATTTCAGAAAGAAAACAGATGAACAGAGTTGAGGAGAAATGAGAGAGGCAAACAAGGAAATAGACTCAACCTTGGAGAACAAACTGAGTGTTGCTGCAGGACAGGGGCATGGAGGGAAGAGTTAAATGGGTGAGAGGTATTAAGGAGGGCACATGTGATGAGCACCGAGTTCTGTATGCAGGTGAGGAATCACTAAATCCTACCCCTGAAGCGAATATTCCATGGCATGTGAACTAACTGGAATTTAAGTAAAAGAAGAAAGGAAAAAGTGTTCTGCTTCATGAAGAGTGAGGTAAAATTGTAGTGATTTGGGCTGTACTATTCTATAGATGAGATTTGTAAAACACCCTGTTGTAGGATACACTAGTTTCTTATCACATAAGGAGTCCTCAGAAAGCTGCAATGAAAGATTCAGGTCTCAGAGCATGTTCATGTTCCACTGATATGTTACAGTTTGCACAGGTAGGAAGGAAGGTGGAGAGAAAGGCAACAGAAGGGGAAAGCAGGTGTGAACCTTTCATTAGTTAGCATTATAGCTTTCTCATGAAAGACTTGCGCCAGTGTAATTTTGGAAGCAGAGGGGGAATCTGGGAGCTTTGCAGGAGACGGGGGAGTTCCAGTTCTGGGTAAAGCTGACAGGGGTCCCAGAGGAGAGCTGAATGTATTCTGCAGCAGGGTGTGGGCAGGGTGGGCTACAGGGGTGGCTGTGGGTCTCCTGGGTGAGAGTTCTGACAGGTGAGGGTTGTGTGCAAGTTCCTGGCTGCGGACAAGTGAGGGACAGGCGGAGAGCTGGCAGAGAACCTTCTTCTGGGCCACAAGCCTCACCCAACACACAGCCTCATCTTCTGTCCCTGTCACTCCAATTCAGACTTTTCCGAAGGTGAGTGAGAACACATCAAGAGCATTCTGAACAGAATGGAAAGCATGTGCAAAGGCTCTGGGGCAGGAGAATTTCAGGTATGACCAGGAGTAGCAAGATGGCCCTCTGGCCACAGGAGACAGCTTAGGACATGACCTCAGAGAGGTGACAGAAAGCCATTCCAGGGCTATAACCCCATGAGACCCTGTTTCACTGGGACATCCTGGCTACAGTGTTGAGAACAGATTACAGAGGGTTGAAGATGGCAAGGCACGTCAATGACGAAGCTTTTCCAGGAACTCAGGCACTGTGGACCAGACAGGTGGCCTTGGATGGAATGGTTAGATCTATTCCGGGTCCATTTTGAAGATGGAGCTCACAGGATTTGCTGATGGGTTAGCTATTAGGAGCAGGAGAACGGAGGAATTGGGGTAACTCCCAACTGTTGTGGGTTGTCCTGATTGAGGGGAAGGAGAGGGCTCTGGGCGTAGGAGGTAGTCCGTGTTCCGCATGCTGAGGAGGGTGCCTTTCCTGGTGGATCTGCTGAGGTTTGTGTCTGGGAGAACCTTTCACATCTCCTCCCTCAGCAATGCTCAAGTACAAGTATCCCCCACTTTTTAAACGTTCACAGTAAGACACTGGGCTTTCTTGAAAGAACTACGTTATTACCCAGCTTCAGTAAGAGGAAAAGACCTGAAGAGGATTTCCCTCTTATGAAAAAAGGTGAACAGTGAGAATCGCGTTCAGCATCTGTTTTGGGGAGAAGCACGACAGAGCCGGCGTGCACCCCAACCAGCTCCTTCCGCTGGGAACCACTCTCCGCATCCAGCCACCAGCACTTTGAATGGTGCCTGTGAGCCTCTGCTGTGCTTCATCTTCATTTATGCTGGCCCTCCGTTAGAAACTTGTGTCCTGAGGCCTAAGAAAAGCCAAAGAGAAGGAATTTTGGAGTCTGAGGACACTATCTAATTGTTCCGTGTAAATTAATGGCCATTTCTTCTTGACACCATTTCTGCTGTGCAAGGTTTCTCAGAAGCCCTGTACTTTCAAAGAGCGTGGAAACCTATACCCCATGCTACGGGGTTAGTTTTAGTCTCCATGTTGGACAGAACATTTCATGACTGTCGGATTTTCTCACTCAAACATTGAGACTTTGACCACCTTCACCGTTTCTACCACCCCATCCCCGAATCTGGCACCTACCAATCTGCTCTCAGTATCTATGCGTTCAGTATTTGTTTATTCCACGTGGAATGTACAAGAGAGCATCTGGTATTGGTCTTTCTGTGTCTGAGTTACTTGGCATAAGGCCCCCAAGGTCTGTGTTTCCATGTCTGGTTCTTGTGAATAATGCTGCAGTGAACGTGGGAGTGCATCTGTCTTTCTGAGGCAGTATTTTTGTGTTCTCCAAATCAATACTCAGTAGAGCCATTACTGGGTCATGTGGCAGTTGCATTTATTTTTTCAGGAATCTCCATACCATTTGTCACAGTGGCTGCACCAATTTCCATTCCCACCAACAGTGCACAGTGTCTCCTCATCTGCACACCCTTGACCCCACTTGTGTCGGTCTCTGGGACAATTGCTGTTCCAACAGTTGTGAGGGGATAGCAGATTGTGGGTTTGACTGATGTTTCCCTGACAATGATGAGTGATGTCAAACAACTTTCTCTGTTGGCATGTGTGCCATCTGTAGAAAGTATCTATTCCCATATTCTCCACATTTTTATACAGTTTTTTTTGTTTTGATTTGTATGAGTGTTGTGTGTATTTTGGATATTAGCCTCTTCTCACACATATGATTCGCAGATATTTTTTTTCTTATTGGTTCTGTGGCCTTTTATGTTTTTGCTGGTTTCTTTTGCCGTGTGGAAGATTTCAGTTTGATGTTGTTCCACTTGCTTATTTTTGCTTTTGTTGCCTTTGCATTTGGTGTCCGAACTGAAGACTCTTTGTCAAAACTAATGTGGAAAGACTTAGTACCAGTGTCTTCTTGGAGGTTTATGGATTCAGGTCTTATGCTCAAATCATTCATCCATTAAAAATTTTTGTGTGGTGTAAGAAAATGGCCCAGTTATATTCTTCTGCATTTAGTTTCCAGTTTGCCTGTTACCGCTCACTGAAGAGACAGTCCTTCCCTCATGGCATATCTTCTGCTGCTGTGTCGTAAGTTAGGATCATCTACGTGTGGGTAAGTTTATGAGCTTTCTGTTCTGTTCCACTGACCTGGTGTCTGTGTTTATGCCAGTACCATCCTGTTTTGATGACAACAGCTTCGTAATCTAGCTTGAAATCCAGGAGTGTGTTAACTGCACCTTTCTTTCTCCAGGTTGCTTTGGGTATTTGGGGTCTTTTGTGATTCCATACAAGTTTGTGGACTGTTTTCTATTTGCTCGAATAATGCCACTGGAATTCAGGTAGGGATTTCATCACATCTGTCGAATGCTTTGGGTACGATGTACATGTTCACATAATTAACTCTTCCAGTTAAGGAGCATGGCGTAAGCTTCCATTTGTTTGTGTTGCCTACCAAATCTTTGACCCATACATCCTGCCCCCCTCGACACACATATTTTTCATTTCTTTTCTGCCATGTGTTGAGTGTACTATGTCTTTCTCATTCTTGGTTACTTTTATTCCTAGATTTTTTTTTGATTTAATTGTAAATGGCATTGCTTTTTTAATTTCTCTTTGCGAAAATGTGTCATCAGTACACAGAAATGCAAGAAGTTGGGTCATCTGGGTGGCCCCATAGGTGAAGCGTCTGCCTTCCTCTCAGGTCATGAACACAGAGTCCTGGCATTGAGCCCCGTGTTGGGTTCCCCGCTTAGTGAGGGTCTGCTTCTCCCTCTTTCTGACACTCCCCCTGCTCGTGCTTTTTCTCTTCCTCTCAAAAAATAAATAAAATCTGAAAAAAAATAAAGACAACAGGTGTCTGTATATTGATTTTATATCCTGCAGCTTTCTTGAATTTGTTTATTCTAACAGTTTTTTTTTTTTTTGTGGAATCTTTCGGGATTTCATGTCATATGCAAATAGTGACAGTTTTCCTGTATGGATTTCATATCTTTTTCTTTTTTTAAAATGATGTTAGTCACTGTACAGTACTTTATTTGTTTTTGATGTAGTGTTCCATGATTCATTGTTTGCATATAACACCTAGTGCTCATTATGACACGTGCCCTCCTTTATTTTAAAAGAATTTATTTATTTATTCGACAGATATAGAGACAGCCAGTGAGAGAGGGAACACAAGCAGGGGGAGTGGGAGAGGAAGAAGCAGGCTCACAGCGGAGGAGCCTGTTGTGGGGCTCGATCCCAGAATGCCGGGATCACGCCCTGAGCCGAAGACAGACGCTTAACCGCTGTGCCACCCAGGCGCCCAACACGTGCCCTCCTTAATACCCATCACCAGGATAACCCATTCCCCTTCCCCTCCCTTTCTGCAACCTTCAGATTGTTTCCCAGTGTCAGTAGTCTCTTATGGTTCATCTCCCCCTCTCTTTCCCCCCCTTCACTTTTCCGTTCCTTCTTCTAATGTCCTCCATGCTATTCCTTCCATTCCATATAGGAGTGAAACCATATGATAATTGTCTTTCTCTGCTTGCCTTAATTTCACTTAGCATAATCCCCTCCTGGTCCATCCACGTTGGTGCAAATGGTGGGTATTCATCCTTTCTGATGACTGAGTAATATTCCATTGTATAGATGAACCACATCTTCTTTGTCCATTCATCTGATGAAGGACATCTTGGCTCCTTCCACAGTTTGGCTATTATGGACATTGCTGCTATGGACATTGGGATACAGGTGCCCCTTCTTTTCATTACTCTGTGTCTATGGGGTAAATACCCAGTAGTGCAATTGGTGGGTTGTAGGATAGCTCTGTGTTTAACGTCTTGAGGAACCTCCATATTTTTTTCAAAAGTGGCTGTATCAGCTTGAATTCTCACGAGTAGTTTAAGAGGGCTCCCCTTTCTTCACATCCTCTCTGACTTTTTTTTATTTCTGTCTTGTTAATTTTGTTTTTAATATTTTATTTATTTATTCCACAGAGATAGAGAAAGCCAGAGAGAGAGGGAACATAAGCAGTGGGAGTGGGAGAGGAAGAAGCAGGCTCATAATGGAGGAGCCTGATGTGGGGCTCGATCCCATAATGCCAGGATCACGCCCTGAGCCGAAGGCAGACGCTTAACTGCTGTGCCACCCAGGTGCCCCCAGCCTTGTTAAATTTAACCATTCTAACTGGTGTAAGGTGGTATCTCATTGTCATTTTGATTTGTATTTGCCTGATGGCAAGTGATGTGGAGCATTTTTTCATGTGTCTGTTGGCCATTTGTATGTCTTCTCTGGAGAAGTATCTCTTTGTGTTTTCTGCCCATTATTGGGGTGTCGAGTTTGAGGAGTTCTTTATAGATCTTGGATACCAGCCCTTTATCTGTAATATCATTTGCAGATATCTTCTTCAATTCCATAGGTTGACTTTTTGTTTTTTGATCATTTGCTTTGCCGAGCGGAAGCTTTTTATCCTGATGAAGTGCCAATAGTTCATTTTTGCTTTTATTTCCTTTGCCTTTAGAGACTTGGCTTGCAAGAAGTTGTTGTGTCCAAGGTTGAAGAGTTCTTTTCATTTTGATATGATACAGGAATCCATTATCTTATTTTCCTGATTGTATTCGAGTCCTCTGTCTTTCTTGGTGAGTCTAGCTACGTTTGTCAGTTTTGTTTATCTTTCCAAAAAAGGACGCTCTCATTTTCATTGTTTTTTTTTTTTTTTGTCTTTTTAGTCTCCGTTGGATTTATTTATGCATTCCTTTTTGTTATTTCCTTATTTCTACTAATTTGGGGCTTTGTTTGTTATTTTTTTTTTCTACTTCTTTACCACATAAATCAGGTTGTTTTTTGGAGAGCATTCCCATGGATTGATGAAGACTTGAATTTCTATGAATGTCCCCCATAAAGCTACTTTTGCTGCATCCCATAAGTTTTGTAAAATGTCTTTTTCATCAGTGTCAAGGTACTTCTAAAATTTTTTTGATTTCGTCTTTGACTGTTGGTTGTTCAGTAGCATGTTGTTAAATCTCCACATATTTTTTTAAGATTATTTAAGTATCTGACAGATAGCGAGGCAGTGAGAGAGTGAATGCAAGCAGGGGGGTGGGAGAAGGAGAAGCGGGCTTCTTACTGAGCAAGGAGCCTGATATGGGTCTAGATCCCAGGATCCTGGGATCAAGACCTGAGCTGAAAGCAGATCCTTAACGACTGAGCCACCCAGGCCCCAAAAATCTCCACCTATTTTTGACTGTCCCATTTTTTTCTTGAGTCTGATTTCTAGTTTCATATCATTGTGGTTGGACAAGATTTGAAGCAGAAGGTGAAGAGAGCATTCAGATGAAAGGTTTGTTTCCTGGAGGGTTTTCTGAGGGCAGACCATGAGCTCAGTGGGGATGGAGGAAGGTTTTGTGAGACGGGGGGTGGGGTTAACCCTTGTTAGAATTACTGACTCCTACCCTGAAAGCTGTGTGCTACCATTCACACCATAGTCCTGATGGACTTGTACTTCATTAGAAATATTTTCTAGGAGATGTAGGCATAGCCTTCACTTAAAGAAAGGTGCCATGTGGGTTCATGGCATGACCCCAGGTCAGCAACCAGGATGTATGGTATTGTGGGGGATCAGAACCAGGCTTTCTGTGGGAAGTGACAGAAATAGTTTATGGTGAGCTCCACGACCATAGGTGAGGTCCCGATTGACCCACTGGTGTTGGGTTCTGTGGATCTGTCTCATCAGGTGCTGTGGAATTCAGGGACACCGTCCTGCCTGTGGATTTGTGTGGAGACAGGTAGACATCAGTGTCTGGCCAGGCACGAGGGTCGCACTGGACCACCACCAGAGGTGCAGCGTGCGGGGGAGCCACTGCTTGGTTTCCACGAAAGCTGACCAGCGTCTGTGACCATGATTCCTAGCAGCTGCAAGGGGAGAGGAGGCCGGTGGTGGTGCACACTTCCTAGACTTGTGGTCAGGACTAGTCTGGAGCACACTGAAGTCAGCCACACCGGGCACAGAAGGCACCCAGTCAGTGTAGCTGTGGGCACTGCTCCCATGGTACTTTCGGGCTGGCTCCATGCTGCCCCCTCCTGCTTTTCATCATCATCTTCAAGGTCATGTGCCTCTGCTCTTGCCCCATGGCCTCCGGGGTATTGTCAGTCCTCCATCTGGCCCTCGTCCCTGGTGCCCTGTGCAGTCCGATGCCAGGGTAGCCTTCTCGAGACAAACATCTGGCCCTGAGAGAACACTTCCATGGATCTCTTGTGATGTGACGATGATGCCCTGCCCTGGAAGGGGGCTGCAGGTCCCCAATCAGGAGAGCCATGTATCCCTTTTCAGCATGGCCTGCCCTCCCCTCAGTCTTCCTCAAGGAAGCTCTCCCCACTTCCTGAGATGACAGCTCTGAACTTAAAAATGAATGTTATTTTACATATCTCTGTGCCTTAGTTCATCCATGGCATGTCTTTAAACCCCGTTAGTGGGTTTTTTTTTAGCAGTTCTGAAGGTCTGTCTGCTCAAGGAGGGGATGACCTGGGTGGGGCAGCTTTCCCTCTCATCTCCCTCAGCATGTCTCTGAGCCCTGGGGCCAGCTGTCCCACTGAGGATTGAGGGACCCGAGCCAGCCCATCCTGAGCCCAGGCGTGTCAGCTTTGTCAACTGATGTGTGTCGGAGCGGTGGGCAGCTGGCATGGGCCAGGGGCAGGCAGTGTCTCCTTCTCATTCCTTCCCTCCCTTCCTCCCAGAGGTAGCTCAGAGCAGCCTTCAACCCCTGCATCTCCAGATTCCTTGACCTGTGCCTCCTGTGTTCAGCTGGTGACCTTGGAGTTTCGCATGGATTCTACCACCCATGCCCTCTCCCGTAGCAGTTCCTGGATCAGGGGAGGGTTCGGACCCTTGTCTGTTTTTGGTCTTCTTCCTGTCCCGCACCAAGCCCACCCACCTTTGCATCTTCCATGTATGTGCTTGGAAGCAAGCCCATCCTCAGGGAACCTATTAGCCAAATGGATCCAGGCAATGAACATTGAAGTAGAGATCCAGGATCCATAATAAACCTGCTCTGAAATCAGTCCCAAAGTCTGTGACTCTCTCACAGTGAAAGAGAAACAATAATAGCTTTCTGGACTGTGAAGTGACATGTGTATCTACTTCCAATCTTGAATGTATACGTGCTGAGCCTGGACAGAAAAGGACCATGGCTCCCGTGGGCTGGGATCCACGGTAAGAACTCAGTGAAATATGAATTTGAAGCATGAAGTGAATAATTTTTGTAGAGTGAATCCTCTCAAGTAGGACTTATGCACATTGCACAGCTAAAGCTTTTTCAGAGAGGTTCCTGAAAGAAAAATCTTTTTTAAAAATTTATTTTAATTCCAGTAGAGCTAACATACAGTGTTACATTCGTTTCAGGTGTACAATAGAGTGATTCAGTAATTCTCTATATTACTCAGTGGTCATCAAGAAAAGCGTCCTCTTAATCACCTTCATCTATTTCACTCATCCCTCTATCCACCTCCTCTCTGGTAACCATCTGTTTGTTCTCTATTGTTAAGAGTTTGTATTTTGGTGTGTCTCCTTTTTCTCTTTTAGTTATTTATTTTTGTTTGTTTCTTAAATTCCCCATTAGAGTGACATTGTATGGGATTTGTCTTTCTCTGACTGACTGATTTTAGTTAGGATAATACTCTCTAGCTCCATCCATGTGGCTGCAAATGGCAAGGTTTCATTCTTTTTCAAGCCGAGTAATACTCCATTGTGTGTGTGTGTGTGTGTGTGTGTGTGTGTGTGTGTGAATACACATATCTATCCTCTCATTTGTCAATTTTTCTACAGACACTTGGGTTGCTTCCATATTGTGATATTGTAAATAATGGTGCAAGAAACATAGGGGTGCACGTATCCTTTTACGTTACTGTTTTCCTATTCTTTGGGTAAATATGAGTAGTGTGATTGTTGGATCGTAGGGTAGTTCTATATTTAATTTTTTGAGGAGACTTCATACTGTTTTCCACGGTGGCTACCACAGTTTGCATTCCCACCCAGTTCGCAAGGATTCCCCTTTATCCACATCTTCCCAACACCTGCTCTTTCTTGTGCTTTTGATGTTAGCCATTCTGACAGGTTTGAGGTATTACCTCATTGTCCTTTGGATTTACATTTTCCTGATGATGGGTGATGGTGAACATCTTTTCATGGGACTATTGGCCATTTGTATTTCTTCTTTGGAGAAATGTCTGTCCATGACTTCTGCCTATTTTTTAACTGCATTATTTGTTTTTTGGGGGTCGAGTAGTATCAGTTGTATATGTTTTGGACACTATCCCTTTATTGCATATGATCTTTGCAAATATCTTCTCCATTTGAGTAGGTTGTCTTATTATTTTTACGTTTTCATTGTTCTTCTGCCGTGTGGAAACTTTTTATTTTGCTGTATTCCCAATAGTTTATTTTTGCTTTCATTTCCTTTGCCTCAGGAGACAGTCCAGAAAAACTTTGGTATGGTCCATGTCAAGAAGTTACTGTCTTCCCTCCTGTAGGATTTTTATGGATTCAGGTCTCATGTTGAGGTCTTGAAACTGTTTTGTGTTTGTCTGTATTGTGTAAGAAAGCAGTCTAATTTCATTCTTTTGTGCGTAGCTGTCTAGTTTTCCCAACACCATTTGTTGTAAAGACTGTCCTTTTCCCTTTTGATATCGTTGCTTGCTTTGTGGAAGATTCATGGACCACATAATTGTGGGTTTCTGTCTGAACTTGTATCCTGTTCCTTTGGTCGCTGTGTCTATTTTTGTGCCGTACTGTCTTGTTAGGATGACTGCAGCTTTGTAGTATAACCTGAAATCCGAAATTGTGAGTCCTCCAGCTTTGTTTTTCTTTTCCACATTGCACTGGCTGTTCGGAATCTTTAGTGGTTCCATACAAATGTTTAGGATTGTTTATTCGAGGTCTTTTGTTCTTTAATTTAAATTCAATTAGCCAACTTACAGTACATCATTCGTTTCAGATGTAGTCTTCAATAAAATTTCAGTCGTGTGTAACACCCAGTGCTCATAATATCGTGTGGCCTCCTTAATGCTACTCACCCAGTTACACCCCCCAACTTCTGCTTTAACAATCATTAGTTTCTTGCGATTGTTAAGAGTCCATCATGGGTTTTCTTCCTCTCTGATGACTTTCCATTCTATTTTCCCTTCCTTCCCCTATGGTCTTCTTCATTGTTTCTGATATTCCACATAGGAGTGAAAGCATATGATCATTGTCTTTCTTTCATTGACTTATTCCACTCAGCATAATACCCTCCAGCTCCACCGAGGTCGGTGTGATGGTAAGTATTCATCCTATCTGATGGCTGAGTAATATTCCATTATATATATGATCCACATCTTCTATATCCATTCATCTATCCATGCTCATCTGCACTCCTTCCACAGCTTGTCTATTATGGATATTGCTGCTATGAACACTGTGGTGCATGTGTCCCGTCTTCACTACCTCTGTCTCTTTTGGGTAAATACCCAGTAGTGCAATTGCTGAGACATAGGGTAACTTTATTTATAACTTCTTGAGGAAACTCCGTACCATTATCAAGAGTGGCTGTACCGGACTGCATTCGTACAGGGGTGTAAGAGGGTTCCCGTTTCTCCACATCCTCTCCAAATTGTATAGTTTCATGTCTTCTTATTTTTAGATATTCGGCCTCGTGTGATATGGCATCTATAGGGGTTTAGATTTGCATTTCCCTGAAGCCAAGTGATATGAAGCATTTATGCATGTATCTTTTGGTCACCAGTACGTCGTCATCAGTGAAATGACTTCCCATTTTAATCCATCTCAAGACCTAAAGCTGGGTAAGGCACTGAAGCTGGATGATGACATCGGTTGGAAGTGTGGAGAATTTCAAAAGATCACCGTGGAGAGCAAGTTTAAAGGTCAGTGTGAAGCTACTAATTGGATCCGGGGAGATCTCTGAAAGTGGGGGTTGCCTGGGATGGGCCGAGGGGGGCCCTCCGATTTTCCTATGAATCCTTTCTGCAGCCTCAAATGGACAGTTTCCTGCTGTGGGGCAGGCTGAGTCCTCTAGTCATGCAGAGGTGAGCCCAATGCCTGGTGCCTTGGAGGCAGGCAAACGGGGAGGGACCCTCAGCAGAAGACCCAGGGTTAGGTTAGGCCTCAAGTGACAGCAGGTCTGAACTGCCCAGTGCTCAGAGAACTCCCAGGCTGAGTGAGATGAGGGCACAAGGGCGGGTGAGTGTGAGCCTTGGGGTTTCATCCGGACGGGCCCACAAAGTTCAGGGTTCACCAGAAGGGGCTCTCAGGGGGTGCCCCAATTCTCTTGCCCTGAATGCTCTGTTGTGCACCAAAATGGTACAGTTTACTGTGGGTTGCAGGCTGAGTCCTACGGTGGGGCTTGGGTGTCCCCAATCCCCCAGAGTTGGGTGCCAGGACCCTGGGGAGGGGCGCCTCTGTGGCCAACCTAGGGTAAGGGTTAGGGTCCAGGAGCCCGGCAGGGACAATCTGCAGGCTGTGCGGTGAGCTCTGTGGAGGGCTGAGAGGAGGCCATGGGGGAGGGTGAGCATGGGCCTCGGGGTTGGGGCACGGGGGGATGCCAAAGGATGGGATGGGCTCCGGGGGCCTCCCCAAGTTCTCGTGCCTTTAGGCTCCGTAGAGCCCCAAGGGGCATGGTTTCCTGTCGAGTGGCAAGCTGAGTCCTGTGGTGGGGTACAGGTATCCCAATTCCCCGGGGCTGCAGTGTAAGGCTCCTGCGGAGGCCCCCACACCCACGGCCAACCTAGGGCTAAGGTTAAGCCCAGGAGCCCCGCAGGCCCGATCTGCTGGCTGTATGGCTAGCTACACGGGCTGAGGTGAGGGTGTGGGGAGGGTGAGCGTGGGCCTCAGGGTTGGGGTGCGGGAGGCCACCGAAGTTTGCTGGTGGCTCAGGAGGGCCCTCCTGGTTCTCCCGCCCTGAATGCTCTATGGCCTCCCAAGGCGCACTGTTTCCTGCGGGGTGGCAGACTGAGTCCTGCTGTGGGGCTCAGGTGTCCCGAATCCCCGCAGCTGTGGCTCCAGGCTACTGGGGAGGGGCACCTCCACAGATGAACTAGGTTTAGGGTTGGGGCCCAGGAACCCCGCAGGCCAGATCTGCCCACTATGTGGCGAGCTCTGCCGCGGGCTGAGGTGAGGGTGTGGGGTGGGGTGAGCATGGGCTTCAAGGTTGGGTTTAGGGATCGCCGAAGTTCGCTGGGGGCTCTGGGGGCCCTCCTGATTCTCCCGCCCTGAATGCTCTATAGCCTCCCAAGGGGCACGGTTTCCTGCGGGCTGGCAGGCTTTGTCCTGCAGTGGGGCTCAGGTGTCCCCAGTCCCTGGGGCTGCAGCACCGGGCCCCAGGGGAGGGGCCCTACCCAGCCAACCTAGGGTCAGGTCTAGGCCCCAGGAACCCGGCAGGCCTGATCTGCCGGCTCTGCGAGGAGTTCGGTGGCAAGCTGAAGGGAAGGCGTGGGGCGGGATGAGCGTGGGCCTCAGGGTTGGGGTGTAGGGGGCTGCCGAGGATTGCTGGGGGCTCAGGGGGGGCCTACCAGTTCTCCTGCACAGGATGCTCTGCGGCGCCCCAAGGGGCATGGTTTCCTGAGGGGTGGCAGGCTGTGTCCTGTGTTGGGGCTAAGTGTACCCAATCCCCGGGGTTAGGGTACGGATTAGGTATGGGTTAAGGTTAGGGTATGGGTTACGGTTAGGGTATGGGTGAGGATAGGGGTTAGGGTTAGGGTAAGGAGAGAGTACGGATTTGGGTACAGCTTAGGGTACGGGTTAGGGTTAGGGTACGGGTTATGTAACGGGTTAGGGATAGGGATTAGGTACAGTTTAGGGTTAGGGTATGGGTTAGGGTACAGGTTAGGGTACAGTTTAGGGTTAGGTATGGGTTAGGGTATGGCTTAGGGTCCGGGATAGAGATAGGGTACGGGTTAGGGTATGGGTTATGGTATGGGTTAGGGTATGGGTTAAGGTTAATGTAAGGGTACTGGTTAGGGTTAGGGTATGGGTTAGGGTACAGATTAGTGTTAGGTATGGGTTAGGGTATGGGTTAGGGTCCGGGTTAGAGATAGGGTACGGGTTAGGGTATGGGTTAGGGTACGGGTTAGGATATGTGTTAAGGCTAATGTAAGGGTACTGGTTAGGGTTAGGGTTAGGGTTACGGTTTAGGGTTTAGGGTTACGGTTAGGGTATGGGTTAGGGTTAGGGTTTAGGGTTTAGGGTTAAAGTTAGGGTATGGTTTAGGGTACTTGTTAGGGTGACGGTTAGGTTTAGGGTACGGTTTAAGTTATGGGTTAGGGTACAATTTAGGGTTAGGGTTAGGGTACGGTTTAGGGTACGGGTTAGAGTACGTGTTAGGGTTAGGGTACAGGTTAGGGTTAGGGTTAGGGTATGGGTAGAGTTAGGGTTAGGGTATGGTTAGGGTTAGGTTTAGGGTTAGGTTACGGGTTAGGGGTAGGGTTAGCTGAAGGGGTAGGGTTAGGGGTAGGGTTAGGGGTATGGTAGGGGTCGGGGTAGGGTTAGGGTTTAGGGTTAGGGTTTGGTGTTTGGGGTTAGTGGTTAAGGTTAGGGTTTAGTGTTTAGGGTTTCGGATTAGGGTTAGGGGTTAGGGTTTAGGGTTTAGTGTTAATGTTAGGGTTTGGGGTTTAAGGATTAGGGTTTATTGTTAGGTTTAGGGTAGGGTTAGTGTTAGGGTAAGGGTTAGGGGTTAGGGTTAAGGTTAGGCGTTAAGGTTTAGGGTTTAAGGTTAGGGCTTAGGGTTTAGGGTTAGAGTTAGACCCCAGTAGGCCAGCAGGACCAATGCGCCGGCTGTGCGGGGAGTGGAGTAGTGGGACGAGGTGAGGGCGCTGGTGAACAGGAGTATGGTATCCAGCGTTTTGGCGCAGGGGGCCTTTGAATGTCGCAAGAGGCTCGGTGGGTTCTCCCCATTTCCCGCCCTGAATGACCGGCGGCGCCCCTAGCGGCCCGGGTGGTGGCAGGTTGCCAGTGTGAGTCTCGCACTGTGATTTGGGGGTCCCCAATGCCATGAGTTGCAGCACAAGGCCCCACGGGAGGGGCCCCTCTAGGGCCGTCCTACGGTTACTGTTAGCACCCAGGAGTCCGGTAGATATGATCCACCAGCTGTGTGGTAGGGGAGGACCAGGCCGAGGTGAGGGCGCTGGCGAGCTGGAGCGTGGGCCCAATCATTTTGGCGCAGGGGGCCTTGGAAGGTCGCCGGGGGATTGGAGGGCCCTGCCGGTTCTCCCACCCTGAAAGGCCAGAGGCGCCCGTAGCAGCCCGGGTGGCGGCAGGGTGGCAGGTGAATCTGGCGCTGGGGCTCAGGGGTCCCCAATCCACCACGTTGGGGCACCAGGCTACTTGGGAGGGGCACCTCGGGGGCTGACCTAGGGTTAGGGTCAGACCCCAGGATGCCAGCCGGCTCAATCTGCCAGCTGTGCGGCGAAAGGAGTGGTGGGTCGAGGTGAGGTCTCTGTGGAGCGGGAGCGTCGGCCCAAGTGTTTTGGCGCAGGGGGCCTTCGAATGTCTTCGGGGACTCGGCGGGCCCTACCTATTCTCCTCCCTGAATGACCGGCGGCGCAACTAGCTGCCCTGGTGGCGGCGGGGCACCAGGGTGAGTCAGGTGCTTCGGCTCTGGTATCTCCAATCCCCAGCGTTGCGGCGCCAGGCCCCTTGGGAGCGGCCCCTCGGGTGCCAACCTAGGGTTAGGTTTACCCGTAGGAGGTCAGCAGGCCCTATTCGCCAGCAGTGTGGATAGCGGAGTGGCGGACCAAGGTGAGGGCGCTGGTGAGCGGGAGCGTGGGCCCGGGCGTTTTGGCGCTGGGGGCCTTTGAAGGTCACTGTGTCTCAGAGGGCCCTGCCCATTCTCCCTCCCTGAATAATAGCAGCACCCCAAGACCCCGGGTGGCAGCTGGGCGGCAGGGTGAGTCCGGCGCCGGGGCTCAGGGGTCCCCAATCCCCGGAGTTGCGGCGCCAGGCCCATTGGGAGGGGCCGGTTGGGGGTCAATCTAGGGTTACGGTTAGCCCCCAGAAGGCTTGTGGACCCGATCAGTGGCTGTGCAACAGGCGGAGGGTTGCCCCGAGGTGAGGGCGCTAGCGAGCCTGAGCATGACCCCAAGCGTTTTAGCGCAGGGGGACTTCGAAGGTCAGCGGGGGCTCGGAGGGCCCTGCTGGTTCTCTCACCCTGAATGAATGGCAGCGCACCTAGCGGCCCGTGTGGGGCGGGGCGGCAGCTTGCATCTGGCGCTGGGGCATGGGGGTCCCCAATCCCCGGCTTTGCGGCACCAGGACCCTTAGGAAGGGACCCTCAGGGGCCATCCTAGGGTTCAAGTTAGCACCCAGGAGGCCGGCAGGCCCGATCTGCTGGCTGTGCGAGGAGCGGAGGTGCAGGCCGAGTTGAGGGCAATGGCGAGCGGGAGCGAAGGCCCCAGCGTTTTGGCCCACTGGGCCTTGGAATGTTGCCATGGCTCGGAGGACCCTGCCCCTTCTCCTGCGCTGAATAAACAGTGGCGCCCCTAGCGGCTCCGTTGGCAGTGGGGTGGCAGGGTGAGTCCCGCGCTGCGGCTCGGGGTCCCCATCCCAAGCGTTGTGACTCCAGGCCCCTTGGGAGGGGCCCCTCAGGGGCAAACCTAGGGTTGGCTTTAGCCACCAGGAGGCCGGCAGGCCGTATTCGCAACCTGTGTGGAGACCAGAGTGGCAGACCAAGGTGAGGGCGCTGGTGAGTGGGAGGGTGTGCCTGGGCGTTTTGGCCCGGGGGGCCTTCGAAGGTCGCCATGTCTCAGAGAGCCCTGCCCGTTCTCCCGCCCTGAATGAACGGCAGCACCCCAAGCCCCTGAGTGACGGCTGGGCGGCAGGGTGAGTCAGGTGCTGAGGCTCGGGTCCGCAATCCCCGGCGTTGCGGTGCCAGGCCCCTTGGGAGAGGCCACTCAGGGTCAATCAAGGGTTACGGTTAGCCCCCAGGAGGCCGGTGGACCCAATCAGCAGCTCTTCGGCACGCGGAGGGTTTGGGCGAGGTGAGGGCGCTGGAGAGACTGAGCATGAGCACAAGCGTTTTAGCCCCGGGGGGCCTTCGAAGGTCCGCAGGGGCTCGGAGGGACCTGCCCGTTCTCCCGCTCTGTATGACCGGCGGGGCACCTAAGGCTCGGGTGGCTGAAGGGCAGCAGGGTGAGTCCGGCACTTGGGCTCAGGGTCCCCATCCCCAGCGTTGCAGTGCCAGGCCACTTGGGAGGGGCCCCTGGGGGGCCGACCTAGGGTTAAGGTTAGCCCTCAGGAGGCCAGCAGGCACGATCCACCCACTGTGCAGTGAGCGGAGGGGCGGGCTGAGGTGAGGGGACTGGGGAGCGGGCGTGTGGGCACCAGCATTTTGGCGCCCTGGGCCTTCGAATGTTGAAATGGCTAGGAGGGCCCTGCCCGTTCTCCTGCCCTGAATAACCAGCAGCGCCCCTAGCGGCTCCGTTGCTGGTGGGGCGACAGGGGGAGTCCCGCGCTGTGGCTCGGGGATCCCCAATCCCCGGCGTTGTGGCGCCAGGCCCCTCAGGATGGGCTCCTTGGGGGCAGACCTAGGCTTAGGGTTAGCCCCCAGGAGGCCGGCAGGCCCGATCCGCTGGCTATGCAGTCTGCGGAGCAGCGGTCCGAGGTGAGGGCGCTGGCGAGCGGGAACATAGGCCCAAGCGTTTTGGCGCGGGGCGCCTTCGAATGTCTCTGGGGGCTCGGAAAGCCCTGCCCCTTCTTTCGCCATGAATAACCGGCGGCGCCCTTAGCGGCCCGGGTGTGGCAAGGCGGCAGGGTGAGTCCGGCACTGGGGCTCGGGGGTCCACATTACCTGGCTTGCGGAACTAGGCCCCTTGGGAGGGTCCACTCGGGGGACGACCTAGGGTTATGGTTAGCCCCCAGGAGGCCGGCAGGCCAGATCCACTGGCTGTGTCGTGTGCGAACAGAGGGCGAGGTGAGGGCGCTGGCGAGTGGGAGCGTCGGCCCAAGCGTTTTGACCTGTTGGGCCTTCAAAAGTCGCCGGGGGTTTGGAGGGCCCTGCCTGTTTTTCCCTGAATGACCGGTGGCGCCACTCAAGGCCCGGGTGGCATAGGGGCAGCAGGGTGAGTCCGGCGCTGGGGCTCGGCGGTGCCCAATCCCCAGCGTTGCAGCACAAGGCCCCTTCGGAAGGGCCCCTCGGGGGCCAACCAAGGGTTAGGGTTATCCCCAGGAGGCCGGCAGGCCAGATCCACTGGCTGTGTGGTGTGCGGAGCAGCGGTCCGAGGTGAGGGCGCTGGCCAGAGGAAGCATGGGCCCCGGCGTTTTGGCATGGTGGGCCTTTGACGGTCGCCGTGTCTCGGAGCGCCTTGCCCGTTCTCCCGCCCTGAATGAACGGCAGCCCCCAAAACCCCTGGGCGGTGGCTCGGCATCAGGGTGAGTCCAGTGCTGAGGTTCGGGGTCCCCAATCCCGGGCGTTGCAGCACCAGGCCCCTTGGGAGAGGCCGCTTGGGGTCGATCTAGGGTTACGGTTGGCCCCCAGGAAGCCGGTGGACCCGATCAGCGGCTGTGCAGCACGTGGAGGGTTGGGCCGAGGTGATGGCGCTGGCAAACCTGAGCATGAGCCGAAGCGTTTTAGCACGGGGGGCCTTCAAAGTCAGCGGCGGCTCGGAGGGCCATGCCCATTCTGCTGCCCTGATTGACCGGTGAGCCCCTAACGGCTCGGGTGGCTGAAGGGCAGCAGGGTGAGTCCGGCACTTGGACTCGGGGTCCCCATCCCCAGCCTTCCGACGCCAGACCCCTTGGGAAAGCCCCTCGGGGGGCGACCTATGGTTAGAGTTAGTCCCCAGGAGGCTGGCAGGCCCAAGACACCACCTGTGCGTCGAGCGGAGAGTTTGGCCGAGGTGAGGGTGCTGGTGAACATGAGCCTAGGCCAAAGCGTTTTGGTTCGGTGTGCCTTCGAATGTCGGCAGGGGTTCGGAGGGCCCTCCAGTTCTCCCACCCTGAATGAATGGCGGCGCCCCTAGCGGCCCGTGTGGGGCGGGGCGGCAGCGTGCTTCCGGCGCTGGGGCCTGGGGGTCCCCAATCCCTGGCATTGCGGCTCCAGGCCCCTTAGGAAGGGAGCTCCAGGCGCTGTCCAAGGTTAGGGTTAGCGCCCAGGAGGCCGGCAGGCCCGAGTCGCTGACTGTGTGAGGAGCGGAGGTTCGGGCCAGGTTGAGGGCGATGCCCAGCAGGAGCGTGGTCCCCAACATTTTGGCGCCCTGGGCCTTCGAATGTTGCCATGGCTCGGAGGGCCCTGCCCTTTCTCCTGCCCTGAATAACCAGCAATGACCCTAGCAGCTCCGTTGGCAGTGGGGCAGCAGGGTGAGTCCCGTGCTGCGGCTCGGGGATCCCCAATACCCAGGTTGCGGGGCCAGGCCCCTTGGGAGGGGCTCCTCGTGGGCCGACCTAGGGTTAGAGTTAGCACCCAGGAGGCCGGCAGGCCCAATCCTCGGGCTGGGCGGCGAGAGGTGGGTGGGCGGAGGTAAAGGCGCTTTGGAGCCTGAGCCTGGGCCCCTGCATTTTGGCACAGGAGGCTTCAAATGTCTCAGGTTTCTCCAGGGTCCTGTCCCTTCTCCCTCCCTGAATGACTGGCGGCACCCCTAGCGGCCTTGGTGGCGGGGTTGTGGCAGGGTGTGTCTGGATCTGGGGCCTGGGGTCCCCGATCCCTGGCGTAGCGGCACCAGGAGCCTTGGGAGGGGCCCCTGGGGGGCCGACCTAGGGTTATGGTTAGCCCCCAGGAGGCCGGCAGGCCCTATCTGCCCTCTGTGCTGCGAGTAGAAGGGCGGGCCGAGGTGAGGGCGCTGGGGAGTGGGAGCGTGGGCACAAGCATTTTGGTGCCGGGAGCCTTTGAAGGTCACCATGGGCTCAGAAGTCCCTGCCCCTTCTCTCTCCCTGAATGACCGGCGGCGCCCCTAGCAGCCCAGGTGGCGATAGTGCTGCAGGGTGAGTCTGGCTCTGGGGCTCTGAGTCACCAATCCCCAGTGTTGCAGAGCCAGGCCCCTTGGGATGTGCCCCACGGGGCCGACCTAGGGTTTTGGTTAGCCCCCAGGAGCCTGGCAGGCCCTATCCACCGGCTCTGAATCAAGCGGAGGGGCAGGCCTAGGTGAGGGCGCGGGGAGCAGGAGCATGGGAGCCAACGTTTTTGCGCACGGGGCCTTCGAAGGTCAGTGCGGGCTCAGAGGTCCCTGCCCATTCTCCTATCTTGATTGACCCTTGGTCCCCTAGTAGCCTGGGTGGCTGAAGGGCAGCAGGGTGAGTCCGGCACTTGGGCACGGGGTCCCCATTCCCAGCGTTGCGACGCCAGGCCCATGGGGAAGGGCCCCTCGTGGGACGACCTATGGTTAGCGTTAGCCCCCAGGAGCCACGCAGGCCCGATACACCACCTGTGCATCGAGAGGACAGTTGGGCCGAAGTGAGGGTGCTGGTGAACATGAGCCTGGGCCCAAGCATTTTGGTTCTGGGTGCCTTCGAAGGTCGGCGGGGGTTCGGAGGGCCCTGCCAGTTCTCCCACCCCGAATGAATGGCAGCGCCCCTAGCAGCCCGTGTGGGGCAGGGCTGCAGCGTGCATCCGGCGCTGGGGCTTGGGGGTACCCAATCCCAGGCGTTGCGGTGCCAGGCCCCTTAGGAAAGGACCCTCAGGGGCCGTCCTAGGGTTCTAGTTAGCGCCCAGGAGGCCGGCAGGCCCGAGTCGCCGGCTGTGCAAGGAGCAGAGGTGCGGGCCGAGTTGAGGGTGCTGGTGAACATGAGCCTGGGCCCAAGCGTTTTGATTCGTGGCGCCTTCAAAATTAGGTGGGGGCTCGGAGGGCCCTACCCGTTCTCCCGACCTGAATGACCGGCGGTGCCCCTAGCGTCCTGGGTGGCGGCAGGGCGGCAGGGTGAGTCCGGCGCTGGGGCTCAGGGGTCCACAATCCCCGGTGTTGCAGTGCCAGGACCCTTGGGAAGGGCCCTCGGGGGTCGATCTAGGGTTACGGTTAGCCCCCAGGAAGCCGGTGGACCCGATCAGCGGCTGTGCAGCACGCGGAGGGTTGGGCCGAGGTGAGGGCGCTGGCGAGACTGAGCATGAGCCCACGTGTTTTAGTGCGGGGGGTCTTCGAAGGTCGGTGGGGGCTTGGAAGGACCTGCCCTTTCTCCCGCTCTGAATGACCGGTGGGGCCCCTAGATGCTCCGGGCCCTGAAAGGCAGCAGGTTGAGACCGGCACTTGGGTTGCGGTCCCCATTCCCGGCGTTGTGGTGCCAGGCCACTTGGGAAGGGCCCCTCCGTGGCCGACCTACAGTTAGGGTTAGCCCTCAGGAGGCCAGCAGGCCCGATACACCGCCTGTGCATCAAGAGGAGAGTTGGACGAGGTGAGGGTGCTGGTGAACATGAGCCTGAGCCCAAGCTTCTGGTTCAGGGCGCCTTCGAAAGTTGGTGGGCGTTCGAAGGGCCCTGCCCGTTCTCCCACCCTGAATGAATGGCGGCTCCCCTAGCGGCACGTGTGGGGCGGGGGGGGCAGGGTGCATCCATCGCTGGGGCTTGGGGGTTCCCAATCCCTGGCGTTGCGGTGCCAGGCCCCTTAGGAAAGGACCCTCAGGGGCCGTCCTAGGGTTCTAGTTAGCGCCCAGGAGGCCGGCAGGCCCGATCCGCCAGCTGTGCGAGGAGTGGAGATGCCGGCCCAGTTGGGGCCAATGGCAAGCGGGAGCATGGTCCCCAGCGTTTTGGCGTCCTGGGCCTTCGAATGTTGCCATGGGTTGGAGGGCCGTGCCCGTTCTCCTGCCCTGAATAAGCAGCGACGCCCCTAGCGGCTCCGTTGGTGGTGGGGTGGCAGGGTGAATCCCACGCTGCGGCTCGGGGATCCCCAATCCCTGGCGTTGCGGTGCCAGGCCCCTTGAGAGGGGCTCCTCGTGGGCCGACCCATGTTTAGAGTTAGCCCCCATGAGGCCGGCAGGCCCAATCCTCTGGCTGGGTGGCGAGAGGTGGGCGGGCCGAGGTAAAGGCGCTGGGGAGTGGGATTTTGGGCCCCTGCATTTTGGCACGGGAGGCTTCAAATGTCGCTGGTTTCTCCAGGGCCCTGTCAGTTCTCCTGCCCTGAATGACCGGCGGCGCCCCTAGCGGCCCGGGTGGCAGCGTTGTGGGAGGGTGAGTCTGGTTCTGGGGCTTGGGGTCCCAGATCCCCAGCATAGTGGCACCAGGACCCTTGGGAGGGGCCCCTGGGGGGCCGACCTAGGGTTAGGGTTAGCCACAAGGAGACCGTCAGGCCCAATCCGCACGCTGTGTGGTGAGTGGAGGTGTGGGCCAAGGTGAGGGCACTGGGGAGCGGGAGCGTGGGCACCAGCGTTTTGGCGCGGGGAGCCTTTGAAGGTCACCGGTGGCTTGGAAGGCCTTGCCCTTCTCTCGCCCTCTATGACCAGTGGCGCCCCTAGCGGCCCAGGAGGGGACAGTGTGGCAATGTGAGTCTGGCTCTGGGGCTCTGAGTCACCAATCCCCAGCGTTGCAGAGCCAGGCCGCTTGGGATGTCCCCACAGGGCCGACCTAGGGTTTTGGTTAGCTGCCAGGAGCCCGGCAGGCCCTATCCACCGGCTCTGAAGCAAGCGGAGGGGCGGGCTGAGGTGAGGGCACTGTCGAGCAGGATCCTGGGAGCCAACGTTTTTGCGCGGGGAGCCTTCAAAGGTCAGTGTGGGCTCGGAGGGCCCTGCCCGATCTCCTGCCCTGATTGACCGGCGGGGCCTCGAGCGTCTCGGGTGGCTGAAGGGCAGCAGGTTGAGTCCGGCACATGGGCTCGGGGTCCCCATCCCCAGCGTTGCAACGCCAGGCCCCTTGGGAAGGGCCCCTCGGGGGCCGACCTATGGTTAGGGTTAGCCTCCAGGAGCCCCGCAGGCCCGATACACCACCTGTGCGTCGAGGGGAGAGTTGGGCCGAGGTGAGGGTGCTGGTGAACATGAGCCTGGGCCCAAGCGTTTTGGTTCGGTGCACCTTCGAATGTCGGCAGGGGTTCGGAGGGCCCTCCAGTTCTCCCACCCTGAATGAATGGCAGCGCCCCTAGCGGCCCGTGTGGGGCGGGGTGGCAGCGTGCATCCGGTGCTGGGGCCCGTGGGTCCCCAATCCCAGGCGTTGCGGGGCCAGGCCCCTTGGGAGGGGTTCCTCGTGGGCAGACCTAGGGTTAGAGTTAGCACCCAGGAGGCCGGCAGGCCCAATCCTCTGGCTGGGCGGCGAGAGGTGGGTGGTCGGAGTTAAAGGCGCTGGCGAGCGGGAGCCTGGGCCCCTGCATTTTGGCGCAGGAGGCTTCAAATGTCTCAGGTTTCTCCAGGGCACTGTTCCTTCTCCCGCCCTGAATGACTGGTGGCGCCCCAAGCGGCCTGGGTGGCGGGGTTGCAGCAGGGTGAGTCTGGATCTGGGGCTTGGGGTCCCCGATCCCTCGCGTAGCGGCACCATGACCCTTGGGAGGGGCCCCTGGGGGGCCGACCTAGGGTTAGGGTTAGCCCCCAGGAGGCCGGCAGGCCCTATCTGCCCGCTGTGAGGCGAGTAGAAGGGCGGGCTGAGGTGAGGGCGCTGGGGAGTGGAAGCGTGGGCACCAGCGTTTTGGTGCGGGGAGCCTTTGAAGGTCACCGTGGGCTCAGAAGTCCCTGCCCCTTCTCTCTCCCTGAATGACCAGCGGCGCCCCTAGCGGCCCAGGTGGCGATAGTGCGGCAGGGTGAGTCTGGCTCTGGGGCTCTGAGTCACCAATCCCCAGTGTTGCAGAGCCAGGCCCCTTGGGATGTGCCCCACGGGGCCGACCTAGGGTTTTGGTTAGCCCCCAGGAGCCTGGCAGGCCCTATCCACCGGCTCTGAATCAAGCGGAGGGCGGGCCGAGGTGAGGGCGCTGGGAGCAGGAGAATGGGAGCCAACGTTTTTGCGCATGGGGCCTTCGAAGGTCAGCGCGGGCTTGGAGGTCCCTGCCCGTTCTCCTGTCCTGATTGACCCGTGGTCCCCAAGCGGCTTGGATGGCTGAAGGGCAGCAGGGTGAGTCCGGCACTTGGGCACAGGGTCCCTATCCCCAGCGTTGCAACGCCAGGCCCCTGGGGAAGGGCCCCTCGGGGGCCGACCTATGGTTAGGGTTAGCCCCCAGGAGCCACGCAGGCCCCATACACCACCTGTGCATCGAGAGGACAGTTGGGCCGAAGTGAGGGTGCTGGTGAACATGAGCCTGGGCCCAAGCGTTTTGGTTCTGGGCACCTTCGAAGGTCAGCGATGGTTCGGAGGGCCCTGCCAGTTCTCCCACCCCGAATGAAGGGCGGCACCCCTAGTGGCCCGTGTGGGGTGGGGCGGCAGCGTGCATCCGGCGCTGGGGCTTGGGGGTACCCAATCCCCGGCATTGCGGTGCCAGGCCCCTTAGGAAGGGACCCTCAGGGGCCGTACTAGGGTTCTAGTTAGCGCCCAGGAGGCCGGCAGGCCCGAGTCGCTGGCTGTGCAAGGAGCAGAGGTGCGGGTCGAGTTGAGGGTGCTGGTGAACATGAGCCTGGGCCCAAGCGTTTTGATTCGTGGCGCCTTCGAAAGTAGGTGGGGGCTCAGAGGTCCCTACCCGTTCTCCCGCCCTGAATGACCGGCGGCGCCCCTAGCGGCCTGGGTGGTGGCAGGGCGGCAGGGTGAGTCTGGCGCTGGGGCTCAGGGGTCCACAATCCCCAGTGTTGCGGTGCCAGGACCCTTGGGAGAGGCCCTCGGGGGTCGATCTAGGGTTACGGTGAGCCCCCAGGAAGCCGGTGGACCCGATCAGCAGCTGTGCAGCACGCGGAGGGTTGGGCCGAGGTGAGGGCGCTGGCAGGACTGAGCATGAGCCCAAGTGTTTTAGTGTGGGGTTTCTTCGAAGGTCGGTGGGGGCTCGGAAGGACCAGCCCATTCTCCCACTCTGAATAACCGGTGGGGCCCCTAGAGGCTCCGGGGCCTGAAGGGCAGCAGGTTGAGACCAGCACTTGGTTTGGGGTCCCCATTCCCGGCATTGTGGCGCCAGGCCACTTGGGAAGGGCCCCTCCATGGCCGACCTACAGTTAGGGTTAGCCCTCAGGAGGCCAGCAGGCTCAATACACCACCTGTGCAACGAGAGGACAGTTGGGCCGAAGTGAGTTTGCTGGTGAACATGAGCCTGGGCCCAAGCGTTTTGGTTCTGGGCGCCTTTGAAGGTCGGTGGTGGTTCGGAGGGCCCTGCCAGTTCTCCCACCCTGAATGAATGGCGGCGCCACTAGCGGCCCGTGTGGGGCGGGGCGGCAGCATGCATCCATCGCTGGGGCTTGGAGTTACCCAATCCCCAGCGTTGCGGTGCCAGGCCCCTTAGAAGGGACCCTCAGTGGCCGTCCTAGGGTTCTAATTAGTGCCCAGGAGGCCGGCAGGCCCCAGTCGCCAGCTGTGCAAGGAGCGGAGTTGTGGGCCGAGTTGAGGGTGCTGGTGAACATGAGTCTGGGCCCAAGCGTTTTGATTCGGGGCACCTTCGAAAGTAGGTGGGGGCTCGGAGGCACCTGCCCATTCTCCCGCTCTGAATGACCGGCGGTGCCCCTAGTGGCTCAGGTGGCTGAAGGGCAGCAGGGTGAGTCCGGCACTTGGGCTCGGTTGCCCCATCCCTGGCGTTGGGGTGCCAGGCCACTTGAGAAGGGCCCCTCGGAGGCCGACCTACAGTTAAGGTTAGCCCCCAGGAGGCTGGCAGGCCCTATACACCGCCTGTGCATGGAGCGGAGAGTTGGGCCTAGGTGAGGGTGCTGGTGAACATGAGCCTGGGCACAAGCATTTTGGTTCTGGGCTCCATAGAAGGTGGGCGGGGGTTCGGAGGCCCCTGCCAGTTCTCCCACTCAGAATGAATGGCGGCGCCCCTAGCGGCCCATGTGGGGCGAGGCGGCAGGGTGTACCTGGCGCTGGGGCATGGGGGTACCCAATCCCCAGCGTTGTGCCGCAAGGCTCCTTAGGAAGGGACCCTCAGGGAAGGTCGTAGGTTTAGGGTTAGTGCCCAGGAGGCCGGCAGGCCCGATCCGCCGGCTGTGCGAGGAGGGAGTTTTGGGCCGAGTTGAGGGGGATGCGGAGAGGGAGCGTGGGCCCCAGCGTTTTGGCGTCCTGGGCCTTCGAATGTTGACATGTCTCTGAGGGCCCTGCCCATTCTCCTGCCCTGAATAACCAGCGGCGCCCTTAGCGGCTCCATTGGTGGTGGGGCTGCAGGGTGAGTCCTGAGCTGTGTCTCGGGGATCCCCAATCCCCAGCATTGTGGGGCCAGGCCCCTTGGGAGGGGCTCCTCGTGGGCCGACCTAGGGTTAGAGTTAGCACCCAGGAGGCCGGCAGGCCCAATCCTCTGGCTGGGCGGTGAGAGGTGGGCGGGACGAGGTAAAGGCGCTGGCGAGCGGGAGCGTGGGCCCCTGCATTTTGGCGTGGGAGGCTTCAAATGTTGCCGGTTTCTCCAGGGCCCTGTCCGTTCCCCCTCCCTGAGTGAGCGGCAGCGCCCCTAGCGGCCCGGGTGGCGGCGTTGCGGCATCATGAGTCTGGTTCTGGGGCTTGGGGTCCCCGATCCCCGGCGTATAGGCACCAGAATTTTTGGGAGGGACCCTGGAGGGGCGACCTACGGTTAGGGTTAGCCCACACAAGGCCGGCAGGCCAGATCCGCCATCTGTGCAGGGAGCAGAGGGGCGGGCCGAGGTGAGGGCGCTGAGGAGGGGGAGCATGGGCACCAGGGTTTTGGCGCGGGGAGCCTTCAAAGGTCGCCAGTGGCTTGGAGGACCCTGTCCGTTCTCGCGCCCTGAATGACCGGCAGCGCCCCTAGTGGCCTGAGTGGCAGCAGGGAGGCAGGGTGAGTCTGGCGATATGGCCTGTGGTCCTAGTCCCAGGCTTGGTGGAGCCAGGCCCCTTGGGAGGGGCCCCTCTGGGGCCTGTCTAGCTTTAGGGTTACCCCCAGGAGTGCAGCGGGCTGATCTGCTGGCTGGGCGTCGAGCGGAGGGGCGGGCCGATGTGAATGCGCTGGCGAGCGGGAGCGTGGGCCCAAGCGTTTTGGCGCGAGGGGCCTTTGAAGGTCACCGGGGGCTCAGAGGGCCCTGCCCGTTCTCTCGCCCTGTGAGGACGTTGCCCCTAGCGGGCCAGGTCATGGCGGGGTGGCAGGGTGAGTCTGGAGCTAGGGCTCCTGGGTCCCCAATCCCCAGCGTGGCAGCGCCAGGCACTTGGGAGTGGTCCCTCGGGGGCCACCTAGGGTTAGCGTTAGTCCAAAGGAGGCCAGCAGGCCCGTTCTGCGGGCTGTGTGGCGAGAGGAGTGGTGGGCCAAGGTGAGGGCGCTAGCGAGCGGGAGCGTGGGCCCAAGCGTTTTGGCGCGGGACTCCTTCGAAAGTCGCCGAGGGCTCAGAGATCCATGCCCTTTCTCCAGCCCTGAATGACTGGCGGCGCCCCTAGCAGCCCAGGTGGCGGCGGGGCGGCTGGGTGAGTCTGGCGCTCATGCTCGTGGGTCCCCAATCTCTGGCGTGGCGGAGCCAGTACCCTTGGGAAGGGCCCCTCGGGGGCCGACCTAGGTTTAGGGTTAGCCCCCAGGAGCAGGGCAGGCCCGATCCGCCAACTGTGTGGCGAGTGGAGGGGAGGGCTGAGGTGAGCGCGCTGGTGAGTGGGAGCGTGGGCCCAAGCGTTTTGGCGCAGGGGGCCTTCGAAGGTCACCAGGGATCGGAGGGCCCTTACCCCTTCTTCTGCCCCGAAGGACCGGTGGCGCCCCTAGCAGCCTGGGTGGCGTTGGGGTGGCAGTGAAAGTCCGGCACTGGGGCTCGATTGTCCCCAATCCCTGGCGTGATGGCGCCAGTCCCCTTGGGAGGGGCTCCTCGGGCTGAACTAGGGTTAGGGTTAGCCCCCAGGAGGCTGGCAGGCCTGATCCGCTGGCTGTGTGGCAAGCGGAGGGTGGGGCCCAGGTGAGGGCAATGGTGAAGAGGAGCGCGGGCCCTAGCGTTTTGGCGCGGGTTGCCTTCGAAGTTCGCAGGGTGTGCAGAGGGCCCTGCAAGTTCTCCCACTCTGAATGAGGATGGCGACCCTAGCGGGCCAGGTCTCGGCAGGGCAGCAGCGTGAGTCCGGCGCTGGTGCTCGGGGGTTCCCATTCCCCGGCGTGGTGGTGCCAGACCCCTTGGGAGGGGCCCCACGACAGCAAACCTAGGGTTAGGGTTAGACCCCAGGAGGCCGCCAGGCCCGATCCGCTGGTTGTGCAGCTTGCGGAGGGGCTGGCCGAGGTGAGGGCACTGGTGAGCAGAAGCGTGGGCCAAAGCATTTTGGCGCAGGGGGCCTCCGAATGTCACCGGGGGCTTGGAGGGCCCTGCCTGTTCTCCAACCTAGATGACCGGCGACGCCCCTAGTGGCCCGGGTGTCGGCGGGGGTGGCAGGGTGTGTCCCGCGGTTTGGCTCAGGGGTCCCCAATCACCGGCGTGGCAGCGCCAGGCCCCTTGGAAGGGGCCTCTTGTGAGCTGACCTAGGGAAGGGTTAGTCCCCAGGAGGCCAGCAGGCCCGATCCACCGGCTGTGCGGCGAGCGAGGGGTGGGCTGAGGTGAGCACGCTGGCGAGCGGGAGCGTGGGCCCAAGCATTTTGGCACAGGGGGCCTTCGAATGTCACCGGGGGCTCGGAAGGCCCTGCCCCTTCTCCCGGCCTGAATGACCAGTGGCGCCCCTAGCGGCCGGTGTGGTAGTGGGCCGGCAGGGTGAGTCCGGAGCTGGGGCTCAGGGGTCCCCAATCCCCGGCATGGCAGCGCCGGGCACTTGGGAGTGGTCCCTCGGGAGCCGACCTAGCATTAGGGTTAGCTCAAAGGAGGCCGGCAGGCCCCATCCACCAGCTGTGCAGATTATGGAGTGGCGGGGCAAGGTGAGGGCTCTGGCTAGCGGGAGCATGGGCCCAAATGTTTTTGCGCAGGGGGCCTTCCAAGGTCGCCGGGGGCTCAGAGGTCCCTGCCTGTTCTCCCGCCCTGAATGAGTGTTGGCGCCCCTAGCAGCCCGGGTGGCTGCAGGGCGGCAGGGTGAGTTCGGCGCTGGTGCTTGGGGTCCCCAAGCAGGGGCGTGGTGGCTCCAGGCCCCTTGGGAGGGGCCCCTCGGGGGCTGACAAAAGGTTTGTGTTAGCCCCCAGGAGGCCGGCAGGCCCGATCTGCCAGCTGTGCGGCGTGCAGAGGTGCAGGCTGAGGTAAAGGTGCTGGAGAGCGGGAGCATGGGCCCAGGCGTTTTGGCGCGGGGGCCTTCGAAGATTGAGGGTGGCTCGGAAGGCTCTGCACATTCTCCAGCCCGGAATGACCGGCAGGGCCCCTAGCAGCCCTGGTAGTGGCGGGGCGGCAGGGTGCGTCTGGTGTTGCAGCTCAGGGGTCCCCAATCCCTGGCGTGGCAGCACCAGGCCCCTTGGGACGGGCCCCTCTGGGGCCCACCTAGGGTTAGGGTTAGCCCCCAGGAGGATTGCAGGCCCGATCCGCCAGCTGTTCAGAGAGTGGAGGGGCGGGCTGACCTGAGGGCGCTGGTGAGTGGTAGCATTGGCCCAAGAGTTTTGGCGCGGGAGGCCTTGGATGTTCGCCGGGGGCTCGGAGGGCCCTACCAGTTCTCCCGCCCTGAATGACCGGCGGCGCCCCTAGCGGCCACGGTGGCAGCAGGGCGCAGGGTGAGTCTGGAGCTGGGGCTCAGGGGTCCCCAATCCCTGGTGTGTTGGCTCCAGGCACTTGGGGGGAACCTCAGGAGCTGACCCAGGGTTAGGGTTAGCTCAAAGGAGACCGGCAGGCCAGATACACCAGCTGTGCAGTGAGGGGAGTGGCGGGCCGAGGTCAGGGCGCTGGCGAGCGGGAGCGTGGGCCCAAGCGTTTTGGCGAGGGGGCATTCAAAGTTCGCCGGGGGCTCGGAAGGGCCCTGCCAGTTCTCCCGCCCTGAATGACCGGTGGTGCCCCTAGTGGGCCGGGTGACGGCGGGGCAGCAGGGTGTGTTCAGAGCTGGGGCTCGGGGGTCCCCAATCTCTGTCGTTGTGGTGCCAGGCCCCCTGGGAGGGGCCCCTTGGGCGCCGACCTAGAGTTAGGGTTATCCCCCAGGGCACCGGCAGGCCCGATCTGCCGGCTGTGCGGTGACGGTGGTGCAGGCTGAGGTGAGGGCGCTGGTGAGTGGGAGCGTGGGCCCAAGCGTTTTGGCGTGGGGGGCCTTCAAAAGTTGCCGGGGGCTCGGAGGGCCCTGCCCGTTCTCCCGCCCTGAATAACCGGCTGCGCCCCTGGCACCCCGGGTTGCGGTGGGGTGGCCGGGTGAGTCTGGTGCTGGGATTCGGGGGTCCCCAATCCCAGGCCTTGCAGCTCCAGGCTCCTTGGGAGGGGCCCATCGGGGGCTGACCTAGGTTTAGGGTTAGCCCCCAGGAAGCTGGCAAGCCTCATCCGCTGGCTGTGCTGTGAGCAGAGCGGCACGCCGAGGTGAGGGCGCTGGCATACGGGGGCGTGGGCCCAGCCTTTTGGCACGGGGGGCCTTCGAAAGTCCCTGGGGGCTCGGAAGGCCCTGCCTGTTCTCCCGACCTGAATGACCGGCAATGCCCCTAGTGGCCCGGGTTGCGGTGGGGCGGCACAGTAAGTCCGGCGCTGGGGCATGGGGGTCCCCAATACTCAGCGTTGGGGCGCCAGACCCCTTGGGAAGGGCCCTCGGGGTCCGAACCAACGTTAGTGTTAGCCCCCAGGAGGCCGACAGACCCGATCCGCCAGCTGTGTAGCGAGCAGTGGGGCAGGCCGAGGTGAGGGCACTGTAGAGCGGGAGCGTGGGCCCAAGCGTTTTGGCGTGGGGGCATTCGAAAGTCACTGGGGGTTCAGAGCGCACTTCCCATTCTACCGCGCTGAAAGCCCGACGGCGCACCTAGCGGCTCGGGTTGCAGAGGGGCGGCAGGGTGAGTCCGGTGCTGGGGCTCGGGGATCCCCAATCCCTGGCGTTTCGGCACCAGACCCCTTGGGAGGGGCCCCTCGGGGGCTGACTTAGGGTTTGGGTTAGCCTCCAGGAGGCCAGCAGGCCCGATCCGCCAGCTGTGCAGCGAGTGGATGGTCGGGCGGAGGTGAGGTCGCTGGCAAGCAGGAGCGTGGGCCCAAGCATTTTGGCGTGGGGGGCATTCAAAGGTCGCCGGGGACTCGGAGGTCCCTGCCCGATCTCCCGCCCTGAATGAGGACATTGCCCCTAGCGGGCAGGGTCGCAGTGAGGCAGTAGGGTGAGTCCGGCGCTGGGGCTCGGGAGTCCCCAATCCCAGGCATGGCGGTGCCAGGCCCCTTGGGAGGGGCCCCTTGGGGGCCGACCTAGGCTTAGAGTTAGCCCCCCGGAGGCCAGCAGCCCCGATCTGCCCGCTGTACGGCGAGTGATGTGGCGGACCGAAGTGAGGGTTCTGGCGAGCGGGAGCGTGGGCCCGAGTTTTTTTGCACGGGGGGCCTTCGAAGGTCGCTGTTGGCTCGGAGGGCCCTGCCCGTTCTCCCGCCCTTAATGACCGGCGGGGACCCTAGCGGCCCGGGTGGCAGTGGGGCGGGAGGGTGAGTCTGGCAATGGGGCTTGGGGGACACCAAACCCCAGCGTGGTGGCACCAGGCACCTTAGGAGAGGCCCCTCGGGGGCTGACTTAGGTTTAGGGTTAGCCCCCAGGAGGCCGGCAGGCCCGATCCGCTGGCTGTGCAGCGAGTGGAGGGGCGGGCCGAGGTGAGGGCGTTGGCGAGCGGGAGCGTGGGCCCAAGTGTTTTGGCAAGGGTGGCCTTCGAATGTCGCCGGGGGCTCAGAGGGCCCTGCCCGTTCTCCTGCCCCGTGAGGACATTGCCCCTAGCAGGCTGGGTCGTGGTGGGGTGGCAGGGTGAGCCCGCAGCAAGTGCTCGCGGGTCCCCAATCCCCGGCGTGGCTGCGCCAGGCACTTGGGAGTGGTCCCTCGGGGGCTGACCTAGGGTTTGGTTAGCCTAAAGGATGCCAGCAGGCCCGATTCGCCAGGTATGCGGCGAGCGGAGGGGCGGTCGGAGGTAAGGCTGCTGGCGATCTGGAGAGTGGGCCCAGGCGTTTTGGCGCGGGGGCCCTTCGAAGTTCGCCAGGGGTTCGGAGACCCCTGCCCGTTCTCCTGCCCTGAATGACAGGCGGCTCCCCTAGCGGCCCTGGTGGAGGAGGGGCGTTAGGGTGAGTCGGGCGCTGGGGCTCGGGGGTTCCCAATCCTCGGCATTGGGGTGCCAGGCCCCTTCGGAAGGGCTCTCAGGGGCCGACCAAGCGTTAGTGTTACCCCCAGGAGGCCGGCAGACCCGATCTGCTGGCTGTGTGGCGAGCAGAGGGACAGGCCAAGGTGAGGGCGCTGGAGAGCGAGAGCGTGGGCCCAAGCGTTTTGGTGTGGGGGGAATTCGAAAGTCACTGGGGGCTCAGAGCGCCCTTCCCATTGTACCGCGCTGAATGCCTGAAGGCCCACCTAGCGGCCTGGGTCACCAATCCCTGGCGTTGCAGAGCCACGCCCCTTGGGATTGGCCCCGAGGGGGCCGACCAAGGGATATTGTTAGCCCCCAGGGGTGGGGTGGGCTCGAATGGCCAGCTGTAGGGCGAGTGGAGGGGTAGGCCGAAGGGAGGGCGCTGGCGAGCGGGAGTGTGGACCCAAGCGTTTTGGCACAGATGGCCTTTGAAGGTCACTGGGGGCTCAGAGGGCCCTGCCCATTCTCCCGCCCTGAATGACCGGCGCAGCCCCAAGCAGCCCGGGTGGCAGAGGGGCGGTAGGTTGAGTCAGGCGCTGGGGCTCGGTGGTCCCCAATCCCCGACATTGCAGCACCAAGCCCCTTGGGAGGGGCCCCTCGGGTCCGACCTAGGGTTAGGGTTAGCCCCCAGGAGGCCGGCAGGCCCAATCCGCCAGCTGTGCGGAGAGCGGAGGGGCGGGCCGAGGGGTGGGCGCTGGAGAGCGGGAGCGTGGTCCTAAGCCTTTTGGCGCGGGGGGCCTTCGAAGTTTGCTGGGGGCTCAGAGGGCCCTACCCGTTCTCCCGCTCTGAATGACCTGCGGCGCCCCTAGCAGCCCGGATGGCGGTGGGGCAGCAGCGTGAGTTTGGCTCTGGGGCTCGGTGTCCCCAATCCCCGTATTGTGGCACCAGGCCCCTTGGGAGGGGCCCATCGGGGGCCGACCAAGGGTTAGGGTTAGCCCCCAGGAGGCCGGCAGGCCCGATACACCGGCTGTGTGACGAATGGAGGGGCGGGCCGAGGTGAGGGCGCTGGCGAGCGGGAGCATGGACCCAAGCATTTTGGCGCAGGGGTCCTTTGAAGGTCGCTGGGGGCTCGGAAGGGCCTGCCCGTTCTGCCACCCTGAATGACCGGCGGCGCCCCTAGCAGCCCGGTGGCATCGCGGCGGCCATGTGAGTCCAGTGCTGGGGCTCGGGGGTCCCAATCCCTGGCGTTGGGCAGCCAGGCCCCTTGGGAGATTGCCTCGGGGGCCGACCTAGGGTTAGGGTTATCCCCCAAAAGCCTGTTAGGCCCGATCCACCAGCTGTGTGGCGAGTGGAGGGGTGGGCCGAGGTGAGGGCGTTGGTGAGCGGGAGCGTGGGCCCAAGCGTTTTGGCGCAGGTTGCCTTCGAAGATCACCGGGGGATCGGAGGGCCCTGCCCGTTCTCCCTCCCTGAATGACCGGCGGCACCCCTAGCAGCCCGGGTGGCGGCGGCACGACACGGTGAGTCCGGCGCTGGGGCTCGGGGGTCCCCAATCCCAGGCATTGCGGTGCCAGGCCCCTTCGGAGAGGCCCCTCAGGGGCCCACCTAGGGTTATGGGTAGCCCCCAGGAGGAGGGCAGTCTTCATCCGCCAGCTCTCCGGTGAGCGGAGGGGCGGGCCGAGGTGAGGGCGCTGAGGAGCGGGAGCGTGGGCTCAAGCGTTTTGGATGGGGGGGCCTTCGAAGGTCGCCGCGGGCTCGGAGGGCCCTGCCCGTTCTCCCGCCCTGAATGACCAGCGGCACCCCTAGTGGACCGGGTGGTGGTGGGGCAGCACGGTGAGTCTGGCGCTGGGGCTCGGGGGTCCCCAATCCCCGGTGTTGCGGTGCCAGACCCCTAGGGATGGCCCCCTAGGGGGCCTACCTAGGGTTCGGGTTAGCCCCCAGGAGGCTGGGAGGCCAGATCCGCCGGCAGTGCGGCAAGTGGAGGGGCAGGCCGAGGTAAGGGCGATGGCGAGCGGGAGCGTGGTCCCAAGCACTTAGGCGCGGGTGGCCTTCGAAGGTCGCTGGGGGCTCGGAGGGCCCTGCTCATTCTCCCGCCCTGAATGAACGGCGGTGCCCCTAGCAGCCCGGGGGGTGACGGGGCGGCAGGGTGAGTCAGGCGCTGGGTCTTGGGGGTCCCCAATCCCGGGCGTTGCGGCGCCAGGCCTGTTGGGAGGGGCAGCTCCGGGCCCGTCCTAGGGTAAGGCTTAGCCCCTAGGAGGCCGGCAGGTCCGATCCAGCAGCTGTGCGGTGAGTGGAGGGTCGGGCCGAGGTGAGGGCGCTGGCTAGCGGGAGCGTGGGCCGAAGGGTTTTGGCGCGGGAGGCCTTCGAATGTTGTTGGGGGATTGGAGGGCCCTGCCCATTCCCCCACCCTGAATGACCGGCGGCACCCCAAGTGGCCCGGGTAGCAGCGGAGGGGCAGGTTGAGTACATCGCTGGGGCTTGGGGGTCCTCAGTCTCCGGCATTGTGGCACCAGGCCCTTTGGGATTGCCCTTTGGGGGCCGACCTAGGGTTAGGGTTAGCCCCCAGGAGGCCGGCAGGCCCGATACGATGGCTGTGGGGCGAGCGGAGGGGTGGGCCGAGGTGAGGGCACTGGGGAGTGGGATTGTGGGCCCCTGCATTTTGGCGCTGGAGGCTTCAAATGTCTCAGGTTTCTCCAGGGCCCTGTCAGTTCTCCCGCCCTGAATGACCAGCGGCGCCCCTAGAGGCCCGGGTGGCAGCGTTGTGGGAGGGTGAGTCTGGCTCTGGGGCTTGGGGGTCCCAGATCCCCGGCGTAGTGGCACCAGGACCCTTGGGAGGGGCCCCTGGGGGGCCGACCTAGGGTTAGGGTTAGCCCCAAGGAGACCTTCAGGCCCAATCCGCACACTGTGCGGCGAGCGGAGGTGCGGGCCGAAGTGAGGGCGCTGGGGAGCGGGAGCGTGGGCCCAAGCATTTTGGTGCGTGGGCCCTTAGATGTTCACTGGGACTCGGAGGGCCCTGCCCATTCTCTCGCCCTGAATGAACGGTGGTGCCCCTCGTTGCCTGGGTGCCAGCGGGGTGGCAGGGTGAGTCCGGTGCTGGGGCTTGGGGGTCATCAATCCCTGGTGTTGTGGCGACAGGCCCCTTGGGAGGGGCCCCTCAGGGGCCAACCTAGGGTTAGGTTTAGCCCCCAGGAGCCCGGCAGGCCCAATCCGCCTGCTGAGCGGCGAGCAGAGGGGTGGGCCAAGTTGAGTGAGCTGGGGAGCAGGAGCGTGGGCCCAAGCGTTTTGGAGCGGGGAGCCTTCGAATGTTGCCATGTCTCGGAGGGCCCTGCCAATTCTCCTGCTGTGAATAACCAGAGGCGCCCCTAGCAGCTCCGTTGGGGGTGGGGCTGCAGGGTGACTCCTGAGCTGCGGCTCGGGATCCCCAATCCCCAGCATTGTGGGGCCAGGCCCCTTGGGAGGGGCTCCTCCTGGGCCGACCTAGGGTTAGAGTTAGCACCCAGGAGGAGGGCAGGCCCAATCCTCTGGCTGGGCGGCGAGAGGTGGGCGGGCCGAGGTAAAGGCGCTGGGGAGCGGGAGCATGGGCCCCTGCATATTCGCACAGGAGGCTTCAAATGTCCCAGGTTTCCCCAGGGCCCTGACTGTTCTCCAGCCCTGAATGAGCAGCGGCGCCCCTAGCGGCCCGGGTGGCAGCATTGCGGCAGGGTGAGTCTGGTTCTGGGGCTTGGGGTCCCTGATCCCTGGCGTAGAGGCACCAGGATTCTTGGGAGGGACCCTGGGGGGCCGACCTATGGTTAGGGTTAGCCCACACAAGGCCAGCAGGCCCGATCCGCCCTCTGTGGGGAGGGGCGGGCCGAGGTGAGGGCGCTGGGGAGCGGGAGCGTGGGCACCAGGGTTTTGGCGCGGGGACCCTTCGAAGGTCCCTGGTGGCTCAGAGGACCCTGTCTGTTTTTGCGCCCTGAATGACCGGCGGCGCCCCTAGTGGCCCGAGTGGCAGCAGGGAGGCAGGGTGAGTCTGGCGATGGGGCCTGTGGTCCTAGTCCCAGGCTTGGTGGCACCAGGCCCCTTGGGAGGGGCCCCTCTGGGGCCTACCTAGCTTTAGGGTTACCCCAGGAGTCCGGCGGCCTGATCCGCTGGCTGTGCGTCGAGCAGAGGGGCCGGCCGATGTGAATGCGCTGGCGAGCGGGAGCGTGGGCCCAAGTGTTTTGGCGCGGGGGGCCTTTGAAGGTCACTGGGGGCTCAGAGGGCCCTGCCCTTTCTCTCGCCCTGTGAGGACGTTGCCCCTAGCGGGCCAGGTCCTGGAGGGGCGGCAGGGTGAGTCTGGAGCTAGGCCTCGTGGGTCCGCAATCCCCAGCATGGTGGCGCCAGGCACTTGGGAGTGGTCCCTCTGGGGCCTACCTAGAGTTAGGGTTAGCCCAAAGGAGGATGGCAGGCCCATTCCACCGGCTGTGCGGCGAGAGGGGTGGTGGGCCGAGGTGAGGGCGCTGGTGAGCGGGAGTGTGGGTCCAAGCGTTTTGGCGCGGGGCGCCTTCGAAGGTCGCCGGGGGCTCGGAGGGCCCTGCCCCTTCTCCTGCCCCGAAGGACCGGCGGCGCCCCTAGCAGCCCAGGTGGTGGCGGGGGTGGCAGTGAAAGTCCGGCACTGGGGCTCGATTGTCCCCAATCCCTGGCGTGACGGCGCCAGTCCCCTTGGGAGGGGCTCCTCAGGGGCCAAACTAGGGTTAGGGTTAGCCCCCAGGAGGCTGGCAGGCCCGATCCGCCGGCTGTGTGGCGAGCGGAGGGTGGGGCCCAGGTGAGGGCAATGGTGAGCGGGAGCGTGGGCCCTAGCGTTTTGGTGCAGGTTGCCTTCGAAGTTTGCAGGGGGCGCGGAGGGCCCTGCACGTTCTCCCACTCTGAATGAGGATGGCGACCCTAGCAGGCCGGGTCTCGGCAGGGCAGCAGGGTGAGTCCGGCGCTGGTGCTCGGGGGTCCCCAATGCCTGGCGTGGTGGTGCCAGACCCCTTGGGAGGGGCCCCTTGACAGCCAACCTAGGGTTAGGGTTAGACCCCAGGAGGCCACCAGGCCCAATCCGCTGGTTGTGCAGCTTGCGGAGGGAAGGGTTGACGTGAATGCACTGGCAAGCAGGAGCGTGGGCCCAAGCTTTTTGTCAGGGGGGGCCTTCGAAGGTCACTGGGGGCTCAAAGGGCTCAGCAAGTTCTCCCGTGCTGAATGACCAGTGGCGCCCTAGCGGCCCGGGTGTCGGCGGGGCGGCAGGATTAGCCCAGAGTTTGGGCTCTGGGGTCCCCAAGCCCTGGCGTGGCGGCGCCATGCCCCTTAGGAGGGGCCCATCGGGGGCCGATGTAGGGTTTGCGTTTAGCTCACAGAAGACCACCAGGCCCGATCCCCCAGCTGTGTGGCATGCAGAGGGGACGGCCGAGGTGAGGGCGCTGTGGAGTGGGAGCGTGGGCCCAAGCGTTTTGGCGCGGAGGGCCTTCGAAGGTCGCCGGGGGCTCGGAGGGCCCTGCCCATTCTCCCACCCTGAATGAGGAAGGCGCCCCAGCGGACCGGGTCGCAGCGGGGCGGCAGGGTGAGTTCGGCACTGGTGCTCAGGGGTCTCCAATCCCCGGCATGGCAGCGCCAGGCCCCTTGGGAGGGAACCCTCATGAGCCGACCTATGGTTAGGGTTAGCCCAAAGGAGGCCGGCAGGCCTGATCCACCGGCTGTGCGGTGAGCGGAGGGGCGCGCTGAGGTGAGCGCGCTGGCGAGTGGAAGCGTGGGCCCAAGCATTTTGGCACAGGGGGCCTTCGAAGGGGGCCGGGGGCTCGGAGGGCCCTGCCCATTCTCCATCCCTGAATGATGATGGCGCCCCTAGTGGGCTGGGTTGTGGAGGGGCGGCAGGGTGGGTCTAGTGCTGGTGCTTGGAGGTCCCCAATCCCCGGCGTGGTGGCGCCAGGGCCCTTGGTAGGGGCCTCTCGTGAGCTGACCTAGGGAAGTGTTAGCCCCCAGGACGCCAGCATGCCCGATCCGCTGGCTGTGCAGCGAGCGAGGGGCGGGCTGAGGTGAGCACGCTGGTGAGTGGGAGCATGGGCCCAAGCATTTTGGCGCAGGGGGCCTTCGAATGTCACCGGGGGCTCCGAAGGCCCTGCCCGTTCTCACACCCTGAATGAACTGCGGCGCCGCTAGCGGCCCGGGTGGTGGCAGGGCGGCAGGGGGAGTCAGGCGCTGGGGTTCGGGGGTCCCCAATCCCTGGCGTTGCAGCGCCAGGCCGCTTGTGAAGGGCCCCTCGGTGGTTGACCTAGGGTTAGAGTTTGCCCCCAGGAGGCCGGCAGGCCCGATCCGCGGGCTCTGCTAAGAGCGGAGGGGCGGGCCGTGATGAGGGCGCTGGCGAGCAGGAGCTTGGGCCCAACCGTTTTGGCGCGGGGGGCCTTCATACGTCCCCGGGGGCTCGGAGGGCCCTACAGGTTCTCCCGCCCTGAATGACCGGCGGCGCCCCTAGCGGCCAGGCCGCAGGCAGAGCGGTAAGGTTAGTCCGGGGCTGGGGCTCCGGGGTCCCCAATCCCCGTGTTGCGGTGCCAGGCCCCTTGGGAGGGGCTCCTCGGGGGCCTAACTAGGTTTAGGGTTAACCCCCAGGAGGCCGGCAGGCCCGATCCACCCATTGGGTGGCGAGCGGAGGGGCAGGCTGAGGTGAGGGCACTGGCGAGCACGAGCCTGGACCCAAGCGTTTTGGCGTGGTGGGCCGTCGAAGGACAACGGGGGCTCGGAGAGCCCTGCCCATTCTCAAGCCCTGAATGACCGGCGGCGCCTCTAGAGGCCCGGGTGTCAGCGGGGCAGCACGGTGAGTCCAGCGCTGGAGCTCTGGTTCAGCAGTCCCAGGCGTTGAGGCGCCAAGCCCCATCGGATGGGTCCCTGGGGGGCCGCCCTAGGGTTTGAGTTAGCCCCCAGGAGTCTGGCAGGCCCGATCCGCCCCCTGTCTGGCGAGCTAAGGGGCGGGCCTAGGGGAGGGCACTGGCGAGCGGGAGCATGGGCCCAAGCCTTTTGGGGCGGGGCGCCTTCGAATGTCACTGTGGGCTAGGAGGGCCCTGCCCGTTCTCACGCCCTGAATGACCGGCGGCGCCCCTAGAAGCCCGGATGGTGGCGGAGCGGCAGGTTGAACCCGATGCTGGAGCTCTGGGGTCCCCAATTACCGGCGTTGTGGCCCCAGGCTCCTTCGGAGGGCCACCTCGGAGGCCGACCTAGGGTTAGGGTAACACCCAGGAGGCCGGCCGTCCCGATCCGCCAGCTGTACAGCAAGTGGAGTGGCGGATGGAGGTGAGGGCACTGGCGAGTGGGAGCGTAGGCCCAAGCATTTGGCGCAGGGCGCCTACTAATGTCGCATGGGCCTCGGAGGACCCTGCCCGTTCACCCGCCCTGAATGACGGGCGGTGCCCCTAGCGGCCCAGGTGGCGGTGGGGCAGCAGTGTGAGTCCGGCGCTGGGGAACGGGGGTCCCCAATCCCCGGCGTTGTGGGGCCAGGCCACTTGGGATGGGGCCCTAGGGGGCCTACCTAGGGTATAGTTAGCCCCCAGGAGGCTGGGAGGCCCGATCTGCCGGCTGTGTGGCGTGCGGAAGGGCAGGCCGAGGTGAGGGCGCTGGTGAGTGGAAGCGTGGGCCCAAGCGTTTTGGCGAGGGAACCCTTCGAATGTTGCCGCGGCTCGGAGGACACTGCCCATTCTCCCGCTCTGAATGACCGGCAGCGCCACTAGCAGCCCTGGGGGCGGCGTAGCGGCAGTGTTAGTCCGGCGCTGGGGCTCCGGGGTCCCCAATCCCCGTCATTGCGGAGCCAGGCCCCTTGGATCAGCCCCTAGGGGGCCTACCTAGGGTTAGTGTTAGCCCCCAGGAGGCTGGGAGGCCCGATCCGCCGGCTGCGCGGCGAGCAGAGGGGCGGACCGAGGTGAGGGCACTGGCGAACGAAAGTGTTGGCCGAAGCGTTTGCCTGGGGGGGCTTTCGAAGTTCGCCGGGGGCTCGGAAGGCCCTGCCCGTTCTCCCGCCTTAAATGACCATAGGGGCCCCTAGCGGCCCCGGTGGTGGTGGAGCGGCAAAGTGAGTCCGGCGCTGCAGCTCGGGGGTCACCAATCCCTGGCGTTGCGGCCCCAAGCCCCTTGAGAGGACCCCCTCGGGTGCCGACCTAGGGTTAGGGTTACCCCCAGGAGGCCGGTAGGCCCAATCTGCCGGCTGTGCGGTGAGCGGAAGGGCGGGTTGAGATGAGGGCATTGGCGAGCGGGAACGTGGGCCCAAAGTTTCGGAGCGAGGGGCCTTCGAAGTTCACCAGGGGCACAGAGGGTCCTGCCCGTTCTCCCGCCCTGAATGACTGACGGCGCCCCTTGCAGCACTGGTGGCAGCGGGGCGGCAGATGAGTCCGGCGCTGGGTCTCTGGGGTCCCCAATGCCCAGCGTTGCGGTGTCAGGCCCCTTGGGAAGGGCCATTTGGGGGCCGACCTGGGGTTAGGGTTAGCCACCAGGAGGCACACAGGCCTGATCCGCCAGCTGTGCGGCGAGCGGAGGGGTGGTCCGAGGTGAGGGCTCAGGCGAGCAGGAGCTTGGGCTCAATCGTTTTGGTGCGGGGGGTCTTTGAAGGTAGCCAGGGCCTCGGGGGGCCCTGCCCATTTTCCTGCCCTGAATGACTGACAGTGCTCCTAGCAAACCGGATGGCGGCGGGGCGGCACGGTGAGTCCTGTGCTGGGGCTCAGGGTCAGCAATCCCAGGCATTGTGGGGCCAGGCCCCATCGGATGGGCCCCTCGAGGGCCTACCTAGGGTTAGGGTTAGCCCACAGGAGGCCGGCAGGCCTGATCTGCCGGCTGTGCGGCAAGCTGAGGAGCCGGCTGAGATGTGGGCGCTGGCAAGCGGGAGCGTGGGCCCAAGGGTTTTTGCAAGTGGGGCCTTCGAAGGTCGCCAGGGGCTCGAAGGGCCCTGCCTGTTCTCCCGCACTGAAAAACCAGCGGCAACCCTAGCAGCTCGGGTGGCGTTGGGGCGGCAGGGTGAGTCCTGCGCTGGAGCTCGGGGGTCCCCAATCCCCGGCGTTGCGGCGCCAGGCCCCTTGGGAAGGCCCCCTCGGGGGTCGACCTAGGGTTAGGGTTACCCCCAGGAGGCCGGTAGGCCCGATCTGCCAGCTGTGAGGCGAGCGGAGGGGCGGGCTGAGATGAGGGCGCTTGCGAGCGGGGAATGTGGGCCTAAGCATTTTGGCGCCAGGGGCCTTCGAAGGTCGCCAGGGCCTTGGAGGGCCCTGCCCGTTCTCCTGCCCTGAACGATCGATGGCGCCCCTTGCAGCCAGGTTGGCAGCGGGGTGGCAGGGAGAGTGTGGCGCTGGGGCTCGGGGTTCCCCAATCCCTGGCTTTGCGGCGCCAGGGCCTTTGGGAAGGCCCCCTTGGGGCCGGACCTAAGGTTAGGTTTAGCCCCCGGGAGGCCGGCAGGCCCGATCCGCTGGCTGTGTGGCGAGCGGAGGGGCGGGCCAAGATGAGGGCGCTGGCGAGCAGGAACATGGGCCCAAGCGTTTTGCCAGGAGTAGCCTTCGAAGGTCGCCGGGGACTAAGAGGGCCCTGCCTGTTCTCCCTCCCTGAATGACCGGCGGTGCCCCTACTGGCCCGTTTGGCTGCGGGGCAGCATGGTGAGTTTGGTGTTAGGGCTCGGAGGTCTACAATTCCCGGCGTTGCAGCACCAGGTGCCTTGGGAGGGGCCCCTCATGGGCGGACCTAGGGTTAGGGTTAGCCCCCAGGAGGCCAGAAGGCCCAATCGGCCAGCTTTGTGGGGAGCGGAGGGGCGGGCTGAGGTGAGGTCGCTGACAAGCGGGAGGGTGGGCACAAGCTTTTTGATGCAGGGTGCCTTCGAAGGTCGCCCGTGGCCTGGAGGGCCTGCCTGTTCTCAAGTCCTGAATGACGGGCGGTGCAGCTAGCAGCCCGGGTGGCAGTGGGGAGGCATGGTGAGTCCGGCGCTGGGGCTCGGGTGTCAGCAATCCCAGGTGTTGTGGCGCCAGGCCCATCGGACGGGCCCCTCGGGGGCCGACCTAGGGTTAGGGTTAGCCCCCAGGAGGCCGGCAGGCCCGATCTGCCAGGTGTGCGGCGAGTGGAGGGGTGGGCTGAGGTAAGGGTGCTGGGGAGCGGGAGTGTGCGCCAAAGCGTTTTGTCGCGGGGAGCCTTCAAAGGTCTCTGGGGGCTCAGAGGACCCTACCCATTCTCCCGCACTGCACGACCGGCGGCTCCCCTAGCGGCCCGCATGGTGGCGGAGCGGCAGAGTGTCTGATGCTGGGGCTCCGGAGTCCCCATCCCCAGCATTGTGGCGCCAGACCCCTTGGGATAGGCCCCTAGGGGGCATACCTAGGGTTAGGGTTAGCCCCCAGGAGGCTGGGAGGCCTGATCTGCCCACCGTGCGGCAAGCAGAGGGGAGGGCTGAGGTAAGGGCGCTGGCGAGCGGGACCGTGGGCCGAAGCGTTTTGGTGAGGGGGGCCTTTGAAGGTCGCAGGTGGCTTGGAGGGTCCTGCCCGTTCTGTCACCCTGAAGGACTGGCGACGCCCCAGCAACCCATGTGGTGGCGGGGCGGCAGAGTGCGTCCGGCACTGGGACTTGGGGGACCCCAACCCGTGGCATGCGGCGCCAGGCCACTTGGGAGGGGCCCCTCGGGGGCGACCTAGGGATAGGGTTAGCCCCCAGGAAGCCAGCAGGCCTGATCCGCCAGCTCTGCAGCGAGCAGAGGGGTGGCCGAGGTTAGCGCGCTGGCGAGCAGGAGCGTGTGAGCCTGAGTTTTTGCGCGGGGGGCCTTCGAAGGTCACAGGGGGATCGGAGGGCCCTGCCCATTCTCCCTTCCTGAATGACTGCCAACGCCCCTAGCGCCCTGGGTGCTTGCGGGGTGGCAGAGTGAGTCCAGCACTGGGGCTCAGGGGTCCCAAATCCCCGGAATTGCGGTGACAGGCTCCTTGGGAGGGGCCCCTCAGGGGCCGACCTACGGTAAGTGTTAGCCCCCAGGAGTCCAGCAGGCCCGTTCCGCCAGCTCTGCGGCAGGCGGAGGGGCAGGCCGAGGTGAGGGCACTGGCGAGAGGGAGTTTGGGCCCAAGAGTTTTGGCGCGGGGGGCCTTCAAAGGTCGCCGGGGGCTTGGAGGGCCCTGCCCCGTCTCTCGCCCTGAAAGACTGGCGGCACCCCTAGCAGCCCGGGTTGCTGCAGGGCAGCAGGGTGACTCTGGTGCTGGGCTTGCGGGTCCCCAATCCCCGGCGTTCTGGCGCCAGGCCCCTTGGGAGGGGCCCCTCGGGGGCCGACCTAGGGTTAGGGTTCCTCCCCAGAAGGCCAGCAAGCCCGGCGCTAAGTGGTTCTGGCAATGTAACAAAAATGCCATGCACTTATCTGTAAGAAATAACACTGTACAGGAACCCTCTTAGCCCTAAAATCATCCTTTGTGAATATGGAAGCCAGCCCCAAAGTGGTCATGGAAGTCTGACGAAAGGGCTAAGCACTTTTTTGAGTCACCACACTATACAGGGAAAGACCAATGTACATCATCTTTCACGAGTAGGAAGCATTAATGAAAAGGTTCTGGAATTTCGAGGACTCTGACCCATCCTTATTGGTAATAAACCACCGTGTACAGGAAAACACCTTCAACTCTCATCAGCCTCCTCAATCCTGATTCTGATTCAACTTTGGGTGTGTAGGACTAGGGAAATGTCCACATCTTATTGCTAAGAAAGAACGATGTCAGGGTAATGCCCTTCAAGTCACATCAGGCTTCCTGAAGACAGAAGCAGGAATCAAGGTGGTTATGTTACCATGAGGTAAGGAAGATGAGCATATAAGTGAGAAACAACAGTGGGCAGGACCTCTCTTCCAATGAACAGTATCTTTGATTAATGTTGAATCCCCATGGTAAGTGGTTGTGGGCATTTGTGAGGTCAAAATTTTAAGTGTTTTGTAAAATGTCTTGGTCATTCACAGATGAGACTAAGGTAGTTGGGGACTCCTAGGCAGTGATTTGTCCACTGTCAAAAATATGAAAAGATAAAAGAGACAGATGAGGTCTCCTCAGGCATTGTCCTTTATCCTCATCTTCCGTGAGGATGGCCATCTCTGGACAGCTCAGTGGCAGGGTCTCATTCACAGTGCGGGCATCTGTTCCTCACAGAGATCAGGCAGGGAAATGGACTTGGTTCTCTGTGCCAGCCCAGCCACAGCTGAGTGTCACGGCACCCTCTCGTGGGCTCATAAGAGTTTCACTGTCACCAGGCAGGTCATTGTATTTGATAAACCACTGTGAGAGTTTGCAATTGCCTTCATCTGCAACCACCTAGAGGCAAATGCAGATCTCTGGTACCATGTGAAGTCATGTGAAGGCATTGTGAGAAAGTGTCCTTTTGCTTAAGAAAAACATGGCTGGGGCTCCTGGCTGGCTCAGCCAGTTAAGCATGTGACTTTGGCTCAGGTTATGATCCCAGCGTTCTGGGATCGAGCCCAGGCTCCCTGCTCAGCAGGAAAGGAGGTGGGGAAATAGCATAGAACCCACAGAGAATGTAAATAAAGGGGAGTGAAATGGAACTTGGTCTGTGTTTTGCTTTAGGGATTGGAAGTTAGTTTTTTCTCAATTGTGATTGTTCTTGAAACAGAAAAGCTGTATTGGTTTTTTTTTTACGTTTAATTTTTTTTCTAATAATAATTTTTTATTATGATATGTTAGTCACTATACAATATTTCCTTAGTTTTTGATGTAGTGTTCCGTGATTCATTATTTCCATATAACACCCAGTGCACCATGCAATATGTACCTTCCTTAATACCCATCACTGGCCCATCCCAATCCCCCACCCCTCTCCCCTCTGAAGCCCTCAGTTTGTTTCCCAGAGTCCATAGTCTCTTGTGGTTCATTCCCCCTTCTGTTTAGGGTCCATTGTCTAAAGGGACAGACAGTGGAAGTTCACAAATATAAGATCGAAATTTCATTGTTCATTATAGATGCCGCCACGTAGTTCCCAGACATTTCATTCTACTGTAGTAATTCATTATACCTGTGCAGGTGCACGTGGAAGATAACTGATGCATGTATACTGGAAATAAAACACACCCCTCATTAGTAGAATAATAGAGGATGCACATGTGTAAAATTATTCGACTACAGCTTCCATGCTTTCCCTTTGGTTCCTTATTATCTATGAAATTGGACAATTTTTGTTCTCTAGGCTTAAAACTCATTGTCAGTATTTAGAGTTTTTCAAAGCTAATCTTCTCCTGTATAGGTTACCAAAAACCTAAAATATGTATGAACTTAAAAAAATGGTATATTGAAAATGACAGCAGGGAAGTTCCATTTTGTGAATATTGTGTCAATGGATCTCTATTTTGACATCAGTGTTCATTAGAAATGATGCCATTTCATGTGAGTATAAATATCAATGTGAAAAAGAAATGGTAGGAAGAACCTTGAATGTTTAAGTAATTGGTGAAATGACAGGTGTCTCTCTGTGTGTGTGTGTGTGTGTGTGTGTGTGTGTGTGTGTAATTGATTTTCAGTGAATGGCTCAGCTACTTGTAGGGCCTCCGAGAGAGCCCAGGTGAACCTTTCAATGAGTTGGTATCTGTTTTCAGAACATGGGAATCTCTTAGTCCAATAGTCAATCAGGCAAGCTTTGAGGTCTTGAAGAGTTTCAGTCCTCAGCGATGGTGTTGCAGACCCTTGTGAGCAAACCTTAGGGTATGCTCAGAGCCCTCATTAGCAGGTACCAACGTGTGAATATTTCAGACATCATTTCCCAAAGAAGTACCTCTTGAGTCTCTGTCCTTGTCAGTTCCCTACACTTCCTTACACTAGTTATGTGATCAGTGTGTTTCAGGATAATCCCCACATGTGATTTTTGCTATTTCCTACTAGTCCTATCTGTTTCTCATCTTCTTCTTTTATGGTAGGGGTTGGGAAGCAACCTGTGTGGTGTAGAAAGGGGTGTGGTAGTTGTCTGCCTTCAGAGGACCGAATGATGCCTAGAAATTGTACTGTAGTTTGAGGTCAATTGTCCATCCTCTGAGTGTCAGGAATTCCATCACTTTACTTTGATGCTAGTCTGTTCTTCAAGCTGTCCTCAGAAATAAGGACGTCATCCATCTAGGGAATACTGGTTTGTGTGTATGTTTTCATTTTAGGAAAGGCCTTGCTGTTCCTGAAAATAATACTGTAGAGCACCCTTTCCTGTTCTTATTGGCCATCAGTCAATCTTTTGTGAAGTATTCGTTTATAAATAGTCTTTTTATGGTTGATGAGCAGGAATTCTTTATTGACAAGTCTTTGTCAGTGTGTGTATTGCAAATCTTTACTTCCCAGCCTGCGGTTCACTTTTTCATTTTCATATGGTCATAAGATAAGAAGAAATGTCACATTTTTATGAAGTCCCACTGAATTCTTTTAAATGGTTAGTGCACCCTATGTCCTACCCCAAGATTGACAGGTTCTACGTTTTCTTTCAGAAACTGTCCAATGGGAAGCTACAATCCATCTCAAATTTATAAATTGCATTTTTAATTCTAATAGGGTATTTATAGACTGGTTTGGATTGTCTATGTACACAATCATATTATCTGTGTATAGTCACAATTATCCCCTCAATTCTTATACTTTTTGTTTCTCTTGCCTTAGAACACTGGGAGATTCTCTGACGCCACGTTGAATAGGGCAGCATTGTTTGAAGATTTTAATATACCTTTCTCAATATCTGACATAAAAAGCAGACAAAACAGTGGTAACAAATGTGACCTAATTGACATATAGGGAACATTCCATAATAAGTGCAGAATACATTATTTTCAAGTGGTCATAAACTCTTTACCCAAATAGATGATAGGTGGGGCCTTGAATCAAGTCTACAAATGTTAAACCCCGAAATTAACTACATTCTATTATTAGACCACAGGGGAATTGAGCCACAGTCATAGCGAAAAGAAAACCAGGAAGTCCTTCAATGTTTAAAAATTAAATGGAACTTTGCTACATATCCTAAAGGTCAGAGAGGGAATCTCAATGGAAATTCTGAACCTTTTCTACATGAGGGCTCACACACAATGGCACTTTCTTTGTGAAGAGCATTCTAATAACCTAGACAGAAGTTGAGCCTTAAGCCAGAGTTCTGCCTGCCCCAGCCACACCTGGCAGCCTTGGCCTGTGGTCCCCCTCAGCTGTCCTTTCTGGTGGCCCTGAGCTAAGGGGGTCATCATGGCCATATGGAAATGGGAAGCTCCCCACTCATAGTGACGGCGGTGCCCCCTCCCCAGCTGCCTTTTCTGGTGGCTCTGAGCTAAGGGGGTCAGCATGGCCATATGGAAATTAGAAGCTCCCCACTCTTTTGATGACGTTGCTCTCATATCATCCTCACCAGTCCAACAACATGATTTCTGAGTGAAATATGACACAAGAGCGACTTCTTGGTCTTCCTTCAGTTTTGAAAATCATCTGTTGAGTCATCTATTAGAAATATGGATCCACATGTGTTCTTTCTTTTGGAAAAGAAATAGACCCAATAGCAATTATGGTTTCCTGAACACCTGTTCCTGAGAGACATCATACTGGCTCTTTGTAGCATTCTGCCTCTTAAACTTTAAACTAGGGTGTAGATATTTTTAGACACATTTTCAGGTGGTTAGACAGGGACTCAGATGATATGAGTCACAGAGGATTTTAGTGTCGAAAACTAAGTGGGATCCCCAAATTGACTCCAAATCCCTTGTTGTTCCATACAGGGTACTATTTCCCTCTTATCTCTGGTCTTCTCGATCTGGAAACCTATCAAGTATCAGGATTTTCTTGTCATGTGGACAACTGGAAGGAATTCAGCTGGGCTTTTCACCTCTGCCCATGGTGATCATTATCTCAGTGGAGGACCTCTGGGTAAGATACTCAAAGATCCTTAGGAATACAGACAGTATAATATTTTTCTGGTTTTAAAGTTACGGAAACCAACTATCTTTTTTAGTCGATTCAGTCTCTGGTATGTTCAGAGGGTGCTGTAAAACAGGTCTGAAATAGTATTTAAAAACACTCAGCTCAGCCTCTTCTACAACGTGAACCAATGCTTATAAACATTGCTAAAATATTACCTTACCTATGATGACTTCCCAGCCATCGTAGTGTTTATATGGTATGACTGTGACTTACATTAGTCAACATTTGTAGAGAAAGAACTTAGTGCATCCAGGGGGCACTTCATGTTGAAATTAGTTTGTGACAACGAGCTACTATGTTTTATTCTGCAGACCAAGGGAATGGTGCCAGACATCTCTAAGGTGTCTAGCAGTTCTACAATTCTGATTTTATGTGGTCTGTGTGCTTCAAAGATTTGGGCAGGAGAAGAGCAGGAGTCCAGAGACTGTGAGCACTTCTGTTACCTTTGCTGACCATGGAGCAGGTAGACTTCTGTAGGCATCATTTTGATTTCTTGGTACTCTTGTGAAAGGTGCTTTTGTCTCAAATTCCTCCATTTAGGAGTAATTATAATGATAAAAGTAATTTTTATCTTATATCATCTGTGGGCCCTGATCCTGGGCTCCCAGGGAAGCTATCCTGTAACATTTTACCCGGCTCAAAATGACTGGGCAAAACCTCAAAGCATGGGCCCTGTTTCTGCCCCAAGCACATGTACATCTGCTTCGAGAAGAAAACAATAACCAAAAATCCCAACATAAAGATAATAAAAAATAAAGAACCTCTTTGGCTCCCATAAGATTAAAGTCATACTGACATGTACATATGGAAAACATAAGAAAGAGTCTGTCACTTTCTGGCATCTAAGAAGATCCTCATTGTGGTGTGTAACTCTGTACAGAAAAGAAAACATAAAAAAATATATAGGCCTGCCCCAAATGTTCCTTCCCCGGAACACTCCCTTCTTGGTGAAGATTGTGTCTCCCAGGCAGCTGTCCTGACTTGGGTTTGAATAAAGGTCTCTTCCTTACTCTCTAAAAGGTTTTTAAAAGTTCATTCACGCAATGTCGACAATAACAGTGTTTTCTATTTAAGTGAGAAATATATGCTCCACTCTAGTTGCATTGGGAATAGACAAACTGAGGGTTTCTTTAGAAGAGTAAGTCTGCTTTCCAGAAAAGGCAAGGTCATTGGTCTATTGAGAATGAAGATAATTACTGCTAAACAACAAGTATGTGTTGCCCCTTCGCCCAGAAACCGAAGCAGGTGTGCAGGCTTTAGGTCAGAGGTGCCTGTTTCTCCCCAGCTGACAGCACTTCTCATCTCTGGCTCCAACACACCAGAAGTTTTGGATGTCAGCATCTGACTCAGTGAGGCAGGTTGTCACAGGACGCCAGTGTTCAGAGAAAGCACAGGTATGTTTGGCAAAATGTCCTATCTATGTCAGGGCTGGAGGTAAAACCTCTCATTATCCCAAAACCTCCTGTGCTTTTCTCTTTTATCTAGTTGAGCCACAAAGTAACATTGAAGTACCTGTCAGCATTCTGGGTTTGGTGCAAGAATTACTTAGTTTCCCTGCTGGTAGAACTTTGCAGGGGAATCACAATTTCTCTGTCCATTTATTGCTTACAAATGTATTTTGACCATCTGTTTCCTAGGAACCCTCTTTTATTAGAAAGGGAAGGTGAGATTCACTCAGTGCCTGTTTGTAACATCTAATTTGTTCCTTCATCTAACAGTGTTTATTCAATTGGGCATAAGATATGGCCTAAGATGGCCAGCATCTAGAGTTAGGTGGCTTTTTTTTTCATCTGATACCGACTTGGATGATGTCATTTGACAAAGGTGATGTTTCATCATTGATTAGTTTATTCATCAGAAGAGCTAAAATTAGGGTGGAGGGAAAATTCAAAATTATCCAAAGCGGCCTGTTCCTGTTTAAAAGTTGAGCTTGACTTTCTAGTTTTACTAAATGTATTATCTCGATATTTTGAGGTGCCATATTCTCTCTGTAGTTTCTTTGGTGGTGGAGTCAGAAGGAGAGTCTGGGAATTCCTTTGGATAGTGGCATGCTGGTGGCTTCAAGGGGCTTGGCGTCAGGAGCCTTGGGGTGAAGTCTGCAACTGCTTGCCTGACCCTGGGTGCATCTCACAGAGGTTTTGTTTCCTCTAATGAAATTGCCGGCAGATAGTGTTCTGCCTAAAGGAGAACCCTCCCATCCTGTTGGTGGGAATGCAAACTGGTGCAGCCAGTCAGGGGAACAGTGTGGGGGTTCCTCAAAAAGTGAAATATTGAACAACCACATGATCCAGCAATTGCTGTCCTAGGTATTTACCCAAAGGATACAGAAATGCAGATTCAAAGGGGGTCCATGCACCATGATGTTTATGGCAGTAATGTCCACAGTAGCCAAACTATGGAGAGAATCCCAAAGTCCATGCACTGATGAAAGGATAAAGGAGATGTGAGTACATATATATAGTGGAATATGACCCAGCTTCAAAAAGAATGAAATCTTACCATTTGCAAGGATGTGGATGGATCTAGAGTGTATTAAGCTAAGCAAAATCATTGAGGAAAGACAAATATCCTATACTCTCACCCTTGTGGAATTTGAGAAAAAAAAACAGATGAACAGAGTGGAGGGGTGATGAGAGAGGCAAAGAAGGAAATAGACTCAATCTTGGAGAACAAACTGAGTGTTGCTGCAGGACAGGGTGTGGGGGGAAGAGTTAAATGGGTGAGGGGTATTAAGGAGGGCACTTGTGATGAGCACCGAGTTCTGTATGCAGGTGAGGAATCATTAAATCCTACCCCTGAAGCGAATATTCCATGGCATGTGAACTAACTGGAATTTAAGTAAAAGTAGAAAGGAAAAAGTGTTCTGCTTCATGAAGAGTGAGGTAAAATTGTAGTGAATTGGGCTGTACTATTCTATAGATGAGAGTTGTAAAACACCCTGTTGTAGGATACACTAGTTACTTATCACATAAGGAGTCCTCAGAAAGCTGCAATGAAAGATTCAGGTCTCAGAGCATGTTCATGTTCCACTGATATGTTACAGCTTGCACAGTTAGGAAAGAAGGTGGAGAAAAAGGCAATAGAATGGGAAAGTAGGTGTGAACCTTTCATTAGTTAGCGTTATAGCTTTCTCATGAAAGCCTTGCGCCAGTGTGATTTTGGAAGAAGAGAAGGAATCCGGGAGCTTTTCAGGAGAGAGGGGAGTTCCAGGTCTGAGTAAAGCTGACAGGGGTCCCAGAGGAGAGCTGAATGCATTCTGCAGCAGGGTGTGGGCAGGGTGGGCTCCAGGGGTGGCTGTGGGTCAGTTGTGACAGGTGAGAGTTGTGACAGGTGAGGGCTATGTGCAAGTTCTTGTCTGAGGACATGTGAGGCACAGTTGGAGAGCTGGCAGAAACCTTCTTCTGGGCCACCAGCCTCACCCAACACACACAGCCTCATCTTCTGTCCCTGACACTCCAATTCAGACTTCTCTGAAGGTGAGTGAGAACACGTCAAGAGCATTCGAAACAGAAGGGAAAGCATGTGCAAAGGCTCTGGGGCAGGAGAATTCCAGGTATGTCCAGGAGCAGCAAGAAGGTCCTGTGGCCACAGGAGACAGCTTAGGAAATGAGCTCAGAGAGGTGACAGAAGTGACAGAAAGCCATTCCAGGGCTATAACCCCATGAGACCCTGTTTCACTGGACCATCCTGGCTACAGTGTTGAGAACAGATGACAGAGGGTTGAAGATGGCAAGGCAGGTCAATGACGATGCTTTTCCAGGAACTCAGGCACTGTGGCCCAGACAGGTGGCCTTGGATGGAGTGGTTAGACCTATTCTGGGTCCATTTTGAAGATGGAGCTCACAGGATTTGCTGATGGGTTACCTATTAGGAGCAGGAGAACGGAGGAATTGGGGTAACTCCCAGCTGTTGAGAGTTGTCTGATCGAGAAAGGAGAGGGTTTCTCGGGGGGTAAGAGTTAGTCCGTGTTCTGCATGCTGAGGAAGGTGCGTTTCCCAGTGATCTGCTGAGGTTTGTGTCTGGGAGAACCTTTCACATCTCCTCCCTCAGCAATGCTCAAGGACAAGTATCCCCTACTTTTTAAATGTTCACAGTAAGAGACTTGGTTTTCTTGAAAGAACTACGTTATTACCCAGCTTCAGTAAGAGGAAGAGACCTGAAGAGGATTTCCCTCTTATGAAAAAAGGCGAACAGTGAGAATCGCGGTCAGCATCTGTTTTGGGGAGAGGCACGACAGAGGCGGCATGCACCCCAACCAGCTCCTTCCACTGGGAACTGCTCTCCGCATCCAGCCACCAGCACTTTGAATGGTGTCTTTGAGCCTCTGCTGTGCTTCATCTTCATTTATGCTGGGCCTCCATTAGAAACTTGTGTCCTGAGGCCTAAGAAAAGCCAAAGAGAAGGAATTTTGGAGTCTGAGCACACTGTCTAATTGTTCGTGTAAATTAATGGCCATTTCTTCTTGACACCATTTCTGCTGTGGAAGGTTTCTCAGAAGCCCTGTACTTTCAAAGAGCAGGGAAACCTATACCCCATGCTGCAGGGTTTGTTTTAGTCTCCATGCTGGACAGAACATTTCATGACTGTTGGATTTTCTCACTCAAACATTGAGACTTTGACCACCTTCACCAGTTTCTACCACACACCACCGAATCCGGCACCTACCAATCTGCTCTCAGTATCTATGCGTTCAGTATTTGTTTATTTACGTGGAATGTACATGAGAGCATCTGGTATTGGTCTTTCTGTGTCTGAGTTACTTGGCATAAGGCCCCCAAGGTCTGTGTTTCCATGTCTGGTTCTTGTGAATAATGCTGCAGTGAACGTGGGAGTGCATCTGTCTTTATGAGGCAGTATTATTGTGTTCTCCGAATCAATACTCAGTAGAGCCATTACTGGGTCATGGGGTAGTTGCATTTATTTTTTCAGGAACCTCCATACCGTTTGTCACAGTGGCTGCACCAATTTCCATTCCCACCAACAGTGCACAGTGTCTCCTCGTCTGCACACCCTTGACCCCACCTGGTGTCTGTCTCTGGACAATTGCTGTTCCAACAGTTGTGAGGGGCTGGCCGTTTGTGGGTTTGACTGATGTTTCCCTGACGATGAAGAGTGATGTCGAACAACTTTTTCTGTCTGTGGGCACCTGTGTGCCATCTTTGGAAAGTATCTATTCACATATCCCCCCCATTTTTTATATACTTTTTTTTTGTTTCTTTTGATTTGTCTGCGTGTTGTGTGTATTTTGGATATTAGCCTCTTCTCACACATATGATTCGCAGATATTCTTTTCTTATTGGGTCAGTGGCCTTTTAAGTTTTTGATGGTTTCTATTGCCGTGTGGAAGATTTCAGTTTGATGTTGTTCCACTTGTTTATTTTTGCTTTTGTTGCCTTTGCATTTGGTGTCCGATCTGAAGACTCTTTGCCAAAACTAATGTCGAGAGACTTAGTACCTGTGTCTTCTTGGAGGTTTATGGATTCAGGTCTTATGTTCAAATTGTTCATCCATTAAAAATTTTGTGTGTGGTTTAAGAAAGTGACCCAGTTATATTCTTCTGCATTTAGTGTCCAGTTTGCCTGTTACCGCTCACTGAAGAGACAGTCCTTCCCTCATGGCATATCTTCTGCTGCTGTGTCATAAGGTAGGATCATCTACGTGTGGGTAAGTTTCTGAGCTTTCTGTTCTGTTCCACTGACCTGGTGTCTGTGTTTATGCCAGTACCATCCTGTTTTTTTTTTTTTTAAAGATTTTATTTATTTATTTGACAGAGATAGAGACAGCCAGCGAGAGAGGGAACACAGGCAGGGGGATGGGAGAGGAAGAGCAGGCTCCCAGCAGAGGAGCCTGATGTGGGGCTCGATCCCATAACGCCGGGATCATGCCCTGAGCTGAAGGCAGGCGCTTAACCGCTGTGCCACCCAGGCTCCCCTAGTACCATCCTGTTTTGATGACAACAGCTTTGTAATCTAGCTTGAAATCCAGGAGTGTGTTGACTGCACTTTTCTTTGTCCAGGTTGCTTTGGGTATTTGGGGTCTTTTGTGATTCCATACAAGTTTGAGGACTGTTTTCTATTTGCTCGAAGAATGCCACTGGAATTTAGATAGGCATTTCATCACATCTGTCCATTGCTTTGGGTACGATGGACATGTTCACATAATTAACTCCTCCAGTTAAGGCGCATGGCGTAAGCGTCCATTTGTTTGTGTTGCCTTCCAAATCTTTGACCCATACATCCTGCCCCCCTTGACACACATGTTTTTCATTTCTTTTCTGCCATGTGTTGAGTGTACTATGTCTTTCTCATTTTTGGTTACTTTTATTCCTAGATAGCTCAGAGAAGCCTTCAACCCCTGCATCTCCAGATGCCTTGACCTATGCCTCCTGTGTTCAGCTGGTGACCTTGGAGTTTTGCATGGATTCTACCTCCTGTACCCTCTACTGTAGCAGTTCCTGGATGGGGGGGGGATCGGACCCTTGTCTGTTTTTGATCTTCTTCCTGTCCAGCACCAAGCCCACCCACCGTTGCATCTTCCATGTATGTGCTTGGTAGCAAGCCCATCCTCAGGGAACCTATTAGCCAAATGGATCCAGGTAATGAACATTGAAGTAGAGATCCAGGATCCATAATAAACCTGCTCTGAAACCTGTCCCAAAGTCTGTGACTCTCTCTCACTGAAACAGAAACAATAATAGCTTTCTGGACAGTGAAGTGACATGTGTCTCTACTTCCAATCTTGAATGCATAGGTGCTGAGCCTGGACAGAAAAGGACCATGGCTCCCGTGGGCTGGGATCCACAGTAAGAACTCAGTTAAATCTGAATTCGAGATATAGAGTGAATAATTATTGTAGAGTGAATCCTCCCAAGTAGGGCTTATGGACAGTGCACAGGAAAAGCTTTTTCAAAGAGGTTCCTGAAAGAGAAATCTTTTTTAAAAATTTATTTTAATTCCAGTAGAGCTAACAAACAGTGTTACATTCCTTTCAGGTGTAAATAGAGTGATTCAGTAATTGTATATAATACTCAGTGGTCATCAAGAAAAGTGTCCTCTTAATCCACTTCATGTATTTCGCTCATCCCTCTATCCACCTCCTCTCTGGTAACCATCCTTTTGTTCTCTCTTGTTAAGAGTTTGTATTTTGGTGTGTCTTCTTTTTCTCTTTTATTTATTTATTTTTGTTTGTTTGTTAAATTCCCCATTAGAGTGACATCGTATGGGATTTGTCTTTCTCTGACTGACTGATTTCAGTTAGGCTAATACTCTCTAGCTCAATCCATGTGTTTTCAAATGGCAAGGTTTCATTCTTTTTCAAGCGGAGTAATACTCCATTGTGTGTGTGTGTGTGTGTGTGTGTGTGTGTGTGAATACACACATCTATCATCTCATTTGTCAATTTTTCTACAGACACTTGGGTTGCTTCCATATTGTGATATTGTAAATAATGGTGCAAGAAACATGGGGTGCACGTATCCTTTTAAGTTACTGTTTTCCTATTCTTTGGGTAAATACGAGTAGTGTGATTGTTGGATCGTAGGATAGTTCTATATTTAATTTTTTGAGGAAGCTTCATACTGTTTTCCACGGTGGCCACCACAGTTTGCATTCCCACCCACAATTCGCGAGGATTCCCCTTTATCCACACCTTCCCAACACCTACTCTTTTCTGTGCTTTAGATGTTAGCCATTCTGACAGGTTTGAGGTATTACTCATTGTCCTTTGGAATTACATTTTCCTGATGATGGGTGATGGTGAACATCTTTTCACGGGACTGTTGGCCATTTGTATTTCTTCTTTGGAGAAATGTCTGTCCATGTCTTCTGCCTATTTTTTAACTGGATTATTTGTTTTTTTGGGGTCGAGTAGTATCAGTTGTATATGTTTTGGACACGATCCCTTTATTGCATATGATCTTTGCAAATATCTTCTCCCTTTGAGTAGGTTGTCTTATTATTTTTACGTTTTCATTTTTGTTCTGCCGTGTGGAAACTTTTTATTTTGCTGTATTCCCAATAGTTTATTTTTGCTTTCATTTCCTTTGCCTCAGGAGACAGTCCAGAAAAACGTTGGTATGGTCCATGTCAAGAAGTTACTGTCTTCCCTCCTGTAGGATTTTTATGGATTCAGGTCTCATATTGAGGTCTTGAAACTGTTTTGTGTTTGTGTTTGTCTGTATTGTGTAAGAAAGCAGTCTAATTTCATTCTTTTGTGTGTAGCTGTCTAGTTTTCCCAACACCATTTGTTGTAGATACTGACCTTTTCCCTTTTGATATCGTTGCTTTCTTTGTGGAAGATTCATGGACCACATAATTGTGGGTTTCTGTGTGAATTTGTATCCTGTTCCTTTGGTCGCTGTGTCTATTTTTGTGCCGTACTCTCTTGTTAGGATGACTGCAGCTTTGTAGTATAACCTGAAATCTGAAATTTTGAGTCCCCCAGCTTTGTTTTTCTTCTCCACATTGCACTGGCAGTTCGGAATCTTTAGTGGTACCATACAAATGTTTAGGATTGTTTATTCGAGGTCCTTTATTCTTTAATTTAAATTCAATTAGCCAAATTACAGTACATCATTAGTTTCAGATGTAGTCTTCAATAAATTTTCAGTCGTGTGTAACACCCAGTGCTCATTGTATCGTGAGACCTCCTTAATGCTACTCACCCAGTTACCCCCCCCCCCCAACTTCTCCTCCAGCAATCATCAGTTTCTTGCGATAGTTAAGAGTCCATCATGGGTTTTCTCCCTTTCTGATGACTTCCCATTCTATTTTCCCTTCCTTCCCCTATGGTCTTCTTCATTGTTTCTGATATTCCACATAGGAGTGAAAGCATATGATCATTGCCTTTCTTTCATTGACTTATTCCACTCAGCATAATACCCTCCAGCTCCACCCAGGTTGGTGTGATGGTAAGTATTCATCCTTTCTGATGGCTGAGTAATATTCCATTATATATATGATCCACATCTTCTTTATCCATTCATCTATCCATGGTCATCTGCACTCCTTCCACATTTTGTCTATTATGGTTATTGCTGCTATGAACACTGTGGTGCATGTGTCCCGTCTTCACTACCTCTGTCTCTTTGGGGTAAATACCCAGTAGTGCAATTGCTGGGACATAGGGTAGCTTTATTTATAACTTCTTGAGGAAACTCCGTACCATTTTCAAGAGTGGCTGTACCGGACTGCATTTGTACAGGGGTGTAAGAGGGTTCCCGTTTCTCTACATCCTCTCCAACATGTATAGTTTCATGTCTTCTTATTTTTAGATATTCGGCCTCGTGTGATATGGCATCTATAGGGGTTTAGATTTGCATTTCCCTGAAGCCAAGTGATATGAAGCATTTATGCATGTATCTTTTGGTCACCAGGACGTCGTCATTAGTGAAATTACTTCCCATTTTAATCCATCTCAAGACCTAAAGCTGGGTAAGGCACTGAAGCTGGATGATGACATCGGTTGGAAGTGTGGAGAATTTCAAAAGATCTCTGTGGAGAGCAAGTTTAAAGGTTAGTGTGAAGCTACTAATTGGATCCGGGGAGATCTCTGAAAGTGGGGGTTGCCTGGGATGGGCTGAGGGGGGCCCTCTGATTTTCCTATGAATCCTTGCTGCAGCCCCAAATGGACAGTTTCCTGCTGTGGGGCAGGCTGAGTCCTCTAGTCGTGCAGAGGTAAGCCCAATGCCTGGTGCCTTGGAGGCAGGCAAACGGGGAGGGACCCTCAGCAGAAGACCCAGGGTTAGGTTAGGCCTCAAGAGACAGCAGGTCCGAACTGCCCAGTGCTCAGAGAACTCCCAGGCCGAGTGAGATGAGGGCACAAGGGCGGGAGAGTGTGAGCCTTGGGGTTTCATCGGGAAGGGCCCACAAAGGTCGGGGTTCACCAGAAGGGGCTCTCAGGGGGTGCCCCAATTCTCTTGCCCTGAATGCTGTGTTGTGCCCTAAAATGGTACAGTTTACTGTGGGCTGAAGGCTGAGTCCTACGGTGTGGCTTGGGTGTCCCCAATCCCCCGGAGTGGGGTGCCATGACCCTGGGGAGGGGCGCCTCTGTGGCCAACCTAGGGTAAGGGTTAGGGCCCAGGAGCCCGGCAGGTACAATCAGCAGGCTGTGCGGCGAGCTCTGTGGAGGGCGGAGAGGAGGCCATGGAGGAGGGTGAGCATGGGCCTCAGAGTTGGGGCACGGGGGGCTGCCAAAAGATGGGGATGGGCTCCGGGGGCCTCCCCAAGTTCTCATGCCCTGTAGGCTCTGTAGAGCCCCAAGGGGCATGGTTTCCTGTTGGGTGGCAAGCTGAGTCCTGCGGTGGGGCACAGGTATCCCAATTCCCCGGGGCTGCGGTGTAAGGCTCCTGGGGAGGCCCCCACACCCGCGGCCGACCTAGGGCTAGGGTTAGGCCCCAGGAGCCCCGCAGGCCCGATCTGCTGGCTATATGGCTAGCTACACGGGCTGAGGTGAGGGTGTGGGGAGGGTGGGGGTGGGTATCAGGGTTGGGGTGCGGGAGGCCGCCGAAGTTCGCTGGTGGCTCAGGAGGGCCCTCCTGGTTTTCCCGCCCTGAATGCTCTATGGCCTCCCAAGGCACACGGTTTCCTGCGGGGTGGCAGACTGAGTGTTGCTGTGCAGCTCAGGTATCCTGAATCCCCGTAGCTGTGGCTCCAGGCTCCAGATGAACTAGGGTTAGGGTTGGGGCCCAGGAACCCCGCAGGCCAGATCTGCCCACTATGTGGCGAGCTCCGCCGCGGGCTGAGGTGAGCGTACACGGGTGGGGTGAGCATGTGCTTCAAGGTTGGGTTTAGGGATTGCCGAAGTTCGCCGGGGGCTCTGGGGACCCTCCTTGTTCTCCCACCCTGAATGCTCTACAGCCTCCCAAGGGGCACGGTTTCCTGCGGGCTGGCAGGCTTTGTCCTTCAGTAGGGCTCAGGTGTCCCCAGTCCCTGCGGCTGCGGCACCAGGCCCCAGGGGAGGGGCCCTACCCAGCCGACCTACGGTCAGGTCTAGGCCCCAGGAACCCGGCAGGCCTGATCTGAAGGCTCTGCGACGAGCTCGGTGGCAAGCTGAAGGGAGGCATGGGGCGGGATGAGCGTGGGCCTCAGGGTTGGGGTGTATGGAGCCACTGAGGATCGCTGGGGGCTCAGGGGGGCCCTACCAGTTCTCCTGCAGGGGATGCTCTGTGGCGCCCCAAGGGGCATGGTTTCCTGAGGGTGGCAGGCTGAGTCCTGTGTTGGTGCTAAGTGTACCCAATCCCCAGGGTTAGGGTACGGATTAGGGTACGGGTTAAGGTTAGGGTATGGGTTACGGTTAGGTTATGGGTGAGGGTAAGGTTTAGGGTTAGGGGAAGGAGAGGGTACGGGTTAGGGTTGGGTTTAGGGGTTACAGGTTAGAGGTTACGGGTTAAGGTACAGATTAGGGTTTAGGGTACGGGTTAGGGTTTAGGGTTTGGGTTTAGGGTTATGGTTATGGTTGGAGTACGGGTTAGGTTTAGGGTACGGGTTAGGGTTAGGGTATGCGTTAGGGTACACATTAGGGTACGGTTTAGGGTACGGGTTAGGGTACGGTTTAGGGTTAGTGTTGGTGTACGGATTTGGGTACGGTTTAGGGTACGGATTAGGGTTAGGGTACAGTTTAGGGTTATGGTACAGGTTAGGTTACGGTTTAGGGTTAGGGTTAGGGTTAGGGTACGGGTTAGGGTACGGGTTAGAGTATGTGTTAGGATTACAGTTAGGGTTAGGGTACAGGTTAGGGGTAGGGTTAGGGTACGGGTTAGAGTTAGGGTTAGAGTATGGGTTAGGTTACGGGTTAGGGTTAGGTTTAGGGTTAGGGTACGGGTTAGGGGTAGGGTTAGCTGAAGGGGTAGGGTTAGGGGTAGGGTTAGGGGTATGGTAGGGGTCGGGGTAGGGTTAGGGTTTAGGGTTAGGGTTTGGGGTTTGGGGTTAGTGGTTAAGGTTAGGGTTTAGTGTTTAGGGTTTCGGGATTAGGGTTAGGGGTTAGGGTTTAGGGTTTAGTGTTAATGTTTGGGTTTAGGGTTTAAGGATTAGGGTTTAGGGTTAGGTTTAGGGTAGGGTTAGGGTTAGGGTAAGGGTTAGGAGTTAGGGTTTAGGATTAGGTTTAGACCCCGGTAGGCCAAAAGGAATGATGCGCCGGCTGTGTGGCGAGTGGAGGAGTGGGCTGAGGTGAGGGTGCTGGCGAGCAGGAGTATGGTATCCAGCGTTTTGGCGCAGGGGGCCTTTGAACATTGCTAGAGGCTCGGAGGGCCCTGCCCGTTCTCTCGCCCTGAATGACCGGCGGCGCCCCTAGCGGCCCGGGTGGTGGCGGGGTGGCAGTGTGAGTCTGGCAGTGCGGTTTGCGGGTCCCCAATGCCATGCGTTGCAGTACAAGGCCCCTTGGCAGGGGCCCCTCTGAGGCCATCCTAGGGTTAGTGTTAGCACCTAGGAGTCTGGCAGGCATGATCCGCCTGCTGTGCGGTGGCGGAGGGCCAGGCAAAAGTGAGGGCGCCAGAGAGCTGGACCATGGGCCCAAGCATTTTGGCGCGGGGGGCCTTGGAATGTCGCCGGGAGATTGGAGGGCCCTGCCAGTTCTCCCACCCTGAAGGGACGTCGGTGCCCCTAGCAGCCCATGTGGGGCGGGGCGGCAAGGTGCATCCAGCGCTGGGGCTTGGGGGTCCCCAATCCCCGGCGTTGCGGCGCCAGGCCCTTTAGGAAGGGACCCTCAGGGACCGTCCTAGGGTTAGGATTAGCGCCCAAGACGCCGACAGGCCCGATCTGCCGGCTGTGTGAGGAGCAGAGGTGCAGGCTGAGTTGATGGCGATGGCGAGTGGGAGCATGTTCCCCAGCGTTTTGGCACCCTGGGCCTTTGAATGTTGCCATGGCTCATAGCGCCCTGCCCATTCTCCTGCCCTGAATAGGCAGCGGCGCCCCTAGCACATCCGTTAGCGGCGGGGCGGCAGGGTGAGTCCTGCGCTGAGGCTCGGGGATCTCAATCCCCAGATTTGCGGGGGAAGGCCCCTTGGGAGGGGCTCCTCGTGGGCTGACCTAGAGTCAGAGTTAGCCCCCAGGAGGCCGGCAGGCCCAATCCTCTGGCTGGGCGTCGAGAGGTGGGCGGGCCGAGGTAAAGGCTCTGGCAAGCGGGAGCGTGGACCCCTGCATTTTGGTGGGGGAGACTTCAAATGTTGCCGGTTTCTCCAGGGCCCTGTCTGTTCTCCCATCCTGAATGACCAGGGGCGCCCCTAGCGGCCCGGGTGGCGGCGTTGTGGCAGGGTGAGTCTGGCTCTGGGGCTTGGGGTCCCCAATCCCCGGCGTAGCAGCACCAGGACCCTTGGGATGGGCCCCTTGGGCCCGACCTAGGGTTAGGGTTAGCCCCCAGGAGGCCAGCGGGCCCGATCCACCAGCTGTGCAGAGAGCGGAGGCGTGGGCCGAGGTGAGGGCGCTGAGGAGCGGGAGCGTGGGCACCAGCATTTTGGTGTGGGGACCTTTGAAGGTCACCAGGGGCTCAGAAGGCCCTGCAACTTCTATCACCCTGAATCACCGGTGACGCCCCTAGCGGCCTGGGTGGTGACAGTACAGCACAGTGAGTCCTGCTCTGGGGCTCTGAGTCACCAATCCCAAGCGTTGCAGAGCCAGGCCCCTTGGGATGTGCCCCATGGGGCCGACCTAGGGTTTCGGTTAGCCCCCAGGAGCCCGACAGGCCCTATCCACCGGCTCTGAATCAAGCGGGGGGTGGGCCGAGGTGAGCGCGCTGGCGAGCAGGAGCGTGGGAGCCAACTTTTTTGCGTGGGGGGCCTTCGAAGGCTGCAGGGGAAATGGAGGGCCTTGCCCGTTCTCCCACCCTGAATGACCCGCAGCGCCCCTAGCGGCCAGGCTGTTGGCAGGGCAGCAGGTGAATCTGGAACTGGGGCTCGGGGGTGCCCAATCAACCGCGTTGCGGCGCCAGGCCCCTTGGGAGGTGTCCCTTGGGGGCCAACCTAGGGTTACGTTTAGCCCCTAGGAGGCCGGCAGGCCCTATTCGCCAGCTGTGTGGAGACTGGATTGGTGGACCGAGGTGAGGGTGCTGGTGAGCGGGAGCGTGGGCCCGGGTGTTTTGGCGCGGGGTGCCTTTGAAGGTCTCCATGTCTTGGAGGGCCCTGCCCATTCTCCCGCCCTGAATAAACAGCACCACCCCAAGCCCCCGCGTGGCGGCTGGGCTGCAGGGTGAGTCCAGTGCTGAGGCTCGGGGGTCCCCAATCCCCGGCATTGCGGCACCACACCCCTTGGGAGGGGCCGCTCGGGGTCGATCTAGGGTTACAGTTAGCCCCCAGAAGGCCAGTGGACCCGATCAGTGGGTGTGCAACACGCGGAGTGTTGGGCCGAGGTGAGGGCGCTGGCAAGCCTGAGCATGAGCCCAAGCGTTTTAGCGCGGGGGGCCTATGAACATCCGCGGGTGCTCGGAGGGCCCTAACCGTTTTCCTGCCCTGATTGACCGGTGGGCCCCTAGCGGCTCGGGTGGCTGAAGGGCAGCAGGGTGAGTCCGGCACTTGGGCTCGGGGTCCCCATCCCCGGCTTTGCGGCCCCAGGCCACTTGGGAATGGCCCCTCGGGGGCCAACCTATGGTTAGGGTTAGCCCCCAGGAGGCCGGCAGGCTGGATACACCACCTGTGTGTTGAGCTGTGAGTTGGGACGAGCTGAGGATGCTGGTGAACATGAGCCTGGGCCCAAGCATTTTGGCTCCGGGCGGCTTCGAAGGTGGGCGGGGGTTCGGAGGGCCCTGCAAGTTCTCCAACACTGAATGAATGGTGGCGCCCCTAGCAGCACGTGTGTTGCGGGGCGGCATGTTGCATCCAGAGCTGGGTCTTGCGGGTCCCCAATCCCTGGCGTTGCGGTGCCATGCCCCTTAGGAAGGGACCCTCAGGGGCCGTCCTAGGGTTAGGGTTAGTGCCCAGGACGCTGGCAGGCCTGATCTGCCGGCTGTGCGATGGGCGGAGGTGCGGGCCGAGTTGAGGACGATGGCGAGCGGGAGTGTGAGCCCCAGCGTTTTGGCGCCCTGGTCCTTGGGATTTTGCCATGGCTCGAAGGGCCCTGCCCATTCTCCATCCCTGAATAATCAGCGGTGCCCCTAGCGGCTCCATTGGTGGTGGGGCGGCAGGGTGAGTCCCACGCTGTGGCTCAGAGATCCCCAATCCCCGGCATTGTGGCACCAGGCCCCTTGGGAGGGGCTCCTCGTGGGCCGACCTAGGGTTAGAGTTAGCCCCCAGGACACCAGCAGGCTCAATCCGCCAGCTGTGTGGCTAATGGAGGGGTGGGTCGATGTGAAGTCTCTGTCGAACGGGCGCGCGGGCCCAATCGTTTTGGCGCCAGGGTCCTTCGAATGTCTCCTGGGACTCCGCGGGCCCTGCCCATTCACCTCCCTGAATAAGCGGCGGCGCCCCTAGCGGCCTGGGTGGCGGCGTTGCGGCAGGGTGAGTCTGGCTCTGGGGCTTGGAGTGCCAGATCCCCGGAGTAGCAGCACCAGGAACCTTGGGAGGGGTCCCTGGGGGGCCGACCTAGGGTTAGGGTTAGCCCCCAGGAGGCAGGCAGGCCCTATCCACTGGCTCTGCAGCAAAGGGAGGGGCGGGCCAAGGTGAGAGCGCTGGGGAGCCGGAGCATGGGCCCCAGCGTTTTTGCCCAGGGAGCCTTTGAAAGTCACTGGGAGCTGGGAAGGCCCTGCCCCTTCTCTAGCCCTGAATGACCGGCAGTGCAACTAGCAGGCCAGGTGGCGGCAGGGCAGCAGGGTGAGTCAGGCGCTTCGACTCGGGTATCCCCAATCCCCCGCATTCCAGCGCCAGGCCCCTTGGGAGGGGACCCTCAGGGGCCAACCTAGGGTTAGGTTTAGCCCCTAGGAGGCCAGCAGGCCCTATTCGCCAGCTGTTGGAGAGCGGAGTGGCAGACCGAGGTGAGGGCGCTGGTGAGCGGGAGCGTGGGCCCGGGCCTTTTGGCGCCGGGGGGCTTTGAAGGTCACCCTGTCTCGGAGGACCCTGCCTGTTCTCCCGCCCTGAATGAACGGCAGCACCCCAAGACCCGGGTGGCGGCTGGGCGGCAGGGTGAGTCCAGTGCTGAGGGTGGGGTCCCCAATCCCCGGCGTTGCAGCGCCAGACCCCTTGGGAGGGGCCCCTCGGGGATCGATCTAGGGTTATGGTTACCTGCAGAAGGCCTGTGGACCTGATCAGTGTCTGTGCAACACGCAGAGTGTTGGGCCGAGGTGAGGGCGCTGCCAAGCCTGAGCATGAGCCCAAGCATTTTAGCATGGGGGGCTTTCGAAGGATGGCGTGGGCTCGGAGAGCCCTGCCCGTTCTCCTGCCCTGATTGAGCAGTGGGCCCCTAGCGTCTCCGGTGGCTGAAGGGCAGCAGGGTGAGTCCGGCACTTGGGCTCAGGGTCCCCATCCCCAGCGTTGCGGTGCCAGGACACTTGGGAAGGGCCCCTCAGGGGCTGACCTACAGTTAGGGTTAGCCACCAGGAGGCCAGCAGGCCCGATACACCACCTGTGCCTCGAGAGGAGAGTTGGGCTGAGGTGAGGGTGCTGGTGAACATGAGCCTTGGCTGAAGCGTTTTGGTTCGGGGCGCCTTCGAAGGTTGGCGGGTGTTCGGAGGGCCCTGCCCGTTCTCCCACCCTGAAGGAAAGTCGGCGCCCCTAGCGGCCTCTGTGGGGCGGGGCAGCAGGGTGCATCTGGCGCTGGGGCTTGGGGATCCCCAAGCCCTGGTTTTGCGGCGCCAGGCCCGTTAGGAAGGGACCATCAGGGGCCATCCTAGGGTTAGGGTTAGCGCCCAGGAGGCCGACAGGCCCAATCTGCTGGCTGTGTGAGGAGCAGAGTTGCGGGCCGAGTTGAGGGCGATGGAGAGTGGGAGCGTGGGCCCCAGCGTTTTGGCGCCCTGGGCCTTCAAATGTTGCCATGGCTCATAGCGCCCTGCCCATTCTCCTGCCCTGAATAAGCAGCGGCGCCCCTACCGGATCCGTTGGTGGTGGGGCGGCAGGGTGAGTCCCGCACGGTGGCTCGGGGATCCCCAATCCCCAGCGTTGCAGCGCCAGGCCCCTTGGAAGGGGCTCCTCCTGGGCTGACCTAGGGTTAGAGTTAGCCCCCAGGAGGCCGGCAGGCCCAATCCTCTGGCTGGGCGGCGAAAGGTGGGCAGGCTGAGGTAAAGGCCCTGGCAAGCAGGAGTGTGGGCCCCTGCATTTTGGCGCGGGAGGCTTCAAATGTCGCCGGTTTCTCCAGGGCCCTGACTGTTCTACCACCCTGAATGACTGGCAGCGCCCCTAGCGGCCCGGGTGGCGACAGTGCGGCAGGGTGAGTCCAGCTCTGGGGCTCAGTCACCAATCCCAAGCGTTGCAGAGCCAGGCCCCTTGGGATGTGCCCCACGGGGCCAACCTAGGGTTTTGGTTAGCCCCCAGGAGCTTGGCAGGAACTATCCACTGGCTCTGCATCAAGCGGAGGGGCGGGCCAAGGTGAGGGCGCTGGCGAGCAGGAGCGTGGAGCCAACTTTTTTGAGCGGGGGCCTTCGAATTTCGCAGGTGAAAAGGAGGGCCCTGCCAATTCTCCCACCCTGAATGACCCGCGGGGCCCCTAGCGGCCCGGGTGATGGCGGGGCGGCAGGTGAGTCTGGCGCTGGGGCTCGGGGGTCCCCAATCCACCACGTTGGGGCACCAGGCCGCTGGGGGGGTCCCCTCGGTGGATGACCTAGGGTTAGGTTTAGCCCCCGGGACGCCAGCAGGCTCAATCTGCCAGCTGTGCGGCGAAAGGAGGGGTGGGTCGAGGTGAGGTCTCTGTGGAGCGGGAGCGTGGGCCCAAACGTTTTGGCACCGGGGGCCTTCGAATGTCTCCGGGGATTCAGCGGGCCATGCCCATTCTCCTCCCTGAATGACTGGCGGCGCCCCTAGCAGCCCAAATGGCGGTGGGGCGGCAGGGTGAGTCAGGCGCTGAGGCTCGGGTATCACCAATCCCCCGCGTTCCGGCGCCAGGCCCCTTGGGAGGGGCCCTTCGGGGGCCAAGACAGGGTTAGGGTAGCCCCTAGGAGGCCAGCAGGCCCTATTCACCAGCTGTGTGGATAGCAGAGTGGCGGACCGAGTTGAGGGCGCTGGTGAGCGGAAGGATGGGCCCGGGCGTTTTGGCGCAGGGGTCCTTTGAAGGTCGCCCTGTCTCGGAGGGACCCATCCATTCTCGCGCCCTGAATGAAGGGCAGGACCCGAAGACCCGGGTAGCAGCTGGGCGGCAGGGTGAGGGCAGTGCTGAGGCTCGGGGGTCCCCAATCCCCGGCGTTGCGGTGCCAGGCCCCTTGGGAGGGGCCCCTCGGGGGTCGATCTAGGGTTACGGTTACCTCCAGAAGGCCAGTGGACCCGATCAGTGGCTGTGCAACACGTGGAGGGTTGGGCTGAGGTGAGGGCACTGGCGAGCCTGAGCATGAGCACAAGTGTTTTAGCGCAGCGGGCCTTCGAAGGTCGGCGGGGGCTGGGAGGGCCCTGACCGTTCTCATTCCCTGATTGACCGGTGGGCCCCTAGCAGATCGGGTGGCTGAATGGCAGCAGGGTGAGTCTGGCACTTGGGCTCGGGGTCCCCATCCCCAGCGTTGCAATGACAGGCCTCTTGGGAGGGGCTCCTTGGGGGCCAACCTAGGGTTAGGTTTAGCCCCCAGGAGGCCAGCAGGCCCTATTCGCAACCAGTGTGGAGAGGGCAGTGGCGGACCGAGGTGAGGGCACTGGTGATTGGGAGCGTGGGCCTGGGTGTTTTGGCGCGGGGGGCCTTCGAAGGTCACTGTGTCTCGGAGGGCCCTGCCCTTTCTCCCGCCCTGAATGAACGGCAGCACCCCAAGCCCCCGGGTGGCGGCTGGGCGACAGGGTGAGTCAGGTGTTGAGGCTCGGAGTCCCCAATCCCCGGCTTTGGGGCGCCAGGCCCCTTGGAAGGGGCCCTCATGGGTCAATCTAGGGTTACGGTTAGCCCCCAGGAAACTGGTTGACCCGATCAGCGGCTGTGCGGCATGCAGAGGGTTCAGAAGAGGTGAGGGCGCTGGCGAGAATGAGCATGAGCCCAAGCGTTTTACCGTGGGGGGCCTTCGAAGGTCACCATGTCTCAGAGGGCCCTGCCCATTCTCCCGCCCTGAATGACCGGCGGCGCCCCTAGCAGCCCGGGTTGCCGCGGGGCGGCAGGGTGACTCCGGCGCTGGGCTCGGGGGTCCCCAATCCCCGGCGTTGTGGCGCCAGGCCCCTTGGGAGGGGCCCCTCGGGGGACGACCTAGGGTTAGGGTTCGTCCCCAGGAGGCCGGCAAGCCCGGCGCTAAGTGGCTCTGGCAATGTAACAAAAATGCCATACACTTATCTGTAAGAAATAACAGTGTACAGGAACCATCTTAGCCCTAACATCATCCTTTGTGAATATGGAAGCCAGCCCCAAGGTAGTCGTGGAAGTCTGATGAAAGAGCTAAGCACTTTTCTCTGAGTCACCACGCTATACAGGGAAAGACCAACATTCATCATCTTTCACGAGTAGGAAGCATTAATGAAAAGGTTCTGGAATTTCGAGGACTCTGACCCATCCTTATTGGTAATAAACCACCCTGTACAGGAAAACACCTTCAACTCTCATCAGCCTCCTCAATCCTGATTCCGATTCAACTTTGGGGGTGTAGGACTAGGGAAATGTAAACATCTTATTGCTAAGAAAGAACGATGTCAGGGTAATGCCCTTCAAGTCACATCAGGCTTCCTGAAGACAGAAGCAGGAATCAAGGTGGTTATGTTACCATGAGGTAAGGAAGATGAGCATATAAGTGAGAAACAACAGTGGGCAGGACCTCTCTTCCAACGAACAGTATCTTTGATTAATGTTGAATCCCCATGGTAAGTGGTTGTGGGCATTTGTGAGGTCAAAATTTTAAGTGTTTTGTAAAATGTCTTGGTCATTCACAGATGAGACTAAGGTAGTTGGGGACTCCTAGGCAGTGATTTGTCCACTGTCAAAAATATGAAAAGATAAAAGAGACAGATGAGGTCTCCTCAGGCATTGTCCTTTATCCTCATCCTCCATGAGGATGGCCATCTCTGGACAGCTCAGGGCAGGGTCTCATTCACAGTGGGGGCATCTGTTCCTCACAGACATCAGGCATGGAAAAGGATTTGGTGCTCTGTGCCAGCCCAGCCACAACTGAGTGTCACACCACCCTTTCATGGGCTCATAAGAGTTTCACTGTCACCAGGCAGGTCATTGTATTTGATAAACCACTGTGAGAGTTTGCAGTTGCCTTCATCTGCAACCTCCTAGAGGCAAATGCAGGTCTCTGGTACAACGTGAAGTCATGTGAAGGCATCGTGAGAAAGTGTCCTTTTGCTTAAGACAAACATGGCTGGGGCTCCTGGCTGGCTTAGCCAGTTAAGCATGTGCCTTTGGCTCAGGTTATGATCCCAGGGTTCTGGGATCGAGCCCGGGCTCCCTGCTCAGCTGGAAAGGAGGTAGGGAAATAGCTTAGAACCCACAGAGAATGTGAATAAAGGGGAGTGAAATGGAACTTGGTCTGTGTTTTGCTTTAGGGATTGGAAGTTAGTTTTTTCTCAATTGTGATTGTTCTTGAAACACAAAAGCTACATTGGTTTTTTTTACCTTTAATTTTTTTCTAATAATAATTTTTTTATTATGATATGTTAGTCACTATACAGTATTTCCTTAGTTTTTGATGTAGTGTTCCGTGATTCATTATTTGCATATAACACCCAGTGCACCATGCAATATGTACCTTCCTTAATACCCATCACTGGCCCATCCCAATCCCCCACCCCTCTCCCCTCTGAAGCCCTCAGTTTGTTTCCCAGAGTCCATAGTCTCTCGTGGTTCATTCCCCCTTCTGTTTAGGGTCCATTGTCTAAAGGGACAGACAGTGGAAGTTCACCAAATATAAGATCGAAATTTCATTGTTCATTATAGATGCCGCCAAGTAGTTCCCAGACATTTCATTCTACTGTAGTAATTCATTATACCTGTGCAGGTGCACGTGGAAGACAATTGATGCATGCATAGTCGTAATAAACACGCCCCTCAGTAGTAGAATAAGAGAGGATGCATATGTGTAAAATTATTCGACTACACCTTCCATGCTTTCCCTTTGGTTCCTTATTATCTATGAAATTGGACAATTTTTGTTCTCTAGGCTTAAAACTCATTGTCAGTATTTAGAGTTTTTCAATGCTGATATTCTCCTGTATAAGTTACCAAACACCTAAAATATGTATGAACTTTAAAAAACGCTATATTGAAAATGACAGCAGGGAAGTTCCATTTTGTGAATATTGTGTCAATGGATCTCTATTTTGACATCAGTGTTCATTAGAAATGATGACATTTCATGTGAGTATAAATATCAATGTGAAAAACAAAAGGTAGGAAGAACCTTGAATGTTTAAGTAAATGGTGAAATGACAGGTGTGTGTGTGTGTGTGTGTGTGTGTGTGTGTGTGTGTGTGTGTGTGTAATTGATTTTCAGTGAATGGTTCAGCTTCTTGTAGGGCCTCTGAGAGAGCCCAGGTGAACCTTTCAATTAGTTGGTATCTGTTTTCAGAACATGGGAATCTCTTAGTCCAATAGTCAATCAGGCAAGCTTTGAGGTCTTGAAGAGTTTCAGTCCTCAGCGATGGTGTTGCAGACCCTTGTGAGCAAACCCTAGGTATGCTCAGAGCCCTCATTAGCAGGTACCAACGTGTGACGATTTCAGACAGCATTTCCCAAAGAAGTACCTCTTGAGTCTCTGTCCTTGTCAGTTCCCTACACTTCCTTACACTAGTTATGTGATCAGTGTGTTTCAGGATAATCCCCACATGTGATTTTTGCTATTTCCTACTTGTCCTATCTGTTTCTCATCTTCTTCTTTTATGGTAGCGGTTGGGAAGCAACCTGTGTGGTGTAGGAAGGGGTGTGGTAGTTGTCTGCCTTCAGAGGACAGAATGATGCTTAGAAATTGTACTGTAGTTTGAGGTCAATTGTCCATCCTCTGAGTGTCAGGAATTCCATCACTTTACTTTGATGCTAGTCTGTTCTTCAAGCTGTCTTCAGAAATAAGGACGTCATCCATCTAGGGAATACTGGTTTGTGTGTATGTTTTCATTTTAGGAAAGGCCTTGCTGTTCCTGAAAATAATACTGTAGAGCACCCTTTCCTGTTCTTATTGGCGATCCGTCAATCTTTTGTGAAGTATTCGTTTATAAATAGACTTTTTATGGTTGATGAGCAGGAATTCTTTCTTGACAAGTCTTTGTCAGTGTGTGTATTGCAAATCTTTACTTCCCAGCCTGCGGTTCACTTTTTCATCTTCTTATGGTCATCAGATAAGGAGAAATGTCACATTTGTATGAAGTCCCACTGAATTCTTTTAAATGGTTAGTGCACCCTATGTCCTACCCCAAGATTGACAGGTTCTATGTTTTCTTTCAGAAACTGTCCAATGGGATGCTACAATCCACCACAAATTTATAAATTGCATTTTTAATTCTAATAGGGTATTTATAGACTGTTTTGGATTTTCTATGTACACAATCGTATTATCTGTGAATAGTCACAATTATCCCCTCAATTCTTATACTTTTTGTTTCTCTTGCCTTCTAACACTGGTAGATTTTCCGATGCAACCTTGAATAGAGCAGCATTGTTTGAAGATTTTAATATACCTTTCTCAATATCTGACAGAAAAAGCAGACAAAACATTTGTAACAAATGTGACCTAATTGACATATAGGGAACATTCCATAATAAGTGCAGAATACATTATTTTCAAGTGGTCATAGGCTCTTTACCCAAATAGATGATAGGTGGGGCCAGGAATCAAGTCGACAAATGTTAAACCCTGAAATTAACTAGATTCTATTCTTAGACCACAGGGGAATTGAGCCACAGTCCTAGCGAAAAGAAAACCAGGAAGTCCTTCAATGTTTAAAAATTAAATGGAACTTTGCTACATATGTTAAGGTCAGAGAGGGAATCTCAATGGTAATTCTGGACCTTTTCTACATGAGGGCTCACACACAATGGCACTTTCTTTGTGAAGAGAATTATAATAACCTAGACAGGAGTTGAGCCTTAAGTCAGAGTTCTGCCTGCCCCAGCCACACCTGGCAGCCTTGGCCTGTGGTCCCCCTCAGCTGCCCTGTCTGGTGGCTCTGAGTTAAGGGGGTCAACATGGCCGTATGGAAATTAGAAGCTCCCCACTCTTAGTGATGACGTTGCTGTCGTGTCGTCCTCACCAGTCCAACAACATGATTTCTGAGTGAAATATGACACAAGAGCGACTTCTTGGCCTTCCTTCAGGTTTGAAAATCATCTGGTGAGTCATCTATTAGAAATATGGATTCAACATGTGTTCTTTCTTCTGGAAAAGAAATAGACCCCATAACAATTATGGCTTCCTGAGCACCTGTTCTTGAGAGACATCATACTGGCTCTTTGTAGCATTCTGCCTCTTAAACTTCTCAACTAGGGTGTAGATATTTTTAGGCACATTTTCAGGTGGTTAGACAGGGACTCAGATGATATGAGTCACAGAGGATTTTAGTGTCAGAAACCTAAGTGGGATCCCCAAATTGACTCCAAATTCCTTGTTGTTCCATACAGGGTACTATTTCCCTCTTATCTCTGGTCTTCTCTATCTGGAAAACTATCAAGTATCAGGATTTTCTTCTCATGTGGACAAATGGAACGAATTCAGTGGGCCTTTTCACATCTGCCCATGGTGATCATTAAGATCATTATCTCAGTGGATGACCTCTGGGTAAGATACTCAAAGATCCTTAGGAATACAGACAGTATAATATTTTTCTGGTATTAAAGTTACTGAAACCAACTATCATTTTTAGTCCATTCAGGCTCTTGTATGTTCAGAGGGTGCTGTAAAACGGGTGTGAAATAGTATTTAAAAACACTCAGCTCAGCCTCTTCTACAACGTGAGCCAATGCTTATAACCATGGCTAAAATATTCCCTTACCTACGATGACTTCCCAGCCTTCCTAGTGTTTAAATGGTATGACTGTGAATTACATTAGTCAACATTTGCAGAGAAAGAACTTAGTGCATCCAGGGGGCACTTCATGTTGAAATTAGTTTGTGACAACGAGCTACTGTGTTTTATTCTGCAGTCCAAGGGAATGGTGCCAGACATCTCTAAGGTGTCTAGCAGTTCTACAATTCTGATTTTAAGTGGTCTGTGTGCTTCAGAGATTTGGTCAGGAGAAGGGCAGGAGTCCAGAGACTGTGAACACTTCTGTTACCTGTGCCGACCATGGAGCAGGTAGCCTTCTGTGGGCATCATTTTGATTTCTTGGTACTCTTGTGAAAGGTGCTTTTGTCTCAAATTCCTCCATTTGGTAGGAATTATAATGATGAAAGTAATTTTTATCTTATATCATCTGTGGGCCCTGATCCTGGGCTCCCAGGGAAGCTATCCTTTAACATTTTACCCGGCTCAAAATGATTGGGCAAAAACTCAAAGCATGGGCCCTATTTCTGCCCCAAGCACATGTTGTACATCTGCTTCGAGAAGAGAACAATAACCAAAAATGCCAACATGAAGTTAAGAAAATATAAAGAACCTTTTAGCTCCCATAAGATTAAAGTCATACTGACATGTACATACTGAGAATGCATGAAATCATTGCATTTCCTAACGCCCAAGCCTTGGAGGGTCTGAGAGCCACTGACCTTGCCCAGAACCAGGCACACCCCAGCAGGGAGGGCTGGTGCAGAAAGGGAAGGGGCAGGACTCTGAGGGTGGTCTGCAGCTAGAGGGGTCCCTGGAAGGGGCCAAGTGTGTGGGGGGAGTCCAGCCCAGGACCCCACCTATGCCTGTGCTGGGTGTTGGGTAGAGGAGGCACCTCTTGGACCCCCTGCATTTCAGGGTTTCAGGGGCTTGAGGGCGGGTTTCCTGGCATCCCAGGGCCTGGGGAACCACCCTCGCTGACCAATCACCGCTTGGGGGTGGAGCTATGTCTCTGTGGATGGTTCCAGAGTTGCAGTGGGGTGCAGACCTGGGGCAGAAGAAGGGGCACTGGGAGAGAGAGAGTTGCCCTGCGGAGGTCCCAGCTGGTTACTGAGCAGCGTGCACCGAGGGTGGGGGGGTCCGGGGGTAGGGTGTGCCCAGGTGGGAGGCAGGGTTCTGGAAGGGCACCTGGAGAGGGTTCATTGTGGGGACTCAGGTGAGTTTTCTTTTTCCCTCTAAACTCTCTTCTGCCCCATGTCCTCAACTGGCCTTATTCCCCATACCCGTGAACTCCAGGGCGCCCACTCACCTGAGCTTTTGTGGGATTGGTTGCAGAATTTCAGGGTTTCCCGTGTTCCCCTGGAAAAGTGCGGGTAAGGACCTCAAAGAGTCCCCACCTTCAGTGATGTGTCCATTGGTTCTCTGACACAGTGCAGGTGATGCATCTTGAGCAGTACCCCAAGTTCAGGGTGTGCCCTGGTCCCCCAGGCACAGGTGTGGCAGTAGCAAGCCCCAGAGACGTCCCCCAACTTCAGCATTATGCCCCATGCGCATCCAGGTTAGTGCTAATTGGCTTTTAGAATCATGCAGGAAAATCATCCAGGTGGGGGCCTGAAGGAGGCCGTAAACCAGACCCCACTCTAATTGCATTGGGAATAGATGAATTGAGGGTTTCTTTAGAAGAGTAAGTCTGCTTTCCAGAAAAGGCAAGTCATTGGTCTATTGAGAATGAAGATAATTACTGATAAACAACAAGTATGTGTTGCCCCTTCACCCAGAAACCGAAGCAGGTGTGCAGGCTTTAGGTCAGAGGTGCCTTCTTCTCCCCAGCTGACAGCACTTCTCTGCTCTGGCTCCATTAAACCCGAGGTTTTGAACGTCAGCATCGGAGTCAGGAAGGCAGCTTGTCACAGGACGCCAGTGCTCAGAGAAAGCACAGGTATGTTTGGCAAAATGTCCTATCTATGTCAGGGCTGGAGGTAAAACCTCTCATTATCCCAAAACCTCCTGGGCTTTTCTCTTTTCTCTAGTTGAGACACAAAGTAAAATTGAAGTAGCTGTCAGCATTCTGGGTTTGGTGCAAGAATTACTTAGTTTCCCTGCTGATAGAACTTTGCAGGGGATTACAATTTCTGTCCATTTATTGCTTACAAATGTATTTTGACCATCTGTTTCCTAGGAACACTCTTTTATTAGAAAGGGAAGGTGAGATTCACTCAGTGCCTGTTTTAACATCTAATTTGTTCCTTCATCTAACAGTGTTTATTCAATTGGGCCTAAGATATGGTTGAGTGGCCAGCATCTAGAGTTAGGTGGCTTTTTTTCATCTGATACAGACTTGGATGATGTCATTTGACAAAGGTGATGTTTCATCATTGATTAGTTTATTCATCAGAAGAGTTAAAATTAGGGTGGAGGGAAAATTCAAAATTATCCAAAGCAGCCTGTTCCTGTTTAAAAGTTGAGCTTGACTTTCTAGTTTTACTAAATGTATTATCTCGATATTTTGAGGTGCCATATTCTCTCTGTAGTTTCTTTGGTGGTGGAGTCAGAAGGAGAGTCTGGGAATTCTTTTGGATAGTGACATGCTGGTGGCTTCAAGGGGCTTGGCGTCAGGAGCCTTGGGGTGAAGTCTGCAACTGCTTTCCTGACCCTGGGTGCATCTCACACAGGTTTTGTTTCCTCTTATGAAATTGCCGGCAGATAATGTTCTGCTTAAAGGGGAACCCTCCCATCCTTTTGGTGGGAATGCAAAGTGGTGCAGCCAGTCTGGGAAACAGTGTGGGGGTTCCTCAAAAAAGTTAAACATTGAACAACCACATGATCCAGCAATTGCTGTCCTAGGTATTTACCCAAAGGATACAAAAATGCAGATTCGAAGGGGGTCCATGCACCATGATGTTTATAGCAGCAATGTCCACAGTAGCCAAACTATGGAGAGAATCCCAAAGTCCATGCACTGATGAATGGATAAAGCATATGTGGGATACATATATATAATGGAATATGACCCAGCTTCAAAAAGAATGAAATCTTACCATTTGCAAGGATGTGGATGGACCTAGAGTGTATTAACCTAAGCAAAATCATCGAGGAAAGACAAATATCCTATGCTCTCACCCTTGTGGAATTTCAGAAAAAAACTGATGAACAGAGTGGAGGGGTGGTGAGAGAGGCAAACAAGGAAATAGACTCAACCTTGTAGAACTAACTGAGTGTTGCTGCAGGACAGGGGCGTGGGGGGAAGAGTTAAATGGGTGAGGGGTATTAAGGAGGGCACTTGTGATGAGCACCGGGTACTGTATGCAGGTGAGGAATCACTAAATCCTACCCCTGAAGCGAATATTCCATGGCCTGTGAACTAACTGGAATTTAAGTAAAAGAAGAAAGGAAAAAGTGTTCTGCTTCATGAAGACTGAGGTAAAATTGTAGTGAATTGGGCTGTACTATTCTATAGATGAGAGTTGTAAAACACCCTGTTGTAGGATACACTTGTTTCTTAAAATAAGGAGTCCTCAGAAAGCTGCAATGAAAGATTCAGGTCTCAGAGCATGTTCATATTCCACTGATATGTTACAGTTTGCACAGGTAGGAAAGAAGGTGGAGAAAAAGGCAACAGAAGTGGAAAGTACGTGTGAACCTTTCATTAGTTAGAGTTATAGCGTTCCCATGGAAGCCTTGCGCCAGTGTGATTTTGGAAGAAGAGGAGGAATCCGGGAGGTTTGCAGGAGACGAGGGAGTTCCAGGTCTGGGTAAAGCTGACAGGGGTCCCAGAGGAGAGCTGAATGCATTCTGCAGCAGGGTGTGGGCAGGGTGGGCTCCAGGGGTGGCTGTGGGTCTCCTGGGTGAGAGTTGTGACAGGTGAGGGCTGTGTGCAAGTTCCTGGCTGAGGAAAAGTGAGGCACAGGCGGAGAGCTGGCAGAGAACCTTCTTCTAGGCCACCAGCCTCACCGAACACACACAGCCTCATCTTCTGTCCCTGTCACTCCAATTCAGATTTCTCCGAAGGTGAGTTAGAACACATCAAGAGCATTCTGAACAGAAGGGAAAGCATGTGCAAAGGCTTTGGGGCAGGAGAATTCCAGGTATGTCCAGGAGCAGCAAGAAGGCCCTGTGGCCACAGTAGACGGCTTAGGACATGAGTTCAGAGAGGTGACAGAGGGTGACAGAAAGCTATTCCAGAGCTATAACCCCATGAGACCCTGTTTCACTGGGCCATCCTGGCTACAGTGTTGAGAACAGATGACAGAGGGTTGAAGATGACAAGGCAGGTCAATGACGAAGCTTTTCCAGGAACTCAGGCACTGTGGACCAGATAGGTGGCCTTGGATGGAGTGGTTAGACCTATTCTGGGTCCATTTTGAAGATGGAGCTCACAGGATTTGCTGATGGGTTAGATATTAGGAGCAGGAGAACAGAGGAATTGGGGTAACTCCCAGTTGTTGTGGGTTGTCCTGATCGAGGGGAAGGAGAGGGTTTCTGGGGGTAGGAGCTAGTCCGTGTTCCGCATGCTGAAGAAGGTGCATTTCCTGGTGGATCTGCTGAGGTTTGTGTCTGGGAGAACCTTTCACATCTCCTCCCTCAGCAATGCTCAAGTACAAGTATCCCCCACTTTTTAAATGTTCACAGTATGACACTTGGTTTTCTTGAAAGAACTACATAATTACCCGTCTTCAGTAAGAGGAAGAGACCTGAAGAGGATTTCCCTCTTATGAAAAAAGGTGAACAGTGAGAATCGCGTTCAGCATCTCTTTTGGGGAGAAGCACGACAGAGTCGGCGTGCATCCCAACCAGCTCCTTCCGCTGGGAACCGCTCTCCGCATCCAGCCCCCAGCACTTTGAATTGTGTCTGTGAGCCTCTGCTGTGCTTTATCTTCATTTATGCTGGGCCTCCATTAGAAAGTTGTGTGCCGGGGCGCCTGGGTAGCGCAGTCGTTAAAGCGTCTGCCTTCAGCTCAGGGTGTGATCCCGGAGTTCCAGGATCGAGTCCCACATCGGGCTCCTCTGCTGGGAGCCTACTTCTTCCTCTCTCACTCGCCTGCTGTGTTCCCTCTCTCGCTGGCTGTCTCTCTGTCACATAAATAAATAAAATCTTTAAAAAAAAAAAAAAGAAGAAAGAAACTTGTCTGCTGAGGCCTAAGAAAAGCCAAAGAGAAGGAATTTTGGAGTCTGAGCACACTAATTGTTCCGTGTAAATTAATGGCCATTCCTTCTTGACAACATTTCTGCTGTGCAAGGTTTCTCAGAAGCCCAGTACTTTCAAAGAGCAGGGAAACCTATATCCCATGCTGCAGGGTTAGTTGTAGTCTCCATGCTGGACAAACATTTCATGACTGTCAGATTTTCTCACTCAAACATTGAGACTTTTACCCCCTTCACCCGTTTCTACCAACCCATCCCCGAATCTGGCATCTACCAATCTGCTCTCAGTATCTATGCGTTCAGTATTTGTTTATTCCACGTGGAATGTACATGAGAGCATCTGGTATTGGTCTTTCTGTGTCTGAGTTACTTGGCGTAAGGCCCCCAAGGTCTGTGTTTCCATGTCTGGTTCTTGTGAATAATGCTGCAGTGAACATGAGAGTGCATCTGTCTTTTTGAGGCAGTATTTTTGTGTTCTCCGAATCAATACTCAGTAGAGCCATTACTGGGTCATGTGGTAGTTGCGTTTATTTTTTCAGGAACGTCCATACCGTTTGTCACAGTGGCTGCACCAATTTCCATTCCCACCAACAGTGCGCAGTGTCTCCTCTTCTGCACACCTTTGACCCCACCTGGTGTCTGTCTCTGGACAATTTGTGTTCCAACAGTTGTGAGGGGATAGCCGATTGTGGGTTTGACTGATGTTTCCCTGACGATATTTAGTGATGTCGAACAACTTTTTCTGTCTGTTGGCACCTGTGTGCCATTTTTGGAAAGTATCTATTCACATATTCCCCCCATTTTTTTATACTTTTTTTTTATTTGTATGAGTGTTGTGTGTATTTTGGATATTAGCCTCTTCTCACACATATGATTCGCAGATATTTTTTCTTATTGGGTCAATGGCCTTTTAAGTTTTTGATGGTTTCTTTTGCCATGTGGAAGATTTCAGTTTGAAGTTGTTCCACTTGTTTATTTTTGCTTTTGTTGCTTTGCGTTTGGTGTCTGATCTGAAGACTCTTTGCCAAAACGAATGTCAAGAGACTTAGTACCTGTGTCTTCTTGGAGGTTTATGCATTCAGGTCTTATGTTCAAATCATTCATCCATTAAAAATTTTGTGTGTGGTGTAAGAAAGTGACCCAGTTATATTCTTCTGCATTTAGTGTCCAGTTTGCCTATTACAGCTCACTGAAGAGACAGTCCTTCCCTCATGGCGTATCTTCTGCTGCTGTGTCGTAAGTTAGGATCATCTACGTGTGGGTAAGTTTCTGAGCTTTCCGTTCTGTTCCACTGACCTGGTGTCTGTGTTTATGCCAGTACTATCCTGTTTTGATGACAACAGCTTTGTAATCTAGCTTGAAATCCAGGAGTATGTTGACTGAACCTTTCTTTCTCCAGGTTCTTTTGGGTATTTGGGGTCTTTTGTGAAACCATACAAGTTTGAGGACTGTTTTCTATTTACTCGAATAATGCCACTGGAATTCAGATAGGGATTTCATCACATCTGTCCATTGCTTTGGGTACGATGGACATGTTCACATAATTAACTCTTCCAGTTAAGGAGCATGGCGTATGCTTCCTTTTGTTTGTGTTGCCTTCCAAATCTTTGACCCATATCCTGCCCCCCTCGACACACATGTTTTTCATTTCTTTTCTGCCATGTGTTGAGTGTACTATGTCTTTCTCATTTTTGGTTACTTTTATTCCTAGATTTTTTTTGATGCAATTGTAAATGGCATTGCTTTTTTAATTTCTCTTTGCGAACGTGTGTCATCAGTATACAGAAATGCAAGAAGTTGGGTCATCTGGGTGGCCCCATAGGTGAAGCGTCTGCCTTCAGCTCAGGTCATGATCCCAGAGTTCTGGGATTGAGCCCCGTGTTGGGCTCCCCGCTTAGCGAGGGTCTGCTTCTCCTTCTTTCTGACACTCCCCCTGCATGTGCTTTTTCTCTTCCTCTCAAATAAATAAATAATATCTGAAAAAAAATAAAGACAACAGGTCTCTGTATATTGACTTTATATCCTGCAGCTTTCTTGAATTTGTTTAAACTAAGAGTTTTTTTTGTAGAATTTTTCGGGATTTCATGTCATTTGCAAATAGTGATAGTTTTCCTGTATGGATTTCATATCTTTCTCTTTTTTTAAAATGATGTTAGTCACCCTACAGTACTTCATTTGTTTTTGATGAAGTGTTCCATGATTCATTGTTTGCATATAACACCTAGTGCTCATTATGACACGTGCCCTCCTTTTTTTTTTTTTAAGATTTTATTTATTTATTTGACAGAGATAGAGACAGCCAGCGAGAGAGGGAACACAAGCAGGGGGAGTGGGAGAGGAAGAAGCAGGCTCATAGCAGAGGAGCCTGATGTGGGACTCGATCCCAGAACGCCGGGATCACGCCCTGAGCCGAAGGCAGACGCCCAACGGCTGTGCCACCCAGGCGCCCAGACACGTGCCCTCCTTAATACCCATCACCAGGATAACCCATTCCCCTACCCTCCCTTTCTGCAACCTTCAGTTTGTTTCCCAGTGTCAATAGTCTCTCGTGGTTCATCTCCCCCTCTCATTCCCCCCTTCACTTTTCCCTTCCTTCTTCTAATGTACTCCATGCTATTCTTTCCATTCCACATAGGGGTCAAACCTTATGATAATTGTCTTTCTCTGCTTGACTTAATTTCACTTAGCATAATCCCCTCCTGGTCCATCCACGTTGGTGCAAATGGGGGGTATTCATCCTTTCTGATGACTGAGTAATATTCCATTGTATAGATGAACCACATTTTTCTTTGTCCATTCATCTGCTGAAGTACATCTTGGCTCCTTCCACAGTTTGGCTATTATGGACATTGCTGCAATGATCATTGGGATACAGGTGCCCCTTTTTTCATTACTCTGTGTCTATGGGGTAAATACCCAGTGGTGCAATTGGTGGGTCGTAGGATAGCTCTGTGTTTAACGTCTTGAGGAACCTCCATATTGTTCAAAAGTGGCTATACCACCTTGAATTCTCACGAGTAGTGTAAGAAGGCTCCCCTTTCTCCACATCCTCTCTGACTTTTTGTAATTTCCTGTCTTGTTAATTTTCTTTTCAAGATATTATTGATTTATTCCACAGAGATAGAGACAGCCAGCGAGAGAGGGAACACAAGCAGGGGGAGTGGGAGAGGAAGAAGCAGGCTCATAGCAGAGGAGCCTGATGTGGGGCTCGATCCCATAATGCCAGGATCACGCCCTGAGCTGAAGGCAGACGCTTAACCGCTGTGCCACCCAGGTGCCCCCTGCCTTGTTAATTTTAACCATTCTAACTGGTGTAAGGTGGTATCTCATTGTCGTTTTGATTTGTATTTGCCTGATGGCAAGTGATGTGAAGCTTTTTTTCATGTGTCTGTTGGCCATTTGTATGTCTTCTCTGGAGAAGTATCTCTGTGTCTTCTGCCCATTTTTTGGGTGTCGAGTTTGAGGAGATCTTTATAGATCTTGCATACCAGCCCTTTATCTATAATATCATTTGCAGATATCTTCTTCAATTCCATAGGTTGCCTTTTTGTTTTGTTGATTATTTGCTTTGCCGTGCAGAAGCTTTTTATCTTGATGAAGTGCCAATAGTTCATTTTTGCTTTTATTTCCTTTGCCTTTAGAGACGTGGCTTGCAAGAAGTTGTTGTGTCCAAGTTTGAAGAGTTCTTTTGATTTTGATATGATACAGGAATCCATTATCTTATTTTCCTGATTGTATTTGAGTCCTCTGTCTTTCTTGGTGAGTCTAGCTAAGTTTGTCAGTTTTGTTTATCTTTCCAAAAAAAGCAGCTTTCATTTTCATTTTTTTTTTGTTTTTTTGATCTTTTTAGTCTCTGTTGGATTTATTTATGCATTCCTTTTTGTTATATCCTTATTTCTACTAATTTGGATCTTTGTTTGTTGTTTTATTTTCTAGTTCTTTACCACATAAATCAGATTGTTTATTGGAGACTATTCTCATGGATTGATGAAGACTTGAGTTTCTATGAATGTCCCCTGTAGAGCTACTTTTGCTGCATCCCATAAGTTTTGTAAGTTGACTTTTTCATCAGTGTCAAGGTACTTCTAAAATCTTTTTTGATTTCTTCTTTGACTGTTGGTTGTTCAGTAGCATGTTGTTAAATCTCCACATATTTTTTTAAGATTATTTAAGTATCTGACAGAGAGTGAGACAGTGAGAGAGGGAATGCAAGCAGGGGGGTGGGAGAGGGAGAAGCGGGATTCCCGCTGAGCAAGGAGCCTGATTCCAGGCTAAATCCCAGGATCCTGGGATCAGGACCTGAGCTGAAGGCAGATCCTTATTGACTGAGCCACCCAGGCCCCCCAATCTCCACCTGTTTTTGACTGTCCCATTTTTTTCTTGAGACTGATTTCTAGTTTCATATCATTGTGGTTGGACAAGATTTGTAGCAGAAGGTGAAGAGAGCATTCAGATGAAAGGTTTGTTTCCTGAAGGGTTTTCTGAGGGCAGACCATGAGTTCCGTGGGGACGGAGGAAGATTTTGTGAGACGGGGGTTGGGGTTCACCCTTGTTAGAATCACTGACTACCACCATGCAGGCTGTGAGCTACCATTCACACCGTAGTCCTGATGGACTTGTACTTCATTAGGAATATTTTCTAGGAGGTGTTGGCACAGCCTTCTCTTAAAGAAAGGTGCCATGTGGGTTCATGGCATGACCCCAGGTCAGCAACCAGGATGTATGGTATTGTGGAGGATCAGAAACAGGCTTTCTGTGGGAAGTGACAGAAATAGGGTATGTTGAGCTCCATGACCATAGGTGAGGTCCCGAGTGACGCACTGGGTGTTGGGTTCTGTGGATCTGTCTCATCAGGTGCTGTGGAATTCAGGGACACCCTCCTGTCTGTGGAATTGTGTGGAGACAGGTAGACATCAGTGTCTGGCCAGGCACGAGGGTCGCACTTGACCACCACCAGGGGTGCAGCGTGCGGGGGAGCCACTGCTTGGTTTCCACGAAAGCTGACCATGGTCTGTGACTGTGATTCCTAGCAGCTGCAAGGGGAGAGGAGGCCGGGGGTGGTGAACACTTCCTAGACTTGTGGTCAGGACTAGTTTGGAGCACACTGAAGTCAGCCACACCTGGCACAGAAGGCACCCAGTCAGTGTAGCTGTGGGCACTGCTCCCATGGTACTTTCGGGCCGGCTCCATGCTGCCACTTCCTGCTTTTCATCATCATCTTCAAGGTCATGTGCCTCTGCTCTTGCCCCATGGCCTCCGGGGTATTGTCAGTCCTCTATCTGGTCCTCGTCCCTGGTGCCCTGTGCATTCTGATGCCAGGGTAGCCTTCTCGAGACAGACATCTGGCCCTGATGGAACACTTCCATGGATCTCGTGTGATGCGAGGATGATGCCCTGCCCTGGAAGGTGGCTGCAGGTCCCCAATCAGGAGAGCCATGTCTCCCTTTCCAGCATGGACTGCCCTCCCCTCAGGCTTCTTCAGGGAAGCTCTCCCCACTTTCTGAGATGACAGCTCTGAACTTAAAAATGAATGTTATTTTACATATCTCTATGCCTTAGTTCATCCATGGCATGTCTTTCAACCCCGTTAGTGGGTTTTTTTTTTTTTTAGCAGTTCTGAAGGGCTGTCTGCTCAAGGAGGGGACTACCTGGGTGGGGCAGCTTTCCTTCTCATCTCCCTCAGCATGTCTCTGAGCCCTGGGGCCAGCTGTCCCACTGAGGATTGAGGGACCCGAGCCAGCCCATCCTGAGCCCAGGCTGTGTCAGCTGTGTAGACGGATGCGTGTTGGCGCGGTGGGCAGATGGCATGGGCCAGGGGCAGGCAGTGTCTCCTTCTCATTCCTTCCCTCCCTTCCTCCCAGAGGTAGCTCAGAGCAGCCTTCAACCCCTGCATCTCCAGATCCCTTGACCTATGCCACCTGTGTTCAGCTGTTGACCTTGGAGTTTCACATGGATTCTACCTCCCGTACCCTCTCCCGTAGCAGTTTATGGATCAGGGGAGGGGTTGGACCCTTGTCTGCTTTTGATCTTCTTCCTGTCCCACACCAAGCCTACCCACCTTTGCATCTTCTATGTATGTGCTTGGAAGCAAGCCCATCCACAGGGAACCTATTAGCCAAATGGATCCAGGCAAAGAACATTGAAGTAGAGATCCAGGATCCATAATAAACCTGCTCTGAAACTTGTCCCAAAGTCTGTGACTCTCTCACAATGTAACAGAAACAATAATAGCTTTCTGGACTGTGAAGTGACATGTGTCTCTACTTCCAATCTTGAATGCATAGGTGCTGAGCCTGGACAGAAAAGGACCATGGCTCCCGTGGGTGGGATCCACAGTAAGAACTCAGTGAAATCTGAATTCAAGGCATAGAGTGAATAATTATTGTTGAGTGAATCCTCCCATGTAGGGCTTATGAACATTGCTCAGGAAAAGCTTTTTCAAAGAGGTCCCTGAAAGAAAAATTTTTAAAAAAAAAATTTATTTTTATTCCAGTAGAGCTAACATAGAGTGTTACATTCATTTCAGGTGTAGAATAGAGTGATTCAGTAATTCTATATATTACTCAGTGGTCATCAAGAAAAGTGTCCTCTTAATCCGCTTCATCTATTTCACTCATCCCTCTATCTACCTCCTCTCTGGTATCCATCCGTTTGTTCTCTATTGTTAAGAATTTGTATTTTGCCGCACCCATACTCAGGCAACCCTGTTTGGGTAGAGTTGCCCTGTCCCCTGCGAGGGGAATGGGTGTTGGCAAGTTGTGAGCCAGTATTTCCAGGCTTTTGTTCCCTGGTGGCTTTCTCTGGCGGTCTGCTGTGCCTCTTCTGAGAGTCAGAGCAGCAGAGGCTGAATTGTCACAGAACAGAGGGATTACGTCCTGTTCTCCACGGCTGTTCTGGCCACTTTAACTCCGTTACTGTTGGTGCTGCTCAACCCCATAGCGTCCCTGGATGTGTGCCCCACACCTGGTGTCCCTGCCCTCACTTCCAGGGCAGGTGCATATCTGTCCTTTGTGTTTCTAAGGCCACCAGCCACCAGCCGCCCCCTCGAGCTCCCAGATCTCCAGGTCTCAGTCTGGATCCCGTGAGTACACCGGATTAAGGAGTTTCCTGAGTAGCCTGTTGCATTCCACCTCCTTCAGGGTCTCAGTCTGCTATTCCCTATGTGCCAACCACGAGTCCGTGCACTCCCCCATGCAGGTGGCCCAGGAGCCGCCAGCCGCCACGCGTGCTCCCGGGTCTCTGGGTCTGTCTATGCCAGGTGAGCACACTGGGATTCCGGAGTTCCGTGAGAAGCCTGGTGGCGGGCGCACCTGGTTCAGGGTCTCAGTCTGCTGTTTCCCTTGTTCTGACAATGAATCTGCCCGCTCCCCTGTGCAGGTGGCCTGCCAGCCTCCAGTGGACCCGCACAGGCTCCAGGAGCTTCCAATCTCATTCTGGATCCCATGAGCACATTGGGATTGCTGTGTTCCGCGAGATGCCTGGTGGTGTGCTCTCTGGGCTCACCAGTCTCAGTCTGCTCTCTAGGGGTGTCTGCTGTGAGTCTGACCACTCCCCTTTGCAGGTGGCTGCTTCTTCCTGGCGCCTGAACGTGGCGGTTCCCTCCCCCTTCCTTTTATCTTCCAGTATCTGTGCCAGGTTTCAAGACTCCCCGCTTCCAACCTCAATACTCAGCGCTGGAGATGTTCATTTGTAGAGATCCAGATATATCTCCTGCCTCTCAGGCTGATTCCGTGGTTGTTTAGGCTGGTCTGGTACCTATCCAGCTGGACTCAGGGGAGCTGCTGAAAAAGGGGTCCCCTACTCCTCCGCCATCTTAACTCCTCTCTTGTACCTGAAATAGTATTTAAAATCACTCAGCTCAGCCTCTTCTACAAAGTGAGCCAATGCTTATAAACATGGCTAAAATATTGCCTTACCTACGATGACTTCCCAGCCTTCCTAGTGTTTAAATGGTATGACTGTGAATTACATTAGTCAACATTTGCAGAGAAAGAACTTAGTGCATCCAGGGGGCACTTCATGTTGAAATTAGTTTGTGACAACGAGCTACTGTGTTTTATTCTGCAGTCCAAGGGAATGGTGCCATACATCTCTAAGGTGTCTAGCAGTTCTACAATTCTGATTTTAAGTGGTCTGTGTGCTTCAGAGATTTGGTCAGGAGAAGGGCAGGAGTCCAGAGACTGTGAACACTTCTGTTACCTGTGCTGACCATGGAGCAGGTAGCCTTCTGTGGGCATCATTTTGATTTCTTGGTAGTCTTGTGAAAGGTGCTTTTGTCTCAAATTCCTCCATTTAGTAGTAATTATAATGATGAAAGTAATTTTTATCTTATATCATCTGTGGGCCCTGATCCTGGGCTCCCAGGGAAGCTATCCTTTAACATTTTACCCGGCTCAAAATGATTGGGCAAAAACTCAAAGCATGGGCCCTATTTCTGCCCCAAGCACATGTTGTACATCTTCTTTGAAAAGAAAACAACCAAAAATGCCAACATGAAGATAAGAAAAAATAAAGAACCTCTTTGGCTCCCATAAGATTAAAGTCATACTGACATGTACATACTGGAAATGCATGAAATCATTGCATTTCCTAAATCCCAAGCCTTGGAGGGTCTGAGAGCCACTGACCTAGCCCAGAACCAGGCACACCCCAGCAGGGAGGGCTGGTGCAGAAAGGGAAGGGGCAGGACTCTGAGGTTGGTCTGCAGGTAGAGGGGTCCCTGGAAGGGGCCAGGTGTGTGTGGGGGCCCCGGCCCACGACCCCACCCATGCCTGTGCCGGGTGTTGGGTAGAGGAGGCGCCTCTTGGGCTCCCTGCACTTTCAGGGTTCCAAGGGCTTGAGGGCGGGTTGCCCAGCAACCAAGGGGCTCAGGCACTAACCTCCCCAACAATTCACCGCTTGGGGCTGGAGATATGTCTCTGTGGGCAGTCTCAGATTTGCAGTGGTTTGCAGACTTGGGGCAGAAGAAGGGGCACTGAGAGAGAGAGAGTTGCCCTGTGGAGATCCCTGCTGGTGAGTGAGCAGCGTGCACTGGGGTTGGGGTCCGGGGCTCAGGTGCGCCCCAGGTGGGAGGCAGGGTTCTGGAAGGGCACATGGAGAGGGTTCATTGTGGGGACTAAGGTGAGTTTTCTTTTTCCCTTTAAAGTCTCTTCTGCCCCATGTCCTCAACTGACCTTATTCCCCATACCCGTGAATTCCAGGGCGCCCACTCACCTGAGCTTTTGTGGGATGGGTTGCAGAATTTCAGGTTTCCCCTGTTCCCCTGGAAGAGTGCGGGTAAGGACCTCACAGAATCCCCACCTTCAGTTCTGACACAGTGCAGGCGATTCATCTTGAGCAGTACCCCGAGTTCAGCAGGGTGTGCCCTGGTCCCCCAGGCACAGGTGTGGCAGTAGCAAGCCCCAGAGCCGTCCCATACTTCAGCATTATGCCCCGTGTGTCCCCGGGTTAATGTTAATTGGCTATTAGAATCATGCAGGATAACCCTCCAGGTGGGGGCCTGGAGGTGGGCATAAACCACACCCCACTCTAGTTGCATTGGGAATAGACTAATTGAGGGTTTCTTTAGAAGAGTAAGTCTGCTTTCCAGAAAAGGCAAGGTCATTGGTCTATTGAGAATGAAGATAATTACTGCTAAACAACAAGTATGTGTTGCCCCTTCGTCCAGAAACCGAAGCAGGTGTGCAGGCTTTAGGTCAGAGGTGCCTTCTTCTCCCCAGCTGACAGCACTTCTCTGCTCTGACTCCAAGACACCCGAGCTTTTGAAGGTCAGCATCTGACTCAGCTAGGAAGCTTGTCACAGGACGCCAGTGTTCAGAGAAAGCACAGGTGTGTTTGGCAAAATGTCCTATCTATGTCAGGGCTGGAGGTAAAACCTCTCATTATCCCAAAACTCCTGGGCTTTTCTCTTTTCTCTAGTTGAGACACAAAGTAAAATTGAAGTAGCTGTCAGCATTCTGGGTTTGGTGCAAGAATTACTAGGTTTCCCTGCAGGTAGAACTTTGCAGGGATTCACAATTTCTCTGTCCATTTATTGCTTACAAATGTATTTTGACCATCTGTTTCCTAGGAACCTCTTTTATTAGAAAGGTAAGGTGAGATTCACTCTGTGCCTGTTTGTAACATCTAATTTGTTCCTTCATCTAACAGTGTTTATTCAATTGGGCCTAAGATATGGTTGAGTGGCCAGCATCTAGACTTAGGTGGCATTTTCATCTGATACAGACTTGTATGATGTCATTTGACAAAGGTGATGTTTAATCATTGATAAGTTTATTCATCAGAAGAGTTAAAATTAGGGTGGAGGGAAAATTGAAAATTATCCAAAGCGGCCTGTTCCTGTTTAAAAGTTGAGCTTGAATTTCTAGTTTTACTAAATGTATTGTCTCGATATTTTGAGGTGCCATATTCTCTCTGTAGTTTCTTTTGTGGTGGAGTCAGAAGTAGAGTCTGAGAACTCTTTTGGATAGTGGCATGCTGGTGGCTTCAAGGGGCTTGGCGTCAGGAGCCTTGGGGTGAAGTCCGCAACTGCTTGTCTGACCCTGGGTGCATCTCCCAGAGGTTTTGTTTCCTCTTATGAAATTGCCAGCACATAATGTTCTGCTTAAAGGGAACCCTCCCATCCTGTTGGTGGGAATGCAAAGTGGTGCAGACAGTCTGGGAAACAGTGTGGGGGTTCCTCATAAAATTAAACATTGAACAACCCCGTGATCCAGCAATTGCTCTCCTAGGTATTTACCCAAAGGATACAAAAATGCGGATTCAAAGTGGGTCCATGCACCATGATGTTTATAGCAGCAATGTCCACAGTAGCCAAACTATGGAGAGAATCCAAAAGTCCATGCACTGATGAATGGATAAAGCAGATGTGGGATACATATATATAATGGAATATGACCCAGCTTTAAAAAGAATGAAATCTTACCATTTGCAAGAATGTGGATGGACCTAGAGTGTTTTAAGCTAAGAAAATCAGTGAGGAAAGACAAATATCCTATGCTCTCACGCTTGTGGAATTTCAGAAAGAAAACAGATGAACAGAGTTGAGGGGTGATGAGAGAGGCAAACAAGGAAATAGACTCAACCTTGGAGAACAAACTGAGTGTTGCTGCAGGACAGGGGCGTGGGGGGAAGAGTTAAATGGGTGAGGGGTATTAAGGAGGGCATTTGTGATGAGCACCGGATACTGTATGCAGGTGAGGAATCACTAAAAGCTACCCCTGAAGCGAATATTCCATGGCATGTGAACTAACTGGAATTTAAGTAAAAGAAGAAAGGAAAAAGTGTTCTGCTTCATGAAGAGTGAGGTAAAATTGTAGTGATTTGGGCTGTAGTATTCTATAGATGAGAGTTGTAGAACACCCTGTTGTAGGATACACTAGTTGCTTATCACATAAGGACTCCTCAGAAAGCTGCAATGAAAGATTCAGGTCTCAGAGCATGTTCATGTTCCACTAATATGTTACAGTTTGCACAGGTAGGAAAGAAAGTGGAGAGAAAGGCAACAGAAGGGGAAAGTAGGTGTGAACCTTTTATTAGTTAGCATTATGGCTTTCTCATGAAAGCCTTGCGCCAGTGTGATTTTGGAAGCAGAGGGGGAATCCGGGAGCTTTGCAGGAGACGGGGGAGTTCCAGGTCTGCGTAAAGCTGACAGGTATCCCAGATGAGAGCTGAATGCATTCTGCAGCAGGGTGTGGGCAGGGTGGGCTCCAGGGGTGGCTATGGGTCTCCTGGGTGAGAGTTGTGACAGGTGAGGGCTGTGTGCACGTTCCTGGCTGAGGAAAAGTGAGGCACAGGCGGAGAGCTGGCAGAGAACCTTCTTCTGGGCCACCGACCTCACCCAACTCATACAGCCTCATCTTCTGTCCCTGTCACACCAATTCAGACTTCTCCGAAGGTGAGTGAGAACACATCAAGAGCATTCTTAACAGAAGGGAAAGCATGTGCAAAGGCTCTGGGACAGGAGAATTTCAGGTATGTCCAGGAGCAGCAAGATGGCCCTGTGGCCACAGGAGACAGCTTAGGACATGACCTCAGAGAAGTGACAGAAAGCCATTCCAGGGCTATAACCCCCTGAGACCCTGTTTCAGTGGGCCATCCTGGCTACAGTGTTGAGAACAGATGACAGAGGGTTGAAGATGGCAGGGCAGGTCAATGACGAAGCTTTTCCAGGAACTCAGGCACTGTGGAGCAGACAGGTGGCCGTGGATGGAGTGGTTAGACCTATTCTGGGTCCATTTTGAAGATGGAGCTCACAGGATTTGCTGATGGGTTAGCTATTAGGAGCAGGAGAACGGAGGAATTGGGGTAACTCCCAGCTGTTGTGGGTTGTCCTGATCGAGGGGAAGGAGAGGGTTTCTGGGTGTAGGAGCTAGTCCGTGTTCCGCATGCTGAGGAAGATGCCTTTCCTGGTGGATCTGCTGAGGTTTGTGTCTGGGAGAACCTTTCACATCTCCTCCCTCAGCAATGCTCAAGTACAAGTATCCCCCACTTTTTAAACGTTCACAGTAAGACACTTGGTTTTCTTGAAAGAACTACGTTATTACCCAGCTTCAGTAAGAGGAAGAGACCTGAAGAGGATTTCCCTCTTATGAAAAAAGGTGAACAGTGAGAATCGCGTTCAGCATCTGTTTTGGGGAGAAGCACGACAGAGGCGGCGTGCACCCCAACCAGCTCCTTCCTCTGGGAACCGCTCTCCGCATCCAGCCACCAGCAATTTGAATGGTCTCTGTGAGCCTCTGCTGTGCTTTATCTTCATTTATGCTGGGCCTCCGTTAGAAACTTGTGTCCTGAGGCCTAAGAAACCCAAAGAGAAGGAATTTTGGCCTCTGAGGACACTGTCTAATTGTTCGTGTAAATTAATGGCCATTCCTTCTTGACACCATTTCTGCTGTGCAAGGTTTCTCAGAAGCCCTGTACTTTCAAAGAGCAGGGAAACCTATACCCCATGCTGCGGGGTTAGTTTTAGTCTCCATGCTGGACAGAACATTTCATGACTGTCGGATTTTCTCACTCAAACATTGAGACTTTGACCACCTTCACCCGTTTCTACCACCCCATCCCTGAATCTGGCACCTACCAATCTGCTCTCAGTATCTATGCATTCAGTATTTGTTTATTCCACGTGGAATGTACATGAGAGCATCTGGTATTGGTCTTTCTGTGTCTGAGTTACTTGGCATAAGGCCCCCAAGGACTGTGTTTCCATGTCTGGTTCTTGTGAATAATGCTGCAGTGAACTTGGGAGTGCATCTGTCTTTTTGAGGCAGTATTTTTGTGTTCTCCGAATCAATACTCAGTAGAGCCATTACTGGGTCATGTGGTAGTTGCGTTTATTTTTTCAGGAACGTCCATACCGTTTGTCACAGTGGCTGCACCAATTTCCATTCCCACCAACAGTGCACAGTGTCTCTCGTCTGCACACCCTTGACCCCACCAGGTGTCTGTCTCTGGGACAATTGCTGTTCCAACAGTTGTGAGGGGATGGCCGATTGTGGGTTTGACTGATGTATCCCTGACGAAGATGAGTGATGTCAAACAACTTTCTCTGTCTATTGGCACATGTGTGCCATCTTTAGAAAGTATCTATTCACATATTCCCCACATTTTTTATATAGTTTTTTTTTTGTTTTGATTTGTATTAGTGTTGTGTGTATTTTGGATATTAGCCTCTTCTCACGCATATGATTCGCAGATACTTTTTTCTTGTTGGGTCAGTGGCCTTTTAAGTTTTTGCTGGTTTCTTTTGCCGTGTGGAAGATTTCAGTTTGATGTTGTTCCACTTGTTTATTTTTGCTTTTGTTGCCTTTGCATTTGGTGTCAGATCTGAAGACTCTTTGCCAAAACTAATGTCGAGAGACTTAGTACCTGTGTCTTCTTGGAGGTTTATGGATTCAGGTCTTATGTTCAAATCATTCATCCATTAAAAATTTTGAGTGTGGTGTAAGAAATTGGCCCAGTTATATTCTTCTGCATTTAGTGTCCAGTTTGCCTGTTACCACTCACTGAAGAGACAGTCCTTCCCTCATGGCATATCTTCTGCTGCTGTGTCATAAGTTAGGATCATCTACGTGTGGGTAAGTTTCTGAGCTTTCTGTTCTGTTCCACTGACCTGGTGTCTGTGCTTATGCCAGTACCATCCTGTTTTGATGACAACAGCTCTATAATCTAGCTTGAAATCTAGGATTGTGTTGACTGCACCTTTCTTTCTCCATGTTGCTTTGGGTATTTGGGGTCTTTTGTGTTTCCATACGAATTTGTCGACTGTTTTCTATTTGCTCGAATAATGCCACTGGAATTCAGATAGGGATTTCATCACATCTGTCCTTTGCTTTGGGTACGATGGACATGTTCACATAATTAACTCTTCCAGTTAAGGAGCATGGCGTATGCTTTCATTTGTTTGTGTTGCCTTCCAAATCTTTGACCCATACATTCTGCCCCCCTCGACACACATGTTTTTCATTTCTTTTCTGCCATGTGTTGAGTGTACTATGTCTTTCTCATTTTTGGTTACTTTTATTCCTAGATTTTTTTTGATGCAATTGTAAATGGCATTGCTTTTTTTAATTTCTCTTTGCGAAGGTGTGTCATCAGTATACAGAAATGCAAGAAGTTGGGTCATCTGGGTGGCCCCATAGGTGAAGCGTCTGCCTTCAGCTCAGGTCATGAACCCAGAGTTCTGGCATTGAGCCCCGTGTTGGGCTCCCTGCTTAGCGAGGGTCTGCTTCTCCCTCTTTCTGACACTCCCCTGCTCGTGCTTTTTCTCTTCCTCTCAAATAAATAAATAAAATCTAAAAAAAAAAAATAAAGACAACGGGTCTCTGTATATTTACTTTATATCCTGCAGCTTTCTTGAATTTTTTTTTATTCTAACATTTTTTTTGTGTGTGTGTGTGGAATCTTTAGGGATTTCATGTCAGTTGTAAATAGTGACAGTTTTCCTGTATGGATTTCATATCTTTCTCTTTTTTAAAAATGATGATAGTCACCCTACAGTACTTCATTTATTTTTGATGTAGTTTTCCATGATTCATTGTTTGCATATAACACCTAGTGCTCATTATGACACGTGCCCTCCTTTTTCTTTTTTTAAGAATTTATTTATTTATTCAACAGATATAGAGACAGCCAGCGAGAGAGGGAACACAAGCAGGGGGAGTGGGAAGGGAAGAAGCAGGCTCACAGCGGAGGAGCCTGTTGTGGGGCTCGATCCCATAATGCCGGGATCACGCTCTGAGCCGAAGGCAGACGCTTAACCGCTGTGCCACCCAGGCGCCCAGACACGTGCCCTCCTTAATACCCATCACCAGGATAACCCATTCCCCTTCCCCTCCCTTTCTGCAACCTTCAGTTTGTTTCCCAGTGTCAGTAGTCTCTCATGGTTCATCTCCCCCTCTCATTCCCCCCCTTCACTTTTCCGTTCCTTCTTCTAATGTCCTCCATGCTATTCCTTCCATTCCACATAGGAGTGAAACCATATGATAATTGTCTTTCTCTGCTTGACTTAATTTCACTTAGCATAATCCCCTCCTGGTCCATCCACGTTGGTGCAAATGGGGAGTATTCATCCTTTCTGATGACTGAGTAATATTCCATTGTATAGATGAACCACATCTTCTTTGTCCATTCATCTGCTGAAGGACATCTTGGCTATTATGGACATTGCTGCTATGAACATTGGGATACAGGTGCCCCTTCTTTTCATTACTCTTTGTCTATGGGGTAAATACCCAGTAGTGCAATTGGTGGGTCGTAGGATAGCTCTGTGTTTAACGTCTTGAGGAACCTCCATATTGGTTTCAAAAGTGGCTGTACCAGCTTGAATTCTCATGAGTAGTGTAAGAGGGCTCCCCTTACTTCACATCCTCTCTGACATTTTTTTTTTTTATTTCTGTCTTGTTAATTTTTTTTTCAAGATTTTATTTATTTATTCCACAGAGATAGAGACAGCCAGCGAGAGAGGGAACACAAGCAGGGGGAGTGGGAGAGGAAGAAGCAGGCTCATAGCAGAGAAGCCTGATGTGGGGCTCGATCCCATAATGCCAGGATCACGCCCTGAGCCGTAGGCAGACGCTTAACCGCTGTGCCACCCAGGTGCCCCGTGCCTTGTTAATTTTAACCATTCTAACTGGTGTAAGATAGTATCTCGTCATTTTGATTTGTATTTGCCTGATGGCAAGTGATGTGGAGCATTTTTTCATGTGTCTGTTGGCCATTTGTATATCTTCTCTGGAGAAGTACCTCTTTGTGTCTTCTGCCCATTATTGGGGTGTCGAGTTTGAGGAGTTCTTTAAAGATCTTGGATACCAGCCCTTTATCTGTAATATCATTTGCAGATATCTTCTTCAATTCCATAGGTTGCCTTTTTGTTTTTTTGATCGTTTGCTGTGCCGTGCAGAAGCTTTTTATCTTGATGAAGTGCCAATAGTTCATTTTCGCTTTTATTTCCTTTGCCTTTAGAGACGTGGCTTGCAAGAAGTTGTTGTGTCCAAGGTTGAAGAGTTCTTTTGATTTTGATATGAGACAGGAATCCATTATCTTATTTTCCTGATTGTATTCGAGTCCTCTGTCTTTCTTGGTGAGTCTCGCTAAGTTTGTCAGTTTTGTTTATCTTTCCCAAAAAGGCCGCTCTCCTTTTCATTGTTTTTGTTTTTTTGGTCTTTTTAGTCTCTGTTGGATTTATTTATGCGTTCCTTTTTGTTATTTCCTTATTTCTACTAATTTGGGGCTTTGTTTGTTGTTTTTTTTTTCTACTTCTTTACCACATAAATCAGGTTATTGGAGAGCATTCTCATGGATTGATGAAGACTTGAATTTCTATGAATGTCCCCCATAAAGCTACTTTTGCTGCATCCCATAATTTTTTGTTGGTTGTCTTTTTCATCAGTATAAGGTACTTCTAAAATTTTTTTGATATCTTCTTTGAATGTTGGTTGTTCAGTAGCATGTTGTTAAATTTCCACATATTTTTTTAAGATTATTTAAGTATCTGACAGAGAGTGAGACAGTGAGAGAGGCAACGCAAGCAGGGGCGTTAGAGAAGGAGAAGGGGGCTTCCCACTGAGCAAGGAGCCTGATATGGGGCTATATCCCAGGATCCTGGGATCAAGACCTGAGCTGAAAGCAGATCCTTAACGACTGAGCCACCCAGGCCCCCCAATCTCCACCTATTTTTGACTCTCCCATTTTTTTCTTGAGACTGATTTCTAGTTTCATATCATTGTGGTTGGACAAGAGTTGAAGCAGAAGGTGAAGAGAGCATTCAGATGAAAGTTTTGTTTTCTGGAGGGTTTTCTGAGGGCAGACCATGAGTTCAGTGGGGATGGAGGAAGGTTTTGTGAGACGGGGGTGGTGTTAACCCTTGTTAGAATTACTGACTACCACCATGCAGGCTGTTTGCTACCATTCACACCGTAGTCCTGATGGACTTGTACTTCATTAGAAATATTTTCTAGGAGGTGTAGGCATAGCCTTCACTTAAAGAAGGTGCCATGTGGGTTCATGGCATGACCCCAGGTCAGCAACAAGGACATATGGTATTGTGGAGGATCAGAAACAGGCTTTCTGTGGGAAGTGACAGAAATAGGGTATGGTGAGCTCCATGACCATAGGTGAGGTCCCGAGTGACCCACTGGGTTTTGGGTTCTGTGGATCTGTCTCATCAGGTGCTGTGGAATTCAGGGACACCCTCCTGTCTGTGGATTTGTGTGGAGACAGGTAGACATCAGTGTCTGGCTAGGCACGAGGGTCGTACTGGACCACGACCAGAGGTGCAGCGTGCGGGGGAGCCACTGCTTGGTTTCCACGAAAGCTGACCAGGGTCTGTGACCGTGATTCCTAACAGCTGCAAGGGGAGAGGAGGCCGGGGGTGGTGCACACTTCCTGGACTTGTGGTCAGGACTAGTCTGGAGCCCACTGAAGTCAGCCACACCTGGCACAGAAGGCACCCAGTCAGTGTAGCTGTGGGCACTGCTCCCATGGTATTTTCGGGCCGGCTCCATGCTGCCACCTCCTGCTTTTCATCATCATCTTCAAGGTCTGTGCCACTGCTCTTGCCCCATGACCTCCGGGGTACTGTCCCTCCTCCATCTGGCCCTCGTCCCTGGTGCCCTGTGCAGTCTGATGCCAGGGTAGCCTTCTCGAGACAAACATCTGACCCTGATGGAACACTTCCATGGATCTCGTTTGATGCGAGGATGATGCCCTGCCCTGGAAAGGGGATGCTGGTCCCCAATCAGGAGAGCCATGTCCCCCTTTTCAGCATGGCCTGCCCTCCCCTCAGTCTTCTTCAGGGAAGCTCTCCCCACTATATGAGATGACAGCTCTGAACTTAAAAATGAATGTTATTTTACATATCTCTATGCCTTAGTTCATCCATGGCATGTCTTTCAACCCCGTTATTGGGTATTTTTTAGCAGTTCTGAAGGGCTGTCTGCTCAAGGAGGGGGCTACCTGGGTGGGGCAGCTTTCCCTCTCATCTCCCTCAGCATGTCTCTGAGCCCTGGGGCCAGCTGTCCCACTGAGGATTGAGGGACCCGAGCCAGCCCATCCTGAGCCCAGGCTGTGTCACCTGTGTCAATGGATGCGTTTCGCAGCGGTGCACAGCTGGCATCGGCCAGGGGCAGGCAGTGTCTCCTTCTCATTCCTTCCCTCCCTTCCTCCCAGAGGTAGCTCAGAGCAGCCTTCAACCCCTGCATCTCCAGATCCCTTGACCTGTGCCTCCTGTGTTCTGCTGGTGACCTTGGAGTTTCACCTGAATTCTCCCACCTGTACCCTCTCCCGTAGCAGTTCCTGGATCAGGGGAGGGGTCGGACCCTTGTCTGTTTTTGGTCTTCTTCCTGTCCCGCACCAAGCCCACCCACCGTTGCATCTTCCATGTATATGCTTGGAAGCAAGCCCATCCACAGGGAACCTATTAGCCAAATGGATCCAGGCAATGAACATTGAAGTAGAGATCCAGGATCCATAATAAACCTGCTCTGAAACATGTCCCAAAGTCTGTGACTCTCTCACACTGAAACAGAAACAATAATAGCTTTCTGGACTGTGAAGTGACATGTGTCTCTACTTCCAATCTTGAATGCATTGGTGCTGAGCCTGGACAGAAAAGGACCATGGCCCCCGTGGGCTGGAATCCACGGTAAGAATTCCGTGAAATATGAATTTGAGGCATGAAGTGAATAATTATTGTAGAGTGAATCCTCCCAATTAGGGCTTATGCACAGTGCACAGGAAAATCTTTTTCAAAGAGCTTCCTGAAAGAAAAATCTTTTTTAAAAATTTATTTTAATTCCAGTAGAGCTAACATACAGTGTTACATTCGTTTCAGGTGTACAATAGAGAGATTCAGTAATTCTATATATTTCTCAGTGGTCATCAAGAAAAACGTCCTCTTAATCCCCTTCATCTATTTCACTCATCCCTCTATCCACCTCCTCTCTTGTAACCATCCATTTGTTCTCTATTGTTAAGAGTTTGTATTTTGGTGTGTCTCCTTTTTCTCTTTTAGTTATTTATTTTTGTTTGTTTTTTAAATTCCCCATTAGAGTGTCATCGTATGGGATTTGTCTTTCTCTGACTGACTGATTTTAGTTAGGATAATACTCTCTAGCTCCATCCATGTGGCTGCAAATGGCAAGGATTCATTCTTTTTCAAGCCGAATAATACTCCATTGTGTGTATGTGTGTGTGTGTGTGTGTGTGTGTGTGTGTGTGTGTGTGAATACACACATCTATCATCTCATTTGTCAATTTTTCTACAGACACGTGGGTTGCTTCCATATTGTGAATATGTAAATAATGGTGCAAGAAACATAGGTGTGCACCTATCCTTTTAAGTTACTGTTTTCCTATTCTTTGGGTAAATACGAGTAGTGTGATTGTTGGATTGTAGGGTAGTTCTATAATTAATTTTTTGAGGAGCCTTCATACTGTTTTCCACGGTGTCCACCACAGTTTGCATTCCCACCCACAGTTCGCGAGGATTCCCCTTTATCCACATCCTCCCAACACCTGCTCTTTGTTGTGCTTTTGATGTTAGCCATTCTGACAGGTTTGAGGTATTACCTCATTGTCCTTTGGATTTACATTTTCCTGATGATGGGTGATGGTGAACATCTTTTCACAGGACTGTTGGCCATTTGTATTTCTTCTTTGGAGAAATGTCTGTCCATGTCTTCTGCCTATTTTTTAACTGGATTATTTGTTTTTTGGGGGTTGAGTAGAATCAGTTGTATATGTTTTGGACACGATCCCTTTATTGCATATGATCTTTGCAAATATCTTCTCCCTTTGAGTAGGTTGTCTTATTATTTTTACGTTTTCATGTTCTTCTGCCGTGTGGAAACTTTTTATTTTGCTGTGTTCCCAATAGTTTATTTTTGCTTTCATTTCCTTTGCCTCAGGACACAGTCTAGAAAAACGTTGGTATGGTCCATGTCAAGAAGTTACTGTCTTCCCTCCTGTAGGATTTGTATGGATTCAGGTTTCATATGGAGGTCTTGAAACTGTTTTGTGTTTGTCTGTATTGTGTAAGAAAGCAGTCTAATTTCATTCTTTTGTGCGTAGCTGTCTAGTTTTCCCAGCACAATTTGTTGTAGAGACTGTCCTTTTCCCTTTTGATATCGTTGCTTGCTTTGTGGAAGATTCATGGACCACATAATTGTGGGTTTCTGTCTGAACTTGTATCCTGTTCCTTTGGTCGCTGTGTCTATTTTTGTGCCATACTCTCTTGTTAGGATGACTGCAGCTTTGTAGTATAACCTGAAATCCGAAATTCTGAGTCCTCCAGCTTTGTTTTTCTTTTCCACATTGCACTGGCTGTTCGGAATCTTTAGTGGTTCCATACAAATGTTTAGGATTGTTTATTTGAGGTCTTTTGTTCTTTAATTTAAATTCAATTAGCCAACTTACAATACATAATTAGTTTCAGATGTAGTCTTCAATAAATTTTCAGTCGTCTGTAACACCCAGTGCTCATTGTATCCTGTGGCCTCCTTAATGCTACTCCCCCAGTTACCCCCCCCCAACTTCTCCTCCAACAATCATCAGTTTCTTGCGATAGTTAAGAGTCCATCATGGGTTTTCTCTCTCTCTCTGATGACTTCCCATTCTATTTTCCCTTCCTTCCCCTATGGTCTTCTTCCTTGTTTCTGATATTCCACATAGGAGTGAAAGCATATGATCATTGTCTTTCTTTCATTGACTTATTCCACTCATCATAATACCCTCCAGCTCCGCCCAGGTCTGTGTGATGGTAAGTATTCATCCTATCTGATGGCTGAGTAATATTCCATTATATATATGATCCACATCTTCTTTATCCATTTATCTATCCATGGTCATCTGCACTCCTTCCACAGCTTGTCTATTATGGATATAGCTGCTATGAACACTGTGGTGCATGTGTCCCGTCTTCACTACCTCTGTCTCTTTGGGGTAAATACCCAGTAGTGCAACTACTGGGACATAGAGTAGCTTTATTTATAACTTCTTGAGGAAACTCCGAACCATTTTCAAGAATGGCTTTACCAGACTGCATTCGTACAGGGGTGTAAGAGGGTTCCCGTTCCTCCACATCCTCTCCAACATGTATAGTTTCATGTCTTCTTATTTTTAGATATTCGGCCTCGTGTGATATGGCATCTATAGGGGTTAGATTTGCTTTCCCTGAAGCCAAGTGATATGAAGCATTTATGCATGGATCTTTTTGTCGCCAGTACATCATCATCAGTGAAATGACTTCCCATATTAATCCATCTCAAGACCTAAAGCTGGGTAAGGCACTGAAGCTGGATGATGCCATCGGTTGGAAGTGTGGAGAATTTCAAAAGATTTTCGTGGAGAGCAAGTTTAAAGGTCAGTGTGAAGCTACTAATTGGATCCGGGGAGATCTCTGAAAGTGGGGGTTTCCTGGGATGGGCTGCGGGGGGCCCTCCGATTTTCCTATGATTCCTTGCTGCAGCCCCAAATGGACAGTTTCCTCCTGTGGGGCAGGCTGAGTCCTCTGGTTGTTCAGAGGTGAGCCCAATGCCTGGTGCCTTGGAGGCAGGCAAACGGGGAGGGAACCTCAGCAGAAGACCCAGGGTTATGTTAGACCTCAAGAGACAGCAGGTCCGAACTGCCCAGTGCTCAGAAAACTCCCAGGCTGAGTGAGATGAGGGCACAAGGGCGGGTGAGTGTTACCCTTGGGGTTTCATCCGGAAGGGCCCACAAAGTTCGGCGTTCACCAGAAGGGGCTCTCAGGGGGTGCCCCAATTCTCTTGCCCTGAATGCTCTGTTGTGCCCCAAAATGGTACAGTTTACTGTGGGTTGCAGGCTGAGTCCTACGGTGGGGCTTGGGTATCCCCAATCCCCCGGAGTGGGGTGCCAGGACCCTGGGGAGGGGACCCACTGTGGCCAACCTAGTGTAAGGGTTAGGGTCCAGGAGCCCGGCAGGGACAATCTGCAAGCTGTGCGGCGAGCTCTGTGGAGGGCTGAGAGGAGGCCATCGGGGAGGGTGAGAATGGGCCTCAGGGTTGGGGCACGGGGGGCTGCCAAACAATGGGGATGGGCTCCGGGGGCCTCCCCAAGTTCTCGTGCCCTGTAGGCTCTGTAGAGCCCCAAGGGGCATGGTTTCCTGTCGGGTGGCAAGCTGAGTCCTGCGGTGGAGCACAGGTATCCCAATTATCCGGGGCTGCGGTGTAAGGCTCTTGGGGAGTCCCCCACACCCACGGCCGACCTAGGGCTAGGGTTAGGCCCAGGAGCCCCGCAGGCCCGATCTGCTGGCTGTATGACTAGTTACACGGGCTGAGGTGAGGGTGAGGGGATGGTGAGCGTGGGCCTCTGGGTTGGGGTGCGGGAGGCCGCCGAAGTTTGCTGGTGGCTCAGGAGAGCCCTCCTGGTTCTCCTGCCCTGAATGCTCTATGACCTCCCAAGGAGCATGGTTTCCTGCAGGGTGGTAGACTGAGTCCTGCTGTGGGGCTCAGGTGTCCTGAATTCCCTCGGCTGCGGCTCCAGGCTCCTGGGAATGGGCCCCTCCACAGATGAACTAGGGTTAGTGTTGGGATCTACGAACCCCGCAGGCCAGATCTGCCCACTATGTGGCGAGCTTCGCCGCGGGCTGAGGTGAGGGTGCGGGGTGGGGTAAGCATGGGCTTCAAGGTTGGGTTTAGGGATCGCCGAAGTTCGCCGGGGGCTCGGGTGCCCTCCTGGTTCTCCCGCCCTGAATGCTCTACAGCCTCCCAAGGGGCATGGTTTCCTGCGGGCTGGCAGGCTTTGTCCTGCAGTGGGGCTCAGGTGTCCCCAGTCCCTGCGGCTGCGGCACCAGGCCCTAGGGGAGGGGCCCTACCCAGCCGACCTAGGGTCAGGTCTAGGCCTCAGGAACCCGGCAGGCCTGATCTGTTGGCTCTGCGATGAGCTCGGTGGCAAGCTGAAGGGAAGGCGTGGGGCGGGATGATCGTGGGCCTCAGGGTTGGGGTGTAGGGGGCTGCCGAGATTCGCTGGGGGCTCAAGGGGGCCCTACCAGTTCTCCTGCACGGGATGCTCTGCGGCGCCCCAAGGGGCATGGTTTCCTGAGGGGTGGCAGGCTGAGTCCCGTGGTGGGGCTCAGGTGTACCCAATCCCCGGGGTTAGGGTACAGATTAGGGTATGGGTTAAGGTTAGGGTATGAGTTACGGTTAGGGTATGGGTGAGGGTAGGGGTTAGGGTTAGGGTAAGGAGAGGGTACGGGTTACGGTTGGGTTTAGGGGTTACAGGTTAGAGGTTAGGGTTAGGGTACAGATTAGGGTTTAGGGTACGGGTTAGGGTTTAGGGTTTGAGTTTAGGGTTAGGGTTAGGGTTGGAGTACGGGTTAGGTTTAGGGTACGGGTTAGGGTTAGGGTACGCATTAGGGTACAGTTTAGGGTACGGGTTAGGGTACGGTTTAGGGTACGTGTTGGCATACGGATTTGGGTACGGCTTAGGGTATGGGTTAGGGTTAGGGTACGGGTTAGGGAACGGGTTAGGGATAGGGATTGTGTACGGTTTAGGGTTAAGGTATGGGTTAGGGTACGGGTTAGGGTACAGGTTAGGGTTAGATATGGGTTAGGGTATGGGTTTGGGTCCGGGATAGAGATAGGGTATGGGTTAGGGTATGGGTTAGGGTACGGGTTATGGTATGCGTTAAGGTTAAGGTAAGGGTACTGGTTAGGGTTAGGGTACGGGTTACGGTTTAGGGTTTAGGGTTATGGTTAGGGTACGGGTAGGGTTAGGGTACGGGTTATGGTAGGAGTTAGGGTATGGGTTAGGGTCGGGGTTTAGAATTTAGGGTTAAAGTTAGGGTATGGGTTAGGGTACTTGTTAGGGTTACGGTTAGGTTTAGGGTACGGTTTAAGTTACGGGTTAGGGTACAGTTTAGGGTTAGGGTTAGGGTATGGGTAGAGTTAGGGTTAGGGTACGGGTTAGGGTTACGGTTAGGGTTAGGGTACAGGTTAGGGTTAGTGTTAGGGTTTGGGTAGAGTTTGGGTTAGGGTACGGGTTAGGGTTAGGTTTAGGGTTAGGTTACGGGTTAGGGGTAGTGTTGCCGAAGGGGTAGGGTTAGGGGTAGGGTTAGGGGTATGGTAGGGGTCGGGGTAGGGTTAGGGTTTAGGGTTAGGGTTTGAGGTTTGGGCTTAGTGGTTAAGGTTAGGGTTTAGTGTTTAGGGTTTCGGGATTAGGGTTAGGGGTTAGGGTTTAGGGTTTAGTGTTAATCTTAGGGTTTAGGGTTAGGTTTAGGGTAGGGTTAGTGTTAGGGTAAGGGTTAGGGGTTAGGGTTAGGGTTAGGATTAGGGGTTAAGGTTTAGTGTTTTAGGTTAGGGGTTAGGGTTTAGGGTTAGGTTTAGATCCCAGTAGGCCATCAGGACGTATGCGCCCGCTGTGCAGCGAGCGGAGTGGGCCGAGGTGAGGGCGCTGGCGAGCAGGAGTATGGTATCCAGCGTTTTGGCACTGGGGGCCTTTGAACGTCGTTAAAGCCTCGGAGGGCCCTGCCCCTTCTCCCGCCCTGAATGACTGTTGGTGCCCCTAGCGGCTCGGGTGGTGGCAGGATGGCAGTGTGAGTCTGGCGCTGCGGTTTGGGGGGTTCCCAATGCCATGCGTTGCAGCGCAAGGCCCCTTGGGAGGGGACCCTCTGGGGCTGTCCTAGGGTTACTGTTTGCACCCAGGAGTCCGGTAGACATGATCCGCCAGCTGTGCGGTAGCGGAGCGCCAGGCCGAGGTGAGGGCGCTGGCGAGCTGGAGCGTGGGCCCAAGCATTTTGGCGCGGGGGGCCTTGGAAGGTCGCCTGGGGATTGGAGGGCCCTGCTGATTCTCCCGCCCTGAATGGTCAGCAGCGCCCCTAGCGGCCCGGGTGGTGGCGGGGCGGCACGGTGAGTATGGCGCTGGGGCTTCGGGGTCCCCAATCCCTGGCGTTGCTGCGCCAGGCCCCTTGGGATGTTCCCCTTGGGGGCCAACCTAAGGTTAGGGTTAGCCCTCAGGAGGCCGGCAGGCCCAATCCACCGTCTTTAGGCGAATGGAGTCACGGTCTGAAGTGAGGGCGCTGGCAAGCGGAACGTGGGTCCCAGCGTTTTGGTGCTGGGGGCCTTCAAAGTTCACCGGGGCTCAGAGGGCCCTGCCCGTTCTCCCGCCCAAAAAGACCGGTGGCGCCCTAGCACCACTGGTGTCAGCGGGGCAGCAGGGTGAGTCCAGCATTACGACTCGAGGGTCCCCAATCCCTGGCGTTGCGGCAGGCCCCTTCAGAGGGGCCCCTCTGGGGCCGACCAAGGATTAGAGTTAGCCCCCAGGAGGCCGGCAGGCCTGATCCGCCAGCTGTGCAGAGAGCGGAGGGGCAGGCTGAGGTGAGCGCGCTGGCGAGCTCCAGCGTGGGCCCCAGGGTTTTGGCGCGGATGGCCTTCAAAAGTCACCGGAGTCTTGAGGGCCCTGCCCATTCTCCCACCCTGAAGGACCAGCGACGCCCCAGCGGGCCCGATGTCGACGGGGCGGCAGGGTGAGTCCGGCGCTGCGGCTCGGGTGTCCCCAATCCCCGGCTTTGGTCACCAGTCCCCTTGGGAGGGGCCCCTCGGGAGCCGACCTAGGGTAGGGTCAGCCCCCAGGAGGCCGGCAGGCCCGATACGTCACTGTGGGGCGAGCGGAGGGGTGGGCTGAGGTGAGGGTGCTGGTGAGTGGGAGCGTGGCCATAGCGGTTTGGCTCTGGGGGCCTTCGAATGTCCCGCGGCTCAGAAAGCCCTGCCCCTTCAACCTACCTGAATGACTGGCGGCGCCCCTAGCGTCCCGGGTGATGTGGGACGGCAGGGTGAGTCTGGCGTTAGGAATCAGGAGTCCCCAATCCCCGGCGTTGTGGGATCAATCCCCTTAGTATGGGCCCCTCGTGGGCCGATCTAGGGTTAGAGTTAGCTCCCAGGAGGCCGGCAGGCCCGATATGCCAGCTAGACTGCGAGAGGAGGGGCGGGCCGAAGTAAAGGTGCTGGCGAGCAGGAGCCTGGGCACCAGCGTTTTGACTTGGGGCTTTCAAAGGTCGCCGGGGTCTCGAGGGCCCTGCCCGTTCTCCCACCCTGAATGAACAGCGACACCCCAGCGTGCCCGTTGTCAGCGGGGAGGCAGGGTGAGTCTGGCGCTGGGGCTCGGGGGTCCCCAATCCCCGGCGTTGCGGGGGCAGGCCCCTTGGGAGGGGCTCCTCGTGGGCCGACCTAGGGTTAGAGTTAGCACCCAGGAGGCTGGCAGGCCCAATCCTCTGGCTGGGCAGAGAGAGGTGGTTTGCCAGTGGTAAAGGCGCTGCCAAGCGGGAGCATGGGCCCCTGCATTTTGGCATGGGAGGCTTCAAATGTCGCAGGTTTCTCCAGGGCCCTGTCCGTTCTCCCGCCCTGAATGACCGGCGGCACCCCTAGCGGCCCGGGTGGCAGCGTTGCGGCAGGGTGAGTCTGTCTCTGGGGCTTGGGGTCCCTGATCCCCGGTGTAGCGGCACCAGGACCCTTGGGAGAGGCCCCTGAGGGGCCGACCTAGGGATAGGGTTAAGACCCAGGAGGCCAGCAGGCCCGATCCGCCTGCTGTGCTGAGAGTTGAGGGGCGAGCCGAGGTGAGGGCGCGGGGAGCGGGAGCCTGGGCACCAGCGTTTTGGTGCAGGGAGCCCTTGAAGGTCATAGGAGGCTCAGAAGGCCCTGCCCCTTCTCTCGCCCTGAATGACCTGTGGCGCCCCTAGCGGCCCGGGTGGCGACAGTGCGGCAGGGTGAGTCTGGCTCTGGGGCTCTGAGTCACCAACCCCCAGCATTGCAGAGCCAGGCCCCTTTGGATGTCCCCCATGGGGCCGACCTAGGGTTTCAGTTAGCCCCCAGGAGCCCGGCAGGCCCTATCCACCAGCTCTGCAGCAACCTGAGGGGCAGGCCAAGGTGAGGGCTCTGGGGAACAGGAGCGTGGGAGCCACCTTTTTTGCACGAGGGTCCTTCGAAGGTCGCAGGGGAAACGGAATGCCCTGCCAGTTCTCCCACCGTGAATGACCCGCGGCGCCCCTAGCGGCCCGGGTGGTGGTGGGGAGGCAGGTGAGTCTGGTGCTGGGGCTCGGGGGTCCCCAATCCACCGCGTTGCACTACCAGGCCCCTTGGGAGGGGCCCCTCGGGGGCTGACCTAGGTTTAGGGTCAGCCCCCAGGACGCCAGCAGGCTCAATCCACCAGCTGTGCAGCGAATGGAGTGGTGGGTTGAGGTGAGTTCTCTGTCGAGCGGGAGCTTGGGCCCAAGCGTTTTGGCTCCGGGGGCCTTCGAATGTTTCCAGGGACTCGACGGGCCCTGCCCATTCTCCTCCCTGAGTGACCGGCAGCGCCCCTAGCCGCCCAGATGGCGGCGGGGCGGCAGGGTTAGTCAGGCGCTGCGGCTCGGGTATCCCCAACCCCCAGCGTTGCGGCGACAGGCCCCTTGGGAGGGGCCCCTTGGGGGCCAACCTAGGGTTAGGTTCAGCCCCTAGGAGGCCGGCAAGCCCTATTCCCCAGCTGTGGGGTGAGCTGATCAGCGGGCCGAGGTGAGGGCGCTGGCGAGCTGGAGTGTGGGCCCAAGCGTTTTGTCACGGGGGACCTTCGAAGGTCGCCGGGGCTTGGAGGGCACTGACCATTCTCCCATCCTGAATGACCAGCAGCGCCCCTAGCGGCCCAGGAGGCGGCGGGGCGGTAGGGCGAGTCAGGCGCTGGTGCTCAGGGGTCCCCAATCCCTGGCGTTGCGGCGCCAGGCCCCTTGGTAGGTGCCCCTCGGGGACTGACCTTGGGTTAGGGTTAGACCCCAGGAGGCCGGCAGCCCTGATAGGCTGGCTGTGCAGTGTGTGGAGCAGCGGCCAAGGTAAGGGCTTTGGCGAGCGGGAGCGTGGGCCAAAGCGTTTCGGCGTGGGGGCCTATGAATGTTGCTGGGGGCTCGGAGGGCCCTGCCCGTTTTTCCGCCCTGAATGACCGGCGGCGCCACTCGCGGCCCGGGTGTGGCGGGGCCGCAGGGTGAGTGTGGCACTGGGGATCGGGGGTTTGAAATCCCTGGCGTTGTGGCGCCAGGCCCCTTAGGAAGGGACCCTCAGGGGCAGTCCTAGGGTTAGGGTTAGCGCCCAGGAGGCCGGCAGTCCCGATCTGCCATCTGTGCGAGGAGTGGAGATGCAGGCCGAGTTGAGGGCGATGGCGAGCGGGCGCATGGGCCCCAGCATTTTGGCGTCCTGGGCCTTCGAATGTTGCCATGGCTCGGATGACTGTGCCCTTTCTCCTGCCCTGAATAACCAGCGAAGCCCCAAGCGGCTCCGTTGGCAGTGGGGCGGCAGGGTGATTCCCACGCTGCGGCTCGGGGATCCCCAATCCCCGGTGTTGTGGTGCCAGGCCCCTTGGGAGGGGCTCCTCCTGGGCCGACCTAGGGTTAGAGTTAGCCCCCATGAGGCCGGCAGGCCTGATCCTCTGGCTGGGCAGCGAGAGGTGGGCGGGCCGAGGTAAAGGCGCTGGGGAGCTGGATTGTGGACCCCAGCATATTGGCGCCTGAGGCTTCAAATGTCCCTGGTTTCTCCAGGGCCCTGTCCATTCTCCCGCCCTGAATGACCGGCGGCGCCCCTAGCGGCCCAGGTGGCAGCTTTGTGGGAGGGTGAGTCTGGCTCTGGGGCTTGGGGTCCCAGATCCCTGGCGTAGTGGCACCAGGACCCTTGGGAGGGGCCCCTGGGGGGCCGACCTAGGGTTAGGGTTAGCCCCAAGGAGACCGTCAGGCCCAATCCTCACACTGTGCGGCGAGCAGAGGTGCAGGCCAAGGTGAGGGCGCTGGGGAGCGGGAGTGTGGGCACCAGCGTTTTGGCGTGGGTTGCCATTGAAAGTCACCGGTGGCTCAGAAGGCCCTGCCCTTCTCTCGCCCTCTATGACCTGCGGCGCCCCTAGTGGCCCGGGTGGGGACAGTGCGGCACGGTGAGTCTGGCTCTGGGGCTCTGAGTCACCAATCCCCAGCGTTGCAGAGCCAGGCTGCTTGGGATGTCCCCACAGGGCCGACCTAGGGTTTTGGTTAGCTGCCAGGAGCCCGGCAGGCCCTATCCACCAGCTCTGAAGCAAGCGGATGGGAGGGCTGAGGTGAGGGCGCTGGCGAGCAGGATCCTGGGACCCAACGTTTTTGCGCGGGGAGCCTTCAAAGGTCAGCGTGGGCTCGGAGGGCCCTGCCCGATCTCCTGCCCTGATTGACCGGCGGGGCCTCTAGCGGCTCGGGTGGCTGAAGGGCAGCAGGGTGAGTCCGGCACATGGGCTCCGGGTCCCCATCCCCAGCGTTGCGATGCCAGGCCCCTTGGGAAGGGCCCCTTGGGGGGCGACCTATGGTTAGGGTTAGCCTCCAGGAGCTCCACAGGCCCGATACACTACCTGTGCATCGAGCGGAGAGTTGAGGCGAGGTGAGGGTGCTGGTGAACATGAGCCTGGGCCCTAGCGTTTTGATTTGGTGCACCTTCGAATGTCGGCAGGGGTTCCGAGGGCCCTCCAGTTCTCCCACCCTGAATGAACGGTGGCGCCCCTAGCGGCCCGTGTGGGGCGGTGCAGCAGCGTGCATCTGGCACTGGGGCTTGGGGGTCCCCAATCCCTGGCGTTGTGGCGCCAGGCCCCTTAGGAAGGGACCTTCAGGGGCTGTCCTAGGGTTAGGGTTAGCGCCCAGGAGGCCGGCAGGCCCGAGTTGCCGGCTCTGTGAAGAGCGGAGGTACGGGCCGAGTTGAGGGTGATGCAGAGCAGGAGCGTGGTCCCCAGCGTTTTGTTGCCCTGGGCCTTCGAATGTTGCCATGTCTGGAAGGGCCCTGCCCATTCTCCTGCCCTGAATAACCAGCGGCGCGCTTTGCGGCTCCGTTGGCTGTGGGGCAGCAGGGTGAGTCCCGCACTGTGGCTCAGGGATCCCCAATCCCCAGCGTTGCGGGGCCAGGCCCCTTGGGATGGGCTCCTCGTGGGCGGACCTAGGGTTAGAATTAGCACCCAGGAGGCCGGGAGGACCAATCCTCTGGCTGGCGGCGAGAGGTGCACGGGCCGAGGTAAAGGCTCTGGCGAGCGGGAGCGTGGGCCCCTGCATTTTGGCACGGGAGGCTTCAAATGTCGCTGGTTTCTCCAGGGCCCTGTCCATTCTCCAGCCCTGAATGAGAGGCGGCGCCCCTAGCGGCCTGGGTGGCGACAGTGCCGCAGGGTGAGTCTGGCTCTGGGGCTCTGAGTCACCAATCCCCAGCTTTGCAGAGCCAGGCCCCTTGGGTTGTGCCCCACGGGGCCGACCTAGGATTTCAGTTAGCCCCCAGGAGCCTGGCAGGCACTATCCACTGGCTCTGCAGCAAACGAAGGGGCGGGCCGAGGTGAGGGCGCTGGGGAGCAGGAGGATGGGAGCCAATGTTTTTGCGTGGGGGGCCTTCGAAGGTCAGCGGGGGCTCTGAGGGCCCTGCCCATTCTCCCGCCCTGATTGACCAGTGGTGTCTAGCGGCTCGGGTGGCTGAGGGCAGCAGGGTGTGTCTGGCACTTGGGCTCGGGGTCCCCATCCCCAGCGTTGTGATGCCAGGCCCCTAGGAAGTGCCCCTCGGGGGCTGAACTATGGTTAGGGTTAGCCCCAAGGAGGCCGGCAGGCCCGATACACCACCTGCGTGTCGAGCGGAGAGTTGGGCTGAGGTGAGGGTGCTGGTGAATATGAGCCTGGGCCCAAGCGTTTTGGTTCGGGGCATCTTCAAAAGTTGGCGGGGATTCTGAGGGCCCTGTCCATCCTCCCACTGTGAATGAACGGCGGCGCCCCTAGCGGCCCGGGTGGGGAGGGGCAGCAGGGTGCATCCAGCGCTGGGGCTTGGGCGTCCCCAATCCCTGGCGTTGCGGCACCAGGCCCCTTGAGAGGGGCTCTTCGGGGGCCAACCTAGGGTTAGGTTTAGCCCCTAGGAGGCCAGCAGGCCCTATTCGGCACCTGTGTGGAGAGCGGAGTGGCAGACCTAGGTGAGGGCGCTGGTGAGTGGGAGGGTGGCCCTAGGCGTTTTGGCGCAGGGGCCCTTCAAAGGTCGACGTGTCTCACAGGGCCCTGCCCGTTCTCCAGCCCTGAATGAACGGCAGCACCCCAAGCCCCCGAGTGGCGGCTGGGCGGCAGGTGAGTCAGGTGCTGAGGCTCGGGGTCTCCAATCCCCGGCGTTGTGGCGCCAGGCCCCTTGGGAGGGGCCCCTCAGGGGCCCACCTAGGGTTAGGGTTAGCCCCTAGGAGGCTGGCAGTCCCGATCCGCCTGCTGTGCGGGGAGCGGAGGGGCAGGCCGAGGTGAGGGCGCTGGGGAGTGGGAGCATGGGCACCAGTGTTTTGGCGCGGGGAGCCTTTGAAGGTCACCGGGGACTCGGAAGGACCTGCCCCTTCTCTCACCCTGAATGACTGGAGGCGCCCCTAGTTGCCCGGGTGGCGACAGTGCGGCTGGGTGAGTCTGGCTCTGGGACTCTGAGTCACCAATCCCCAGCGTTGCAGAGCCAGGCCCCTTGGGATGTGCCCCACGGGGCCGACCTAGGGTTTTGGTTAGAACCAAGAGCCCGGCAGGCCCTATCCACCGGGTCTGAATCAAGCGGAGGGGTGGGCCCAGGTGAGGGCGCTGGCGAGCAGAAGCATGGGAGCTTATGCTTTTGCGCGGGGGGCCTTCGAAATTCAGGGGGCCTCGGAGGGCCCTGCCCATTCTCCTGCCCTGATTGACCGGTGGGCCCCTAGCGGCTCGGGTGCCTGAAGGGCTGGAGGGTGAGTCCAGTAGTTGGGCTCGGGGTCCCCATCCCCGGCGTGGCGGCGCCAGGCCACTTGGGAGGGGCCCCTCGGATGGCAACGTAGGGTTAGGTTTAGCCCCTAGGAACTCAGCAGTTCCTATTCGCCAGCTGTGTGGAGAGTGGAGTGGCAGACCGAGGTGAGGGTGCTGGTGTTTGGGAGCGTGGGGCAGGGCGTTTTGGCGCGGGGGGGATTCGAGGTCACCGTGTCTCGGAGGGCCCTGTAAGTTCTCCTGCCCTGAATGAACGGCAGCAACCCAAGCCCCTGGGTGGCAGCTGGGCGGCAGGGTGAGTCAGGTGCTGAGGCTCAGAGTCCCAAATCCCTGGCGTTGCGGCGCCAGGCCCCTTGGGAGGGGCCCCTCGGGGGTCGATCTAGGGTTACGGTTAGCCCCCTGGAGGCCGGTGGACCCGATCAGCGTCTGTGCGGCACGTGGCGGGGTGGGCCGAGGTGAGGGCGCTGGCGAGCCTGAGCATGAGCCCAAGCGTTTTAGCATGGGGGGCCTTTGAAGTTCGGCGGGGCCGCGGAGGGACCTGCCCGTTCTCCCTCTCTGAATGACCGGCGGGGCCCCTAGTGGCTCAGGTGGCTGAAGGGCAGCAGGGTGAGTCCGGCACAAGGCTCGGTTGCCCCATCCCCGGTATGGGGCGCCAGGCCACTTGGGAAGGGCCCCTCAGGGGCCGACCTACAGTTAGGGTTAGCCCCCAGGAGGCCGGCAGGCCCTATACACCGCCTGTGCATGGAGCAGAGAGTTGGGCCGAGGTGAGGGTGCTGGTGAACATGAGCCTGGGCTGAAGCGTTTTGGTTCGGGGCGCCTTCGAAGGTTGGCGGTTGTTCAGAGGGCCCTGCCCGTTCTCCCAACCTGAAGGAACGTCGGCGCCCCTAGCGGCCTGTGTGGGGCGGGGCGGCAGGGTGCATCCGTTGCTGGGGCTTGGTGGTCGCCAATCCCTGGCTTTGCACCGCAAGGCTCCTTAAGAATTGACCCTCAGGGGCCCTCCTAGTGTTAGGGTTAGCGCCCAGGAGGCCGGCAGGCCCGATCTGCCAGCTGTGCGAGGAGCGGAGGTGCGGGCCGAGTTGAGGGCAATGACGAGAGGGAGCGTGGGCCCCAGCGTTTTGGCGCCCTGGGCCTTCGAATGTTGCCATGTCTTGGAGGGCCCTGCCCATTCTCCTGCCCTGAATAACCAGCGGCGCCCCTAGTGGCTCCGTTGGCGGTGGGGCTGCAGGGTGAGTCCTGAGCTGTGGCTCAGGGATCCCCAATCCCCAGCATTGTAGGGCCAGGCCCCTTGGGAGGGGCTCCTCCTGGGCCAACCTAGGGTTAGAGTTAGCAACCAGGGGGCCAGCAGGCCCAATCCTCTGGCTGGGCGGCGAGAGGTGGGCGGGCAGAGGTAAAGGCGCTGGGGAGCGGGAGCGTGGGCCCCTGCATTTTGGCAGGGGAGGCTTCAAATGTTGCCAGTTTCTCCACAGCCCTGTCTGTTCTCCTGCCCTGAATGAGCGGCAGCTCCCCTAGTGGCCTGGGTGGTGGCGTTGCGGCAGGGTGAGTCTGGTTCTGGGGCTTGGGGTCCCTGATCCCTGGCATAGAGGCACCAGGATCCTTGGGAGGGACCCTGGGGGGCCGACCTACGGTTAGGGTTAGCCCACACAAGGCCGGCAGGCCCGATCCGCCCTCTGTGCAGGGAGAGGATGGGCGGGCCGAGGTGAGGGCGCTGGGGAGCAGGAGTGTGGGCACCAGGGTTTTGGCACGGGGAGCCTTTGAAGGGCTCTGGTGGCTCGGAGGACCCTGTCTGTTCTCGCGCCCTGAATGACCAGCGGTGCCTCTAGTGGCCCGAGTGGCAGCAGGGAGGCAGGGTGAGTCTGGCGATGGGGCCTGTGGTCCTAGTCCCAGGCTTGGTGGCACCAGGCCCCTTGGGAGGGTTCCCTCTGGGGCATGCCTAGCTTTAGGGTTACCCCCAGGAGTCCGGCGGCCTGATCCGCTGGCTGTGCATCAAGCGGAGGGGGGGGGCCGACGTGAATGCGCTGGAGAGCAGGAGCTTGGGCCCAAGCATTTTGGTGTGGGGGGCCTTCGAAGGTCACCGGGGGCTCAGAGGGCCCTGCCCTTTCTCTCACCCTGTGAGGACGTTGCCCCTAGCGGGCCGGGTCACGGCGGGGCGGCAGGGTGAGTCTGGAGCTAGGGCTCGTGGGTCCCCAATCCCCAGCGTGGCGGCGCCAGGCACTTGGGAGTGGTCCCTCGGGGGCCTACCTAGGGTTAGGGTTAGCCCAAAGGAGGCCGGCAGGCCCGTTCTGCCAGCCGTGCAGCGAGAGGAGTGGTGGGCCGAGGTGAGGGCGCTGGCGAGCGGGAGCGTGGGCTCAAGCGTTTTGGCGCGGGGGGCCTTCGAAAGTCGCCGGGGGCTCAGAGACCCATGCCCCTTCTCCCGCCCTGAATGACTGGCGGCGCCCCTAGTAGCCCTGGTGGTGGCGGGGCGGCTGGGTGAGTCTGGCGCTCATGCTCTTGGGTCCCCACCCCGGCGTGGCGGAGCTAGGACCCTTGGGAAGGGCACCTCGGGGGCCGACCTAGGTTTAGGGTTAGCCCCCAGGAGCCCAGCAGGCCCGATCCACCAGCTGTTTGGCGAGCGGAGAGGCGGGCTGAGGTGAATGCGCTGGCGAGTGGGAGCATGGGCCCAAATGTTTTGGCGCAGGGGGCCTTTGAAGGTCGCTGGGGGTTCGGAGGGCCCTGCCCCTTCTCCTGCCCTGAAGGACCGGCGGCGCCCCTAGCAGCCTGGGTGGCGGCAGGGTGGCAGTGAAAGTCTGGCGCTGGGGCTCGATTGTCCCCAATCCCCGGCGTGATGGCGCCAGTCCCCTTGGGAGGGGCTCCTCAGGGGCTGAACTAGGGTTAGGGTTAGCCCCCAGGAGGCTGGCAGGCATGATCCGCTGGCTGTGTGGGGAGCGGGGGGTGGGGCCCAGGTGAGGGCAATGGTGAGCGGGAGCATGGGCCCTAGCATTTCAGCGCGGGTTGCCTTCAAAGGTCGCAGGGGGCACAGAGGGCCCTGTGAGTTCTCCCACTCTGAATGAGGACGGCGACCCTAGCTGGCCGGGTCTCAGCAGGGCAGCAGGGTGAGTCCGGCGCTGGTGCTCGGGGGTCCCCAATGCCCGGTGTGGTGGTGCCAGACCCCTTGGGAGGGGCCCCTCAACAGCCAATCTAGGGTTAGGGTTAGACCCCAGGAGGCCACCAGGCCCAGTCCGCTGGTCGTGCAGCTTGCGGAGGGGCTGGCCGAGGTGAGGGCACTGGTGAGCAGAAGCGTGAGCTGAAGCATTTTGGCGCGGGGAGCCTTCGAATGTCACTGGGGGCTCGGAGGGCCCTGCCTGTTATCCAACCTAGATGACCGGCGGCGCCCCTTGCGGCCTGGGTGTCGGCGGGGCGGCAGGGTGTGTCCGGTGGTTTGGCTCGGGAGTCCCCAATCACCGGCGTGGCAGCGCCAGGCCCCTTGGGAGGGGCCCCTCGGGAGCTGACCTAGGGTTAGGGTTAACCGCCAGGAGGCCGGCAGTCCCAGTCTGCCGGCTGTGCGGCGAGCAGAGGGGCCGGATGAGGAGAGGGTGCTGGAGAGCAGGAGCGTAGACCCAAGCGTATTGGCGTGGGGGCCTTCAAAGTTCGCCAGGGGCTCGGAGGGCCCTGCCCTTTCTCCTGCCCTGAATGAGAACGGCCCCCTAGTGGGCCTGGTAGTGGTGGGGCGGCAGGGTGAGTTCAGCGCTGGTGCTCAGGGGTCCCCAATCCCCGGCGTGGCAGCGCCAGGCCCCTTGGGAGGGGTCCCTCCTGAGCCAACCTAGGGTTAGGGTTAGCCCAAAGGAGGCCGACAGCCCCGATCCACTGGCTGTGCTGTGAGCAGAGGGGCGGGCTGAGGTGAGCACGCTGGCGAGCGGACGCATGGGCCCAAGTGTTTTGTTGCGGGGGGCCTTTGAAGGTCAACAGGGGCTCGGAGGGCAGTGCCCGTTCTCCAGCCCTGAATGAGGACAGCTCCCCTAGCGGGCCGGGTCGTGGCGGGCCTGCAGGGTGAGTCTGGTGTGGTGCTCGGGGGTCCCCAAGCCCTGGCATGGCGGAGCCAGGCCCCTTTGGAGGGGCCGCTCCAGTGCTGACGTAGGGTTTCAGTTAGTTCCAGGAGGCCGGCAGGACCTATCTGACGGCTTTACTGCAAGTGGAGGGAAGGGTCGACGTGAATGCACTGGCAAACGGGAGCGTGGGCCCAAGCGTTTTGGCGCGGGGGGCCTTCGAAGGTCACTGGGGGCTCAAAGGGCTCAGCAAGTTCTACCGTGCTGAATGACCAGCGGCGCCCCGTCGTGGCGGCGCCATACCCCTTGGGAGGGGCCCCTCGGGGGCCGACGTAGGGTTTGCGTTTAGCTCACAGAAGACCAACAGGCCCGGTCCGCCGGCTGTGTGGCATGCAGAGGGAATGGCAGAGGTGAGGGCGCTGTTGAGTGGGAGCGTGGGCCCAAGCGTTTTGGCGCAGGGGGCCTTTGAAGGTCGCTGGGGGCTCGGAGGGCCCTGCCTGTTCTCCCACCCTGAATGAGGACGGTGCCCCTAGCGGGCCGGGTTGCGGCGGGGCAGCAGGGTGGGTCTGGCGCTGGTGCTTGGAGGTCCCCAATCCCTGGCGTGGTGGCGCCAGGCCCCTTGGTAGGGGCCACTCGTGAGCTGACCTAAGGAAGGGTTAGCCCCCAGGAGGCCAGCAAGCCGGATCCGCAGGCTGTGCGGGGAGTGAGGGGCGGGCTGAGGTGAGCACGCTGGCGAGCGGGAGCATGGGCCCAAGCATTTTGGCACAGGGGGCCTTCAAATGTCACCGGGGGCTCGGAAGGCCCTGCCTGTTCTCCCACCCTGAATGACCGGCAGCGCCCCTAGAAGCCAGGGTGGCAGCGGGGCGGCAGGGTGAGTCCAGAGCTGGGGTTCGGGGTTCCCCAATCCCCGTTGTGGCGGTGCCAGGCACTTGGGAGTGGTCCGTCTGGGGCCGACCTAGTTTAGGGTTAGGCCCCAGGAGGCCAGCAGACCCGATCCGCTGGCTGTGCAACAATCATAGGGGCGGGCTGAGGTGAGGGCGCTGCCCAGCGGCATTGTGGGCGCAAGCGTTTTGATGCAGGGTGCCTTCGAAGGTCTTCCGGGCCTCAGAGGGCCCTGCCAGTTCTCTCGCCTTAAAGGACCATAGGGGCCACTAGCGGCCCCGGTGGCGGTGGAGTGGCAATGTGAGTCCAGCACTGCGGCTCGGGGGTCACCAATCCCCAGTGTTGCGGCCCCAGGCCCCTTGAGAGGGCCCCCCTGGGTGCCGACCTAGGGTTAGGGCTACCCCCAGGAGGCCAGTAGGCCCGATCTGCCAGCTGTGTGGTGAGCAGAGGGGCGGGTTGAGATGAGGGTGTTGGCGAGCGGGAACGTGGGCCCAAAGTTTTGGAGCAAGGGGCCTTCGAAGTTCACCAGGGGCTCAGAGGGTCCTGCCCGTTCTCCCGCCCTGAATGACTGGGGATGCCCCTTGTGGCCCAGGTGGCGGTGGGGGCATGGTGAGTCCGGCGCTGGGTCTCAGGAGTCCCCAATCCCCGTCGTTGCGAAGCCAGGCCCCTTGGGAGGGGCCACTAAGGGACCCACCTAGGGTTTGGGTTAGCCCCCAGAAGGCCCACAGGCCCGATCCGCCAGCTATGCGGGGAGCGGAGGGGAGGGCCAAGGTAAGGGCGCTGGCGAATGGGAGCGTGGCCCCAAGCCTTTTGGTGCGGGGGGCCTTCGAAGGTCGCTGGTGGCTTGGAGGGCCCTGGCCATTCTCCCTCCCTGAATGAAAGGCAGCGCCCCTAGGGGCCCAGGTGGCGGTAGGGCGGGAGGGTGAGTTGGGCGCTGGAGCTCGGGAGTCCCCAATCCCCGGTGTTGCAGCAATAGGAACCTGGGATGGGCCCCTCAGGGGCCCACCAAAGGTTAGGGTAACACCCAGGTGACTGGCAGTCCCGATCCACCGGCTGTGCAGGGAGCGGAGGGGCGGACTGAGGTGAGGGCACAGGCGAGGGGGAGAATGGGCCCAAGCGTTTTGGCGCGGGGGGCCTTCGAAGGTCGGCAGGGGCTCGGAGGGATCAGCCCGTTCTCCCTCCTTGAATGACCGACGGTGTTCCTAGCGGCCCGGGTGGTGGCGGGGCAACACGGTGAGTCCGGCGCTGAGGCTCAGGGGTCCCCATTCCCAGGCATTGCGGTGCCAGGACCCTTCGGAGGGGCCCCTCAGGGGCCAACCTAGGGTTATGGGTAGCCCCAGGAGGAGGGCAGGCCTCATCCACTGGCTCTGCAGCGAGCGGAGGAGCGGGCTGAGGTGAGGACGCTGAGGAGCAGGAGCGTGGGCTCAAGCGTTTTGGATGTGGGGGCCGTCCAAGGTCGCCTTGGGCTTGGAGGGTCCTGCCCATTCTCCCGCACTGAATGACCAGAGGCACCCCTAGCGGCCCGGGTGGCAGCGGGGCGGCAGGGTGATTCCGGCACTGGGGCTCGGGGGTCCCTAATACCCAGCGTTGCGGCGCCAGGCCCCTTGCGACGGGCCCCTCGGGGGCTGACCTAGGGTTAGGGTCAGCCCCCAGGAGACTGGCAGGCTCGTTCCACCCATGTGCAGTGAATGGAGGTGTGGGTCGAGATGAGGTAGCTGGCGAGCGGGAGCGTGGGCCAGAGCATTTGGCTTTGGCTCGGAGTGCCTTCAAGGGTCGCAGGTGGCTCAGAGGGTCCTGACCGTTCTGTCGCCCTGAAGGACAGGCGATGCTCCTAGCACCCCATGTGGCAGCGGGGCAGCAGGGTGCGTCCGGTGCTGGGACTTGAGGGTCCCCAATCCCTGGCATGCGGTGCCAGGCCTCTTGGGAGGGGCCCCTTGGGGGCGACCTAGGGATAGGCTTAGCCCCCAGGAAGCCAGCAGGCCCGATCCGCCAGCTCTGCAGCGAGCAGAGGGGTGGGCCGAGGTTAGGGCGCTGGGAGCAGGAGTGTGGGAGCCAGAGTTTTTGCGCGGGGGGCCTTCGAAAGTCGCAGGGGGATCGGAGGGCGCTGCCCCTTGTCCCTTCCTGAATGACTGCCCACGCCCCTAGCGCCCTGGGTGCGTGCGGGGTGGCAGAGTGAGTCCAGCACTGGGGCTCGGGGGTCCCCAATCCCCGGCGTTGTGGCGCCAGGCCCCTTGGGAGGGGCCCCTCGGGGGCCGACCTAGGGTTAGGGTTCGTCCCCAGGAGGCCGGCAAGCCCAGCGCTAAGTGGTTCTGGCAATGTAACAAAAATGCCATACACTTATCTGTAAGAAATAACAGTGTACAGGAACCCTCTTAGCCCTAACATCATCCTTTGTGAATATGGAAGCCAGCCCCAAAGTGATCGTGGAAGTCTGACGAAAGTGCTAAGCACTTTTCTCTGAGTCACCACACTCTACAGGGAAAGACCAATGTACATCATCTTTCACGAGTAGGAAACATTAATGAAAAGGTTCTGGAATTTCGAGGACTCTGACCCATCCTTATTGGTAATAAACCACCGTGTACAGGAAAACACCTTCAACTCTCATCAGCCTCCTCAATCCTGATTCCGATTCAACTTTGGGTGTATAGGACTAGGGAAATGTCCACATCTTTTTGCTAAGAAAGAACGATGTCAGGGTAATGCCCTTCAAGTCACATCAGCCTTCCTGAAGACGGAAGCAGGAATCAAGGTGGTTATGTTACCATGAGGTAAGGAAGATGAGCATATAAGTGAGAAACAACAGTGGGCAGGACCTCTCTTCCAACGAACAGTATCTTTGCTTAATGTTGAATCCCTATGGTAAGTGGTTGTGGCCAATTGTGAGGTCAAAATCTTAAGTGTTTTGTAAAACGTCTTGGTCATTCACAGATGAGACTAAGGTAGTTGGGGACTCCTAGGCAGTGATTTGTCCACTGTCAAAAATATGAAAAGATAAAAGAGACAGATGAGGTCTCCTCAGGCATTGTCCTTTATCCTCATCCTATGTTAGGATGGCCATCTCTGGACAGCTCAGGGCAGGGTCTCATTCACAGTGGGGGCATCTGTTCCTCACAGACATCAGGCAGGGAAATGGATTTGGTTCTCTGTGCCAGCCCAGCCACAGCTGAGTGTCACAGCACCCTCTCGTGGGCTCATAAGAGATTCACTGTCACCAGGCAGGTCATTGTATTTGATAAACCACTGTCAGAGTTTGCAATTGCCTTCATCTGCAACCTTCTAGAGGCAAATGCAGGTCTCTGGTACCATGTGAAGTCATGTGAAGGCATCGTGAGAAAGTGTCCTTTTGATTAAGAAAAACATGGCTGGGGCTCCTGGCTGACTCATCCAGTTAAGCATCTGCCTTTGGCTCAGGTTATGATCGCATGGTTCTGGGATTGAGGCGGGCTCCCTGCTCAGCAGGAAAGGAGGTAGGGAAATAGCTTAGAACCCACAGAGAATGTGAATAAAGGGGAGTGAAATGGAACTTGGTCTGTGTTTTGCTTTGGGGATTGAAAGTTAGTTTTTTCTCAACTGTGATTGTTCTTGAAACAGAAAAGCTGTATTGTTTTTTTTTTTTTTACCTTTAATTTTTTTTCTAATAATAATTGTTTATTATGGTATGTTAGTCACTATACAGTATTTCCTTAGTTTTTGATGTAGTGTTCCGTGATTCATTATTTGCATATAACACCCAGTGCTCCATGCAATATGTACCTTCCTTAATACCCATCACTGGCCCATCCCAATCCCCCACCCCTCTCCCCTCTGAAGCCCTCAGTTTGTTTCCCAGAGTCCATAGTCTCTCGTGGTTCATTCCCCCTTCTGTTTAGGGTCCATTGTTTAAACGGACAGACAGTGGAAGTTCACCAAATATAAGATCGAAATTTCATTGTTCATTATAGATGCCGCCAAGTAGTTCCCAGACATTTCATTCTACTGTAGTAATTCATTATACCTGTGCAGGTGCACGTGGAAGACAATTGATGCATGTATAGTGGTAATAAAACACGCCCCTCAGTAGTAGAATAAGAGAGGATGCACATGTGTAAAATTATTCGACTACAGCTTCCATGCTTTCCCTTTGGTTCCTTATTATCTATGAAATTGGACAATTTTTGTTCTCTAGGCTTAAAACTCATTGTCAGTATTCAGAGTTTTTCAATGCTGATCTTCTCCTGTATAAGTTACCAAACACCTAAAATATGTATGAACTTTAAAAAACGCTATATTGAAAATGACAGCAGGTAAGTTCCATTTTGTGAATATTGTGTCAATGGATCTCTATTTTGACATCAGTGTTCATTAGAAATGATGACATTTCATGTGAGTATAAATATCAATGTGAAAAAGAAAAGGTAGGAAGAACCTTGAATGTTTAAGTAATTGGTGAAATGACAGGTGTGTGTGTGTGTGTGTGTGTGTGTGTGTGTGTGTGTGTGTAATTGATTTTCAGTGAATGGTTCAGCTTCTTGTAGGGCCTCCGAGAGAACCCAGGTGAACCTTTCAATTAGTATCTGTTTTCAGAACATGGGAATCTCTTAGTCCAATAGTCAATCAGGCAAGCTTTGAGGTCTTGAAGAGTTTCAGTCCTCAGCGATGGTGTTGCAGACCCTTGTGAGCAAACCCTAGGGTATGCTCAGAGCCCTCATTAGCTGGTACCAACGTGTGACGATTTCAGACAGCATTTCCCGAAGAAGTACCTCTTGCGTCTCTATCCTTGTCAGTTCCCTACACTTCCTTACACTAGTTATGTGATCAGTGTGTTTCAGGATAATCCCCACATGTGATTTTTGCTATTTCCTACTAGTCCTATCTGTTTCTCATCTTCTTCTTTTATGGTAGGGGATGGGAAGGAACCTGTGTGGTGTAGAAAGGGGTGTGGTAGTTGTCTGCCTTCAGAGGACTGAATGATGCCTAGAAATTGTACTGTAGTTTGAGGTCAATTGTCCATCCTCTGAGTGTCAGGAATTCCATCACTTTACTTTGATGCTAGTCTGTTCTTCAAGCTGTCCTCAGAAATAAGGACGTCATCCATCTAGGGAATACTGGTTTGAGTGTATGTTTTCATTTTAGGAAAGGCCTTGCTGTTCCTGAAAATAATACTGTAGAGCACCCTTTCCTGTTTTTATGGGCCATCAGTCAATCTTTTGTGAAGTATTCATTTATAAATAGACTTTCTATGGTTGATGAGCAGGAATTCTTTCTTGACGAGTCTTTGTCAGTGTGTGTATTGCAAATCTTTACTTCCCAGCCTGCGGTTCACTTTTTCATTTTCTTATGGTCATAAGATAAGGAGAAATGTCACATTTGTATGAAGTCCCACTGAATTCTTTTAAATGGTTAGTGCACCCAATGTCCTACCCCAAGATTGACAGGTTCTACGTTTTCTTTCAGAAACTGTCCAATGGGAAGCTACAATCCACCTCAAATTTATAAATTGCATTTTTAATTCTAATAGGGTATTTATAGACTGTTTTGGATTTTCTATGTACACAATCATATTATCTGTGAATAGTCACAATTATCCCCTCAATTCTTATACTTTTTGTTTCTCTTGCCTTCTAACACTGGTAGATTCTCCGATGCCACGTTGAATAGAGCAGCATTTTTTGGAGATTTTAATATACCTTTCTCAATATCTGACAGAAAAAGCAGACAAAACATTGGTAACATTCCATAATAAGTGCAGAATACATTATTTTCAAGTGGTCATAGACTCTTTACCCAAATAGATGTTAGGTGGGGCCATGAATCAAGTCTACAAATGTTAAACCCTGAAATTAACTAGATTCTATTCTTAGACCACAGGAGAATTGAGCCACAGTCATAGCGAAAAGAAAACCAGGGAGTCCTTCAATGTTTAAAATTAAATGGAACTTTGCTACATATCCTAAAGGTCAGAAAGGGAATCTCAATGGAAATTCTGAACCTTTTCTACATGAGGGCTCACACACAATGGCACTTTCTTTGTGAAGAGCATTATAATAACCTAGACAGGAGTTGAGCCTTAAGTCAGAGTTCTGCCTGCCCCAGCCACACCTGGCAGCCTTGGCCTGTGCTCCCCCTCAGCTGTCCTTTCTGGTGGCCCTGAGCTAAGAGGGTCAACATGGCCATATGGAAATGGGAAGCTCTCCACTCATAGTGATCATGGTGCCCCCTCCCAGCTGCCCTTTCTGGTGGCTCTGTGCTAAGGGGTCAACATGGCAGTATGTAAATTACAAGCTCCCCACTCTTAGTGATAACGTTGCTATCGTATCGTCCTCACCAGTCCAACAACATGATTTCTAAGTGAAATATGACACAAGAGCGACTTCTTGGCCCTCCTTCAGGTTTGAAAATCATCTGGTGAGTCATCTATTAGGAATATGGATTCAGCATGTGTTCTTTCTTCTGGAAAATAAATAGAACCAATAGCAATTATGGCTTCCTGAGCACCTGTTCTTAAGAGACATCATACTGGCTCTTTGTAGCATTCTGCCTCTTAAACTTCTCAACTAGGGTGTAGATATTTTTAGGCACACTTTCAGGTGGTTAGACAGGGACTCAAATGATATGAGTCACAGAGGATTTTAGTGTTAGAACCCTAAGTGGGATCCCCAAATTGACTCCAAATCCCTTGTTGTTCCATACAGGGTACTATTTCCCTCTTATCTCTGGTCTTCTCGATCTGAAAACCTATCAAGTATCAGGATTTTCTTGTCATGTGGACAACTGGAATGAATTCAGCGGGCCATTTCACCTCTGCCCATGGTGATCATTAAGATCATTATCTCAGTGGAGGACCTCTGGGTAAGATACTCAAAGATCCTTAGGAATACAGACAGTATAATATTTTCCTGGTACTAAAGTTACTGAAACCAACTATCTTTTTTAGTCGATTCAGGCTATGGTATGTTCAGTGGGTGCTGTAATACAGGTCTGAAATAGCATTTAAAAACACTCAGCTCAGCCTCTTCTACAAAGTGAGCCAATGCTTATAAACATGGCTAAAATATTCCCTTACCTACGATGACTTCCCAGCCATCGTAGTGTTTATATGGTATGACTGTGACTTACATTAGTCAACATTTGCAGAGAAAGAACTTAATGCATCCAGGGGGCACTTCATGTTGAAATTAGTTGGTGACAACGAGCTACTGTGTTTTTTTCTGCAGTCCAAGGGAATGGTGCCAGACATCTCTAAGGTGTCTAGCAGTTCTACAATTCTGATTTTAAGTGGTCTGTGTGCTTCAGAGATTTAGGCAGGAGAAGGGCAAGAGTCCAGAGACTGTGAACACTTCTGTTACCTGTGCTGACCATGGAGCAGGTAGTCTTCTGTGGGCATGATTTTGATTTCTTGGTACTCTTGTGAAAGGTGCTTTTGTCTCACATTTCTCCATTTAGTAGTAATTATAATGATGAAAGTAATTTTTATCTTATATCATCTGTGGGCCCTGATCCTGGGATCCCAGGGAAGCTATCCTTTAACATTTTACCTGGCTCAAAATGACTGGACAAATCTTCAAAGCATGGGCCCTGTTTCTGCCCCAAGCACATGTTGTACATCTGCTTCGAGAAGAAAACAATAACCAAAAATGCCAACATAAAGATAAGAAAAAATAAAGAACCTTTGGCTCCCATAAGATTAAAGTCATACTGACATGTACATACTGAAAACATAAGAAAGAGTCTGTCACTTTCTGGAATCTAAGAAGATCCTCATTGTGGTGTGTAACTCTGTACGTAAAACAAAACAGAAAAAAAATATATAAGCCTGCCCCAAATGTTCCTTCCCCGGAGCACTCCCTTCTTGGTGAAGATTGTGTCTCCCAGGCAGCTGTCCTGACTTGGGTTTGAATAAAGGACTCTTCCTTTCTCTCTAAAATGTTTTTAAAATTCATTCACGCAGTGTCGACAATAACAGTGTTTTCTATTTCAGTGCGAAATAAATGATCCACTCTAGTTATATTGGGAATAGACGAATTGAGGGTTTCTTTAGAAGAGTAAGTCTGCTATTCAGAAAAGGCAAGTTCATTGGTCTATTGAGAATGAAGATAATTACTGCTAAACAACAAGTATGTGTTGCCCCTTCACCCAGAAACCGAAGCAGGTGTGCAGGCTTTAGGTCAGAGGCGCCTTCTTATCCCCAGCTGACAGCACTTCTCTGCTCTGGCTCCAAGACACCCAAGGTTTTGAACGTCAGCATCAGAGTCAGCGAGGCAACTTGTCACAGGACGCCAGTGTTCAGAGAAAGCACAGGTATGTTTGGCACAATGTCCTATCTATTTCAGGGCTGGAGGTAAAACCTCTCATTTTCCCAAAACCTCCTGGGCATTTCTCTTTCCTCTAGTTGAGCCACAAAGTAAAATTGAAGTAGCTGTCAGCATTCTGGGTTTGGTGGAAGAATTACTTAGTTTCCCTGCAGGTAGAACTTTGCAGGGGATCACAATTTCTCTGTCCATTTATTGCTTACAAATGTATTTTGACCATCTGTTTCCTAGGAACCCTCTTTTATTAGAAAGGGAAGGTGAGATTCACTCTGTGCCTGTTTGTAACATCTAATTTGTTCCTTCATCTAACAGTGTTTATTCAATTATGACTTAGATATGGTTGAGTGGCCAGCATCTAGAGTTAGGTGGCGTTTTTCATCTGATACAGACTTGGATGATGTCATTTGACAAAGGTGATGTTTCATCATTGATTAGTTTATTCATCAGAAGAGTTAAAATTAGGGTGGAGGGAAAATTCAAAATTATCCAAAGCGGCCTGTTCCTGTTTAAAAGTTGAGCTTGACTTTCTAGTTTTACTAAATATATTATCTCAATATTTTGAGGTGCCATATTCTCTCTGTAGTTTCTTTGGTGGTGGAGTCAGAAGGAGAGTCTGGGAATTCTTTTGGATAGTGGCATGCTTGTGGCTTCAAGGGGCTTGGCGTCAGGAGCCTTGGGGTGAAGTCTGCAACTGCTTGCCTGACCCTGGGTGCATCTCCCACAGGTTTTGTTTCCTCTTATGAAATTGCCAGCAGATAATGTCTTGCTTAAAGGGCAATGCTCCCATCCTGTTGGTGGCAATGCAAAGTGGTGCAGCCAGTCTGGGAAACAGTGTGGGGGTTACTCAAAAAGTTAAATATTGAACAACAATATGATCCAGCAATTGCTCTCCTAGGTATTTACCCAAAGGACACAGAAATGCAGATTCGAAGGGGGTCCATGCACCATGATGTTTATGGCAGTAATGTCCACAGTAGCCAAACTATGGAGAGAATCCCAATGTCCATGCACTGATGAATGGATAAAGCAGATGTGGGATACATATATATAATGGAATATGACCCAGCTTCAAAAAGAATGAAATCTTACCATTTGCAAGGATGTGGATGGACCTAGAGTGTATTAAGCTAAGCAAAATCAGTGAGGAAAGACAAATATCCTATGCTCTCACGCTTGTGGGATTTCAGAAAGAAAATAGATGAACACGGTTGAGGGGTGATGAGAGAGGCAAACAAGGAAATAGCCTCAACCTTGGAGAACAAACTGAGTGTTGCTACAGGACAAGGGTGTGAGGGGAAGTGTTAAATGGGTGAGGGGTTTTAAGGAGGGCACTTGTGATGAGCACCGGGTACTGTATGCAGGTGAGGAATCACTAAATCCTACCCCTGAAGCGAATATTCCATGGCATGTGAACTAACTGAAATTTAAGTAAAAGAAGAAAGGAAAAAGTGTTCTGCTTCATGAAGAGTGAGGTAAAATTGCAGTTAATTGGGCTGTACTATACTATAGATGAGAGTTGTAAAACACCCTGTTGTAGGATACACTAGTTTCTTATCACATAAGGAGTCCTCAGAAAGCTGCAATGAAAGATTCAGGTCTCAGAGCATGTTCATGTTCCACTGATATGTTACACTTTGCACAGGTAGGAAAGAAGGTGGAGAGAAAGGCAACAGAAGGGGAAAGTAGGTGTGAACTTTTCATTAGTTAGCGTTATAGCTTTCTCATGAAAGCCCTGTGCCAGTGTGATTTTGGAAGAAGAGGAGGAATCCGGAAGCTTTGCAGGAGACGGGGGAGTTCCAGGTATGGGTAAAGCTGACAGGGGTCCCAGAGGAGAGCTGAATGCATTCTGCAGCAGGGTGTGGGCAGGGTGGGCTCCAGGGGTGGCTGTGGGTCTCCTGGGTGAGAGTTGTGACTGGTGAGGGCTGTGTGCAATTTCCTGGCTGAGGACAAGTGAGGCACAGGCAGAGAGCTGGCAGAGAACCTTCTTCTGGGCCACCAGCCTCACCCAACACACACAGCCTCATCTTCTGTCCCTGACCCACCAATTCAGATTTCTCCGAAGGTGAGTTAGAACACATCAAGAGCATTCTTAACAGAAGGGAAAGCATGTGCCAAGGCTCTGGGGCAGGAGAATTCCAGGTATGTCCAGGAGCAGCAAGAAGGCCCTGTGGCCACAGGAGACAGCTTAGGACATGAGCTCAGAGAGGTGACAGAGGGTGACAGAAAGCCATTGCAGGGCTATAACCCCATGAGACCCTGTTTCACTGGGCCATCCTGGCTACAGTGTTGAGAACAGATGACAGATATTTGAAGATGGCAAGGCAGGTCAATGACGAAGCTTTTCCAGGAACTCAGGCACTGTGGACCAGGCAGGTGACCTTGGATGGAGTGGTTAGACCTATTCTGGGTCCATTTTGAAGATGGAGCTCACAGGATTTGCTGATGGGTTAGCTATTAGGAGCAGGAGAACGGAGGAATTAGGGTAACTCCCAGCTGTTGTGGGTTGTCCTGATCGAGGGGAAGGAGAGGGTTTCTCGGGGGGTAGGAGTTAGTCCGTGTTCCGCATGCTGAGGAAGGTGCCTTTCCCGGTGGATCTGCTGAGGTTTGTGTCTGGGAGAACCTTTCACATCTCCTCCCTCAGTAATGCCCAAGTACAAGTATCCCCCACTTTTAAACGTTCACAGTAAGACACTAGGTTTTCTTGAAAGAACTACATTATTACCCAGCTTCAGTAAGAGGAAGAGACCTGAAGAGGATTTTCCTCTTATGAAAAAAGGCGAACAGTGAGAATCGCGGTCAGCATCTGTTTTGGGGAGAAGCACGACAGAGGGAGTGTGCACCCCAACCAGCTCCTTCCGCTGGGAACCGCTCTCTGCATCCAGCCACCAGCACTTTGAATGGTGCCTGTGAGCCTCTGCTGTGCTTTATCTTCATTTATGCTGGGCCTCCATTAGAAAATTGTGTCCTGAGGGCTAAGAAAAGCCAAAGAGAAGGAATTTTGGAATCTGAGGACACTATCTAATTGTTCCGTGTAAATTAATGGCCATTCCTTCTTGACACCATTTCTGCTGTGCAAGGTTTCTCAGAAGCCCTGTACTTTCAAAGAGCAGGGAAACCTATACCCCATGCTGCGGGGTTAGTTTTAGTCTCCATGCTGGACAGAACATTTCATGACTGTCGGATTTTCTCACTCAAACATTGAGACTTTGACCACCTTCACCCGTTTCTACCACCCCATCCCTGAATCTGGCACCTACCAATCTGCTCTCAGTATCTATGCGTTCAGTATTTTTTTATTCCTCGTGGAATGTACATGAGAGCATCTGGTATTGGTCTTTCTGTGTCTGAGTTACTTGGCATAAGGCCCCCAAGGTCTGTGTTTCCATGTCTGGTTCTTGTGAATAATGCTACAGTGAACGTGGGAGTGCATCTGTCTTTTTGAGGCAGTATTATTGTGTTCTCCAAATCAATACTCAGTAGAGCCATTACTGGGTCATGTGGTACTTGCTTTTATTTTTTCAGGGACCTTCATACAGTTTGTCAGAGTGGCTACACCAATTTCCATTCCCACCAACAGTGCACAGTGTCTCCTCGTCTGCACGCCCTTGACCCCACCTTGTGTCTGTCTCTGGACAATTGCTGTTCCAACAGTTGTGAGGGGATAGCCGATTGTGGGTTTGACTGATGTTTCCCTGACGATGATGAGTGATGTCGAACAACTTTTTCTGTCTGTTGGCACCTGTGTGCCATCTTTGGAAAGTATCTATTCACATATTCCCCCCATTTTTTATACTTTTTTTTGTTGTTGTTGTTTTGATTTGTATGAGTGTTGTGTGTATTTTGGATATTAGCCTCTTCTCACACATATGATTCACAGATATTTTTTCTTATTGGGTCTGTGGCCTTTTAAGTTTTGATAGGTTCTTTTGCCGTGTGGAAGATTTCAGTTTGATGTTGTTCCACTTGTTTATTTTTGCTTTTGTTGCCTTTGCATTTGGTGTCCGATCTGAAGACTCTTTGCCAAAACCAATGTCGAGAGACTTAGTACCTGTGTCTTCTTGGAGGTTTATGGATTCAGGTCTTATGTTCAAATGATTCATCCATTAAAAATTGTGTGTGTGGTTTAAGAAAGTGACCCAGTTATATTCTTCTGCATTTAGTGTCCAGTTTGCCTGTTACCGCTCACTGAAGACACAGTCCTTCCCTCATGGCATATCTTCTGCTGCTGTGTCGTAAGTTAGGATCATCTACGTGTGTGTAAGTTTCTGAGCTTTCTGTTCTGTTCCACTGACCTGGTGTCTGTGTTTATACCAGTACCATCCTGTTTTGATGACAACAGCTTTGTAATCTAGCTTGAAATCCAGGAGTGTGTTGACTGAACCTTTCTTTCTCCAGGTTGCTTTGGGTATTTGGGGTCTTTTGTGATTCCATACAAGTTTGAGGACTGTTTTCTATTTCCTCGAATAATGCCACTGGAATTCGGATAGGGATTTCATCACATCTGTCGATTGCTTTGGGTACAATGGCCATGTTCACATAATTAACTTTTCCAGTTAAGGACCATGGCATAAGCTTCCATTTGTTTGTGTTGCCTTCCAAATCTTTGACTCATACATTCTGCCCCCCTCGACGCTCATGTTTTTCATTTCTTTTCTGCCATGTGTTGAGTGTACTGTCTTTCTCATTCTTGGTTACTTTTATTCCTAGATTTTTTTTGATGCAATTGTAAATGGCATTGCTTTTTTAATTTCTCTTTGCGAACGTGTGTCATCAGTATACAGAAATGCAAGAAGTTGGGTCATCCGTGTGGCTCCATAGGTGAAGTGTCTGCCTTCAGCTCAGGTCATGATCCCAGAGTTCTGGGATCGAGCCCCGTGTTGGGCTCCCCGCTTAGCGAGGGTCTGCTTCTCCCTCTTTCTGACACTCCCCCTGCTCGTCGTTTTTCTCTTCCTGTCAAATAAATAAATAAAATCGGAAAAAAAAAAAGACAACAGGTCTCTGTATATTGACTTTATACCCTGCAGCTTTCTTGAATTTTTTTATTCTAACAGTTTTTTGTGTGGAATCTTTCGGGATTTCATGTCATTTGCAAATAGTGATAGTTTTCCTGTATGGATTTCATATCTCTCTCATTTTTAAAATGATGTTAGTCACCCTAGAGTACTTCATTTGTTTTTGATGTAGTGTTCCATGATTCATTGTTTGCCTATAACACCTAGTGCTCATTATGACACGTGCCCTCCTTTTTTATAAAAAAAAGAATTTACTTATTTCTTTGACAGAGATAGAGACAGCCAGCGAGAGAGGGAACACAAGCAGGGGGAGTGGGAGAGGAAGAAGCAGGCTCACAGCGGAGGAGCCTGATATGCGGCTCAATCCCATAACCCTGAGCCGAAGGCAGACGCTTTACCACTGTGCCACCCAGGCGCCCCAATATGTGCCCTCCTTAATACCCATCACCACGATAACCCATTCCCCTTCCCCTCCCTTTCTGCAACCTTCAGTTTGTTTCCCAGTGTCGGTAGTCTCTCATGGTCATCTCCCCCTCTCATTCCCCCCTTCACTTTTCCCTTCCATCTTCTAATGTCCTCCATGCTATTCCTTCCATTCCACATAGGAGTGAAACCATATGATAATTGTCTTTCTCTGCTTGCCTTAATTTCACTTAGCATAATCCCCTCCTGGTCCATCCACGTTGGTTCAAATGGTGGGTATTCGTCCTTTCTGATGACTGAGTAATATTCCATTGTGTAGATGAACCACATCTTCTTTGTCCATTCATCTGCTGAAGGACATCTTGGCTCCTTCCACAGTTTGGCTATTATGGACATTGCTGCTATGAACATTGGGATACAGGTCCTCCTTCTTTTCATTACTCTGTGTCAGTGCAGTAGATACCCAGTAGTGCAAATGGTGGGTCATAGGACAGCTCTGTGTTTAATGTCTTGAGGAACCTCCATATTGCCAGGATCATGCTCTGAGCTGAAGGCAGACGCTTAACCACTGTGCCACCCAGGTGCCCCCTGCCTTGTTAATTTTAACCATTCTAACTGGTGTAAGGTGGTATCTCATTGTCGTTTTGATTTGTATTTGCCTGATGGCAAGTGATGTGGAGCATTTTTTCATGTGTCTGTTGGCCATTTGTATGTCTTCTCTGGAGAAGTATCTCTTTGTGTCTTCTGCCCATTTTTTGGGTGTCGAGTTTGAGAAGTTCTTTATAAATCTTGGATATCAGCCCTTTATCTGTAATATCATTTGCAGATATCTTCTTCGATTCCATAGGTTGCCTTTTTGTTTTGTTGATTGTTTGCTTTGTCGTGCAGAAGCTTTTTATCCTGATGAAGTGCCAATAGTTCATTTTTGCTTTTATTTCCTTTGCCTTCAGAGACGTGGCTTGCAAGAAGTTGTTGTGTCCAAGTTTGAAGAGTTCTTTTGATTTTGATATGAGACAGGAATCCATTATCTTTCTTTCCTGATTGTATTTGAGTCCTCTGTCTTTCTTGGTGAGTCTAGCTAAGTTTGTCAGTTTTATTTATCTTTCCAAAAAAGGCCGGTCTCATTTTCATTTTTTTTTTTGTCTTTTTAGTCTCCATTGGATTTATTTATGCATTCCTTTTTGTTATATCCTTATTTCTACTAATTCCGGGCTTTGTTTGTTCTTTTTTTTTCTACTCCTTTAGCACATAAATCAGGTTGTTTATTGGAGAGCATTCTCATGGATTGATGAAGACTTGAATTTCTATGTATGTCCCCCATAAAGCTACTTTTCCTGCATCCCATAAGTTTTTGTAAGTTGCTTTTTCATCAATGTCAAGGTACTTTTAAAATTTTTTGGATTTCCTCTTTGACTGTTGGTTGTTCAGTAGCATGTTGTTAAATCTCCACATATTTTTTAAAGATTATTTACGTATCTGACAGAGAGTGAGACAGCGAGAGAGGGAACGCAAGCAGGGGGGTGGGAGAGGGAGAAGCGGGCTTCCCACTGAGCAAGGAGCCTGATTCGGGGCTAGATCCCAGGATCGTGGGATCAAGACCTGAGCTGAAAGCAGATTCTTAACGACTGAGCCACCCAAGCCCCCCAATCTCCACCTATTTTTGACTGTCCCATTTTTTTCTTGAGACTGATTTCTAGTTTCATATCATTGTGGTTGGACAAGATTTGAAGCAGAAGGTGAAGAGAGCATTCAGATGAAAAGTTTGTTTCTTGGAGGGTTTTCTGAGGGCAGACCATGAGTTCCGTGGGACGGAGGAAGGTTTTGTGAGAAGGGGGTTGGGGTTAACCCTTGTTAGAATTACTGACTACTACCATGCCGGCTGTGTGCTACCATTCACACCGTAGTCCTAATGGACTTGTACTTCATTAGAAATATTTTCTAGGAGGTGTAGGCATAGCCTTCACATAAAGAAATGTGCCATGTGGGTTCATGACATGACCCCAGGTCAGAAATCAGGATGTTTGGTATTGTGGGGGATCAGAAATAGGCTTTCTGTGGGAAGTGACAGAAATAGGGTATGGTGAGCTCCATGACCATAGGTGAGGTCCCGAGTGACCCACTGGGTGTTGGGTTCTGTGGATCTGTCTCATCAGGTGCTGTGGAATTCAGGACACCCTCCTGTCTGTGGATTTGTGTGGAGACAGGTAGACATCAGTGTCTGGCCAGGCACGAGGGTCGCACTGGACCACCACCAGAGGTGCAGCGTGCGGGGGAGCCACTGCTTGGTTTCCACGAAAGCTGACCAGGGTCTGTGACTGTGATTCCTAGCAGCTGCAAGGGGAGAGGAGCTCGGGGGTGGTGCACACTTCCTAGACTTGTGGTCAGGACTAGTCTGGAGCCCACTGAAGTCAGCCACACTGGGCACAGAAGGCACCCAGTCAGTGTAGCTGTGGGCACTGCTGCCATGGCACTTTTGGGCCGGCTCCATGCTGCCACCTCCTGCTTTTCATCATCATCTTCAAGGTCATGTGCATCTGCTCTTGCCCCTTGGCCTCCGGGGTATTGTCTGTCCTCCATCTGGCCCTCGTCCCTGGTGCCCTGTGCAGTCCGATGCCAGGGTAGCCCTCTCGAGACAAACATCTGGCCCTGATGGAACACTTCCATGGATCTTGTGTGATGCGAGTGTGATGCCCTGCACTGGAAGGGGGCTGCAGGTCCCCAATCAGGAGAGCCATGCTTCCCTTTTCAGCACGGCCTGCCCTCCCGTCAGTCTTCTTAGGGAAGCTCTCCCCACTTCCTGAGATGACAGCTCTGAACTTAAAAATGAATGTTATTTTACATATCTCTATGCCTTAGTTCATCCATGGCATGTCTTTCAACCCCGTTAGTGGGTTTTTTTTTTAGCAGTTCTGAAGGGCTGCCTGCTCAAGGAGGGGATGACCTGGGTGGGGCAGCTTTCCCTCTCATCTCCCTCAGCATGTCTCTGAGCCCTGGGGCCAGCTGTCCCACTCATGATTGAGGGACCCGAGCCAGCCCATCCTGAGCCCAGGCTTTGTCAGCTCAAAGACTTATGCGTGTCGGAGTAGTGGGCAGCTGGCATGGGCCAGGGGCAAGCAGTGTCTGCTTCTCATTCCTTCCCTTCCTTCCTCCCAGAGGTAACTCAGAGCAGCCTTCAACCCTTGCATCTCCAGATCCCTTGACCTGTGCCTCCTGTGTTCAGCTCGTGACCTTGGAGTTTCATATGGATTCTACCTCCCGTACCCTCTCCCGTAGCAGTTCCTGGATCAGGGGAGGGATCGGACCCTTGTCTGCTTTTGGTCTTCTTCCTGTCCTGCACCAAGCCCACCCACCTTTGCATCTTCCATGTATGTGCTTGGAAGCAAGCCCATCCACAGGGAACCTATTAGCCAAATGGATCCAGGCAATGAACATTGAAGTAGAGTTCCAGGATCCATAATAAACCTGCTCTGAAACCTGTCCCAAAGTCTGTGACTCTCTCACACTGAAACAGAAACAATAATAGCTTTCTGGACTGTGAAGTGACATGTGTCTCTACTTCCAATCTTGAATGCATTGGTGCTGAGCCTGGACTGAAAAGGACCATGGCTCCCGGGGGCTGGGATCCACGGTAAGAACTCAGTGAAATCTGAATTTGAGGCATGGAGTGAATAATTATTGTAGAGTGAATCCTCCCAATTAGGGCTTTTGCACAGTGCACAGGAAAAGCTTTTTCAAAGAGCTTCCTGAAAGAAAAATCTTTTTTTAAAATTTATTTTAATTCCAGTAGAGCTAACATACAGTGTTACATTCGTTTCAGGTGTACAATAGAGTGATTCAGGAATTCTATATATTACTCAGTGGTCATCAAGAAAAGCGTCCTCTTAATCCCCTTCATCTATTTCACTCATCCCTCTATCCACCTCCTCTCTGGTAACCATCCGTTTGTTTTCTATTATTAAGAGTTTGTATTTTGGTGTGTCTCCTTTTTCTCTTTTATTTATTTATTTTTGTTTGTTTCTTAAATTCCCCATTAGAGTGACATTGTATGGGATTTGTCTTTCTCTGAATGCCTGACTTTAGGTAGGATAATACGCTCTAGCTCCAGCCATGTGCCTGCAAATGGCAAGGTTTCATTCTTTTTCAAGCCGAGAAATACTCCATTGTGTGTGTGTGTGCGTGTGTGTGTGAATACACCCATCTAACATCTCATTTGTCAATTTTTCTACAGACACCTGGGTTGCTTCCATATTCTGGTATTGTAAATAATGGTGCAAGAACATAGGGGTGCACGTATCCTTTTAAGTTACTGTTTTCCTATTCTTTGGGTAAATATGAGTAGTGTGATTCTTGGATCGTAGGGTAGTTTTATATTTAATTTTTTTAAAAACCTTCATACTGTTTTCCATGGTGGCCACCACAGTTTGCATTCCCACCCACAGTTCACGAGGATTCCCCTTTATCCACATCCTCCCAACACCTGCTCTTTGTTGTGCTTTTGATGGTAGCCATTCTGACAGGTTTGAGGTATTACCTCATTGTCCTTTGGATTTACATTTTCCTGATGATGGGTGATGGTGAACATCTTTTCACGGGACTGTTGGCCATTTGTATTTCTTCTTTGGAGAAATGTCTGTCCATGTCTTCTGCCTATTTTTTAACTGGATTATTTCTTTTTTGGGGGTCGAGTAATATCAGTTGTATATGTTTAGGACACTATCCCTTTATTGCATATGATCTTTGCAAATATCTTCTCCCTTTGAGTAAGTTGTCTTATTATTTTTACGTTTTCATTGTTCTTCTGCTGTGTGGAAATTTTTTATTTTGCTGTATTCCCAATAGTTTATTTTTGCTTTCATTTCCTTTGCCTCAGGAGACAGTCCAGAAAAACGTTGGTATGGTCCATGTCAAGAAGTTACTGTCTTCCCTCCTGTAGGATTTTTATGGATTCAGGTCTCATACTGAGGTCTTGAAACTGTTTTGTGTTTGTCTGTATTGTGTAAGAAAGCAGTCTAATTTCATTCTTCTGTGCGTAGCTGTCTGGTTTTCCCAACACCATTTGTTGTAGAGACTGTCCTTTTCCCTTTTGATATCGTTGCTTGCTTTGTGGAAGATTCATGGACCACATAATTGTGGGTTTCTGTCTGAACTTGTATCCTGTTCCTTTGGTTGCTGTGTCTATTTTTGTGCCGTACTGTCTTGTTAGGATGACTGCAGCTTTGTAGTATAACCTGAAATCTGAAATTCTGAGGCCTCCAGCTTTGTTTTTCTTTTCCACATTGCACTGGCTGTTCGGAATCTTTAGTGGTTCTATACAAATGTTTAGGATTGTTTATTTGAGGTCTTTTGTTCTTTAATTTAAATTCAATTAGCCAACTTACAGTACATCATTAGTTTCAGATGTAGTCTTCAATAAATTTTCAGTGGTGTGTAACACCCAGTGCTCATTGTATCGTGTGGCATCCTTAATGCTACTCACCCAGTTACCCCCCCAAATTTCTCCTCCAGCAATCATCAGTTTCTTGCGATAGTTAAGAGTCCATCATGGGTTTTCTCCCTCTCTGATGACTTCCCATTCTATTTTCCCTTCCTTCCCCTATGGTCTTCTTCCTTGTTTCTGATATTCCACATAGGAGTGAAAGCATATGATCATTGTCTTTCTTTCATTGACTTATTCCACTCATCATAATACCCTCCAGCTCCACCCAGGTTGGTGTGATGGTAAGTATTCATCCTTTCTGATGGCTGAGTAATATTCCATTATATATATGATCCACATCTTCTTTATCCATTCATCTATCCATGGTCATCTGCACTCCTTCCACAGCTTGTCTATTATGGATATTGCTGCTATGAACCCTGGGGTGCATGTGTCCCGTCTTCGCTACCTCTGTCTCTTTGGGGTAAATACCCAGTAGTGCAATTTCTGGGACATAGGGTAACTTTATTTATAACTTCTTGAAGAAACTCCGTACCATTTTCAGGAGTGGCTGTACCGGACTGCATTTGTACAGGGGTGTAAGAGGGTTCCCGTTTCTCCACATCCTCTCCAACATGTATAGTTTCATGTCTTCTTATTTTTAGATATTCGGCCTCATGTGATATGGCATCTATAGGGGTTTAGATTTGCATTTCCCTGAAGCCAAGTGATATGAAGCATTTATGCATGTATCCTTTGGTCACCAGTACGTCATCATCAGTGAAATGACTTCCCATTTTAATCCATCTCAAGACCTAAAGCTGGGTAAGGCACTGAAGCTGGATGATGCCATCTGTTGGAAGTGTGGAGAATTTCAAAAGATCTCCTTGGAGAGCAAGTTTAAAGGTCAGTGTGAAGCTACTAATTGGATCCGGGGACATCTCTGAAAGTGGGGGTTGCCAGCGATGGGCTGAGGAGGGCCCTCCGATTTTCCTATGAATCCTTGCTGCAGCCCCAAATGACAGTTTCCTGCTGTGAGGCAGGCTGAGTCCTCTAGTCGTGCAGAGGTGAGCCCAATGCCTGGTGCCTTGGAGGCAGGCAAACAGGGAGGGACCCTCAGCAGAAGACCCAGGGTTAGGTTAGGCCTCAAGAGACAGCAGGTCCGAACTGCCCAGTGCTCAGAGAACTCCCAGGCCGAGTGAGATGAGGGCACAAGGGCGGGTGAGTGTGAACCTTGGGGTTTCATCCAGAAGGGCCCACAAATGTCGGGGAACACCAGAAGGGGCTCTCCGGGGCTGCCCCAATTCTCTTGCCCTGAATGCTCTGTTGTGCCCCAAAATGGTACAGTTTCCAGTGGGCTGCAGGCTGAGTCCTACAGTCGGGCTTTGGTCTCCCCAATCCCCCGGAGTAGGGTGCCAGGACCCTGGGGAGTGGCCCCTCTGTGGCTAACCTAGTGTAAGGGTTAGGGTCCAGGAGCCTGGCAAGGACAATCTGCAGGCTGTGCGGCGAGCTCTGTGGAGGGCTGAGAGGAGGCCATGGGGGAGGGTGATCATGGGCCTCAGGACTGCGGCACGGGAGGCTGCCAAAGGTGGGCTCTGGGAGCCTCCCCATGTTCTCGTGCCCTGCAGGCTCCGTAGAGCCCCAAGGGGCACAGTTTCCTTTTGGGTGGCAAGCTGAATCCTGCGGTGGGGCACAGGTTTCCCAATTCCCTGGGGCTGTGGATCTAAGGCTCCTGGGGAGGCCCCCACACCCGCGGCCGACCTAGGGCTAGGGTTAGGTCCCAGGAGACCCGCAGGCCCGATCTGCTGGCTGTATGGTGAGCTACACGGGCTGAGGTGATGGTGTGGGGAGGGTGAGCGTGGGCTTCAGGGTTGGGGTGCGGGAGGCCGCCGAAGTTCGCTGGTGGCTCAGGAAGGCCCTCCTGGTTCTCCCGCCCTGAACGCTCTATGGCCTCCCAAGGCCCACAGTTTCCTGTGGGGTGGCAGACTGAGTCCTGCTATGGGGCTCAGGTGACCCGAATCCCCGCGGCTGTGGCTCCAGGCTCCTGGGGAGGGGCCCCTCCACAGATGAACTAGTGTTAGGGTTGGGACCCAGGAAACCCGCAGACCAGATCTGCCCACTATGTGGCGAGCTCCGCTGCGGGCTGAGGTGAGGGTGTGGGGTGGGGTGTGCATGGGCTTCACGGGTGGGTTTAGGATTCACCGAAGTTCCCCGGGGGCTCTGGGGGCCCTCCTGGTTCTCCCGCCCTGAATGCTCTATAGCCTCCCAAGGGGCACGGTTTCCTGTAGGCTGGCAGGCTTTATCCTGCAGTGGGGCTCAGGTGTCCCCAGTCCCTGGGGCTGCGGCACCGGGCCCCAGGGGAGAGGCCATACCCAGCCGACCTAGGGTCAGGTCTAGGCCCCAGGAAACCGGCAGGCCTGATCTGCCGGCTCTGCGACGAGCTCAGTGGCAAGCTGAAGGGAAGGCGTGGGGTGGGATGAGCGTGGGCCTCAGGGTTGGGGTGTAGGGGGCCGCCGAGTATTGCTGGGGGCTCAGGGGGGCCCTACCAGTTCTCCTGCACGGGATGCTCTTCAGGGCCCCAAGGGGCATGGTTTCCTGAGGGGTGGCAGCCTGAGTCCCGTGGTGGGGTCCAGGGGTACCCAATCCCCAGGGTTAGGGTACGGATTAGGGTACGGGTTAAGGTTAGGGTATGGGTTACTTTTAGGGTATGGGTGAGGGTAGGGGTTAGGGTAGAGTAAGGAGAGGGTATGGATTAGGTTTGGGTTTAGGGGTTACAGGTTAGAGGTTATGGGTTAGGGTACAGATTAGGGTTTAGGGTAAGGGTTAGGGTTTAGGGTTTGGGTTTAGGGTTAGGGTTGGAGTACGGGTTAGGTTTAGGGTACGGGTTAGGGTTAGGGTACGGGTTAGGGTACGCATTAGGGTACGGTTTAGGGTACGGTTTAGGGTTAGTGTTGGCATTTGCATTAGGGTACGGTTTAGGGTACGGGTTAGGGTTAGGGTATGGGTACGGGTTAGGGTACTGTCTAGGGTTATGGTACAGGTAGGTTACAGTTTAGGGTTAGGCTTAGGGTACGGGTTAGGGAACGGGTTAGGGATAAGGATTGATTATGGTTCAGGGTTAGGGTATGGGTTAGGGTACGGATTAGTGTACATTTTATGGTTATGTATGGGTTAGAGTATGGGTTAGGTCCGGGTTAGGGATAGGGTACAGGTTAGGGTATGGGTTAAGGTTAAGGTAAGGGTACTGGTTAGGGTTAGGGTACGGGTTACGGTTTAGGGTTTAGGAATATGGTTAGGGTATGGGTTAGGTTTAGGGTACGGGTAGGGTTAGGGTATGGGTTATGGTACGAGTTAGGGTATGGGTTAGGGTCAGGGTTTAGGGTTTAGGGTTAAGGTTAGGGTATGGGTTAGGGTACTTGTTAAGGTTAGGGTATGGGTTAGGTTACGGTTAGGTTTAGGGTACGGTTTAAGTTACGGGTTAGGGTACAGTTTAGGGTTAGGGTTAGTGTACGGGTTAGAGTTAGGGTTAGAGTATGGGTTAGGGTAAGGGTTAGGGTTAGGTTACGGGTTAGGGGTAGGGTTAGCTGAAGGGGTAGGGTTAGGGGTAGGGTTAGGGGTATGGTAGTGTTCGGGGTAGGGTTAGGGTTTAGGGTTAGGGTTTGGGGTTTGGGGTTAGTGGTTAAGGTTAGGGTTTAGTGTTTAGGGTTTCAGGATTAGGGTTAGGGGTTAGGATTTAGGGTTTAGTGTTAATGTTAGGGTTTAGGGTTTAAGGATTAGGGTTTAGGGTTAGGTTTAGGGTAGGGTTATGGTTAGGGTAAGGGTTAGGGGTTAGGGTTAGGGTTAGGATTAGGGGTTAAGGTTTAGGGTTTAAGGTTAGGGGATAGGGTTTGGGGTTAGGGTTAGATCCCAGTAGGCCATCAGTACGGATGCGCCGGCTGTGCGGCGAGCGGAGGTGTGGGACGAGGTCAGGGCGCTGGCGAGCAGGAGTATGGTATCCAGCGTTTTTGCGCGGGGGCCTTCGAAGGTCGAGGGTGGCTCGGAAGGCTCTGCCCGTTCTCCAGCCCTGAATGACCAGCGGCACCCCTAGCGGTCCGTGTGGTAATGGGGTGGCAGTGTGAGTCTGGCGCTGTGGTTTGAGGGTCCCCAATGCCATGCATTGCAGGGCAAGGCCCTTTGGGAGGGGCCCCTCTGAGGCCGTCCTAGGGTTAGTGTTAGCAGCCAGGAGTCCGGCAGGCATGATTCTCTAGCTGTGCGGTAGCGGAGGGCCGGGCCGATGTGAAGGGGCCGGTTAGTTGGAGCGTGGGCTGAAGCATTTTGTCACGGAAGGCCTTGGAAGGTCGCCGGGGGATTGGAGGGCCCTGCCGGTTCTCCTGCCCTGAGTGGCCAGCGGCTCCCCTAGCGTCCTGGGTGGTGGCGGCGTGGCACCTTGAGTATGGTGTTGGGGCTCGGGGGTCCCCAATCCCTGGCGTTGCTGCACCAGGCCCCTTGGGAGGTTCCCCTCAGGGGCCAATTTAGGGTTAGGTTTAGCCCCCAGGAGGCTGGCAGGCCCGATCCACTGGCTGTGCGGCAAGCAGAGGGGCAGGCCGAGGTGAGGGCGCTGGTGAGTGGGAGCATGGGCTCAAGCCTTTTGGCACGTGGGGCCCTAGAAGTTCACAGGGGCTCGGAGGGCCCTGCCCATTCTCCCGCCTGAATGACCGGCGGTGCCCCTAGTCGCCCGGGTGCCGGCGGGGCGGCAGGGTGAGTCCGGCGCTGGGCCTTGGGGGTCATCAATCCCTGGTGTCGCGGCGACAGGCCCCTTGGGAGTGGCCCCTCGGGAGCCAACCTAGGTTTAGGGTTAGCCCCCAGGAGCCAGACAGGCCCGATACACCACATGTGCGGCGAGTGGAGGGGTGGGCCGAAGTGAAGGCACTGGTGAGCGGGAGCATGGGCCCAACCATTTTGGTGCAGGAGGGCCTTCGAAAGTCACCGGGGGCTCGGAGTGCCTTGCCCGTTCTCCTGCTCTGAATGACTAGCGGGGCCCCTAGCGGCTCGGGTGGCTGAAGGGCAGCATGGTGAGTCCAGCACATGGGCTCGGGGTCCCCATCCCCGGTGTTGCGGCGCCACGCCACTCGGGAAGTGCCTCTCGGGGGCTGACCTACACTTAGGGTTAGTCCCCAGGAGGCCGGCAGGCCCGATACACCACATGTGCGGCGAGCGGAGCGGTGGGCCGAGGTGAGGGTGCTGGTGAACATGAGCCTGGGCCGAAGCGTTTTGGTTCCGGGCGCCTTCGAATGTTGGAGGGAGTTTGGAGGGCCCTGCCAGTTCTCCAACACTGAATGAATGGTGGCGCCCCTAGCGGCACGATTAGGAAGGGACCCTCAGGGGCCGTCCTAGGGTTAGGGTTAGCGCCCAGGAGGCCAGCAGGCCCGATCTGCTGGCTGTGTGATGGGCGGAGGTGCGGGCCGAGTTAAGGTCGATGGTGAGCAGGAGCGTGGGCCCCAGCGTTTTGGTGCCCTGGTCCTTGGAATGTTGCCATGGCTCGGAGGGCCCTGTACTTTCTCCTGCCCTGAATAACCAGCAGCGCCCCTAGTGGCTCTGTTGGCGGTGGGGCGGAAGGGTGAGTCCTGCACTGCAGCTCAGGGATCCCCAATCCCCGGCGTTGAGGAGGCAGGCCCCTTGGGAGGAGCTCCTCCTGGGCTGACCTAGGGTTAGAGTTAGCCCCCAGGAGGCTGGCAGGCCCAATCCTCTGGCTGGGCGGTGAGAGGTGGGCGGGCAGAGGTAAAGGCGCTGCGGAGCGGGAGCGTGGGCCCCTGCATTTTGGCGTGGGAGGCTTCAAATGTCGCTGGTTTCTCCAGGGCCCTGTCGTTCTCCCGCCCTGAATGTCCGGCGGCACCCCTAGTGGCCCAGGTGGCGGCGTTGAGGCAGGGTGAGTCTGGCTCTGGGGCTTGGGGTCCTGGATCCCCAGTGTAGCAGCCCCAGGACCCTTGGGAGGGGCCCCGGATGGGCCGACCAAGGTTAGGGTTAAGACCCAGGAGGCCGGCAGGCCCGATCTGCTCCCTGTGCTGAGAGTTGAGGGGCAAGCCAAGGTGAGGGCATGGGGAGCGGGAGCCTGGGCACCAGCGTTTTGGCCCAGGGAGCCCTTGAAGGTCACCTGGGGCTTGGAAGGCCCTGCCCCTTCTCTCGCCCTGAATGACCTGCGGCGCCCCTAGTGGCCCAGGTGGTGACAGTGCGGCAGGGTGAGTCTGGCTCTGGGGCTCTGAGTCACCAAACCCCAGCGTTGCAGAGCCAGGCCCCTTGGGATGTCCCCCATGGGGCCGACCTAGGGTTTGGGTTAGCCCCCAGGAGGCTGGCAGGCCTTATCCACCAGATCTGCAGCAACCGGAGGGTCAGGCCAAGGTGAGGGCGCTGGGGAGCAGGAGCGTGGGAGCCACCTTTTTGCGCAAGGGTCCTTCGAAGGTCGCAGGGGAAACGGAACGCCCTGCCACTTCTCCCACACTGAATGACCCGCGGCGCACCTAGCGGCCCGGGTGGTGGCACGGCAGCAGGTGAGTCCGACACTGGGGCTCGGGGGTCCCCAATCCACCACGTTGCGGCGCCAGGCCCCTTGGGAGGGGCCCCTCGGGGGTTGACCTAGGTTAGGGTCTGCCCCCAGGACCCCAGCAGGCTCAATCTGCCAGCTGTGCGGCGAATGGAGGGGTGTGTCGAGGTGAGGTCTCTGTCGAGAGGGAGCTTGGGCCCAAACGTTTTGGCTCCGGGGGCCTTCGAATGTTTCCGGGGACTTGGCGGGCCATGCCCATTCTCCTCCCTGAGTGACCGGCAGCGCCCCTAGCTCCCAGGTGGCGGCGGGGCGGCAGGGTGAGTCAGGTGCTGCGGCTCAGGTATCCCCAATCCCCGGTGTTGTGGCACCAGGCCCCTTGGGAGGGGCCCCTCGGGGGCCAACCTAGGGTTAGTTTTAGCCCCTAGGAGGCCGGCAGGCCCTATTCGCCAGCTGTGTGGAGACTGGAGTGTCGGACCTAGGTGAGGGCGCTGGTGAGTGGGAGTGTGGGCTCGGGTGTTTTGGCACGGGGGGCTTTTGAAGGTCGCCGTGTCTCGGAGGGCCCTGCCCGTTCTCCCACCGTGAATGAACGGCAGCACCCTAAGCCCCTGGGTGGCGGCTGGGTGGCAGGGTGGGTCAGGTGCTGAGGCTCGGGATCCCCAATCTCCGGCGTTGGAGCGCCAGGCCCCTTGGGAGGAGCCCCTCGGGGGTCAATCTAGGGTTACGGTTAGCCCCAGAAGGCCAGTGGACCCGATCAGCGGCTGTGCAACACGCGAAGGGTTGGGCCGAGGTGAGGGCGCTGGCGAGCCTGAGCATGAGCCCAAGCGTTTTAGCGCGGGGGGCCTTTGAATGTCAGCGGGTGCTCGGAGGGCCCTAACCGTTTTCTTGCCCTGATTGAACGGTGGGCCCCTAGCGGCTCGGGTGGCTGAAGGGCAGCAGGGTGAGTCCGGCACTTGGGCTCGGTGTCCCCATCCCCAGCGTTGCGACGCCAGGCCCCTTGGGAAGGGCCCCAGGGGGGCCGACCTATGGTTAGGGTTAGCCCCCAGGAGTCCGGCAGGTCTGATACACCACCTGTCCGTCGAGTGGCGAGTTGGGCCGAGGTGAGGGTGCTGGTGAACATGAGCCTGAGCCCAAGCGTTTTCATTTGGGGCGCCTTCGAAGATCTGCGGGGGTTCGGAGGGCCCAGCCCATTCTTCCACCCTGAATGAACGGTGGCGTCCCTAGCGGTCTGGGTGGGGCGGGGCGGCAGGGTGTAACCGATGATGGGGTTGGGGGTCCCCAATCCCCAGCGTTGGGCCACCAGGCCCCTTGGGAGGGGCCCTTTGGGGGCCAACCTAGGGTTAGGGTTAGCCCCTAGGTGGCCGGCAGGCCCTATTCGCCAGCTGTTTGGAGAGCAGAGTGGCGGACTGAGGTGAGTGCGCTGGTGAGTGGGAGGGTGGTCCTGGAGGTTTTGGTGCAGGGGGCCTTCGAAGGTGGCCATGTCTTGGAGGTCCCTGCCCGTTCTCCCGCCCTGAATGAACGGCACCACCCCAAGCCCCAGGGTGGCGGCTGGTCGGCAGGGTGGGTCAGGTGCTGAGGCTCGGGATCCCCAATTCCCGGCGTTGCGGCGCCCGGCCCCTTGGGAGGGGCCCCTTGGGCGCCGAAGTAGGGTTTGGGTTAGCCCCAGGAGGCCGGCAGGCGTACGGAGGTGCTGGCCGAGGTGAGGACGCTGACGAGCTGGAGCATGGGCCCAAGAGTTTGCACGCGTGGGCCTTCAATGTTCTCTGGGGGCTCGGAGGGCACTGCACGTTCTCCCGCCCTGAATGACCGGCGGCACCCCTAGCGGCCAGGGTGGTGGTGGGGCTGCAGGGTGATTCCAGCGCTGGGGTCGGGGGTCCCCAAACCCCGGCGTGTTTTGCACCAAGCACCTTGGGAGGGGCCTTCGGGGGCCGACCTAGGGTTAGGGTTAGACCAAAGGAGGTCAGCAGGCCCGATCCGCCAGGAGTGCAGCGAGCGGAGTGGCAGGCCAAGGTGAGGGCGTTGGTGAGCGGGAGCATGGGCCCAAGCGTTTTGGCACAGGTTGCCTTCGAAGATCACCGGGGGATCGGAGGGCCCTGCCCGTTCTCCCGCCCTGAATGACCAGCAGCGCCCATTGCATCCCGGGTGGTGGCAGGGTGGCAGGTTGAGTCCGGCGCAGAGGCTCGGGGGTCCCCAATCCCTGGCATTGCGGCGTCAGGCCACTTGGGAGGGGCCCCTCAGGGGCCGAGCTAGGGTTATGGTCGGCCCCAAGGAGGCCGGCAGGCCCGATCTGCTGGCTGTGCGGTGAGCGGAGGGGCGGGCGGAGGTGAGGCCGCTGGCGAGCGGGAGTGTAGGCTGAGGCGTTTTGGCGCAGGGGTCCTTCTAAGGTCGCCAGGGGATTGGAGGGCCCTGCATGTTCTCCCGCCCTGAATGACTGGTGGCTAACCAGTGGCCCGTGTGGAGGAGGTGCGGTAGGGTGAGTCGGGCGCTGGGGCTCGGGGGTCCCCAATCCCCGCATTGGGGCTCCAGGCCCCTTCAGAAGGGCTCTAGGGGGCCTACCAAGCATTACTGTTAGCCCCCAGGAGGCCAGCAGACCCGATCTGCCAGCTACGTGGTGAGCAGAGGGGCAGGCCGAGGTGAGAGCGCTGTCGAGAGGGGGCGTGGGCCCAAGCGTTTTGGCGTGGGGGGCATTCGAAGTCACCAGATGCTCAGAGCGCCCTTCCCGTTCTACCGCGCTGAATGCCCGACGGCGCACCTATCTGCCCGGATTGCAGAGCGGCGGCAGGGTGAGTCCGGTGCTGGGGCTCGGGGGTCCCCAATCCCCGGCGTTGCAGTGCCAGGCCCCTTGGGAGGGGCCCCTCGGGGGGCGACCAAGGATTATTGTTAGCCCCCAGGAGGCCAGCAGGCCCGATCCGCCAGCTGTGCGGCGAGCGGAGGGGTGGGCCCAATGAGGGCGCTTGAGAGTGAGAGCCTGGGCCCAAGCGTTTTGGCGCGGGGGGCTTCGAATGTCATCGGGGGTTCGGAGGGCCCTACCCGTTCTCCCGCCCTGAACGACCGGTGGCGTCCCTAGCGGCCCGGGGGGCGGCGGGGGTGGCAGGGTGAGTCCAGCGCTGGGGCTCGGGAGTCCCCAATCCCTGGCTTTGCGGCCCCAGGCGCCTTGGGAGGGGCCCCTCAGGGGCTGACCTAGGGATAGGGTTAGCCCCAAGGAGGCCGGCAGGCCCAATCCCCCAGCTGTGCGGTGAGCAGAGGGGTGGGCCGAGGTGAGGTCTCTGGCGAGTGGGAGCGTGGTCCCAGGCGTTTTGGCGCGGGAGGCTTTCGAATGTCGCTGGGGGCTCGGAGGGCCCTGCCCTTTCTCCCATCCTGAATGACCGGTGGTGCCCCAAGCTGCCCGGTTGTCGGCTGGGCGGTGGGGTGGGTCCGGTGCTGGGGCTGGGGGTCCCCAAAACCCGGCATTGTAGCGCCAGGCCCCTTGGGAGGGGCACCTCTGGGGCCCAGCTTGCGTTAGGGTTAGCCCCCAGGAGGCCGGCAGCCCCGATCCGCCGGCTGTGCGGCGAGCGAAGTGGTGTGCCGAGGTGAGGGCGCTGGCGAACGGGAGTGTTGGCCCAAACGTTTTGGCGTGGATGGCCTTCGTAGTCGCCAGGGACTCGGAGGGCCCTGCCCGTTCTCCCGCCCTAAATGACCTTGGGCGCCCCTAGTGGCCCCTGTTGCGGTGGGCGGCCAGGTGAGTCCGGTGCTGGGGCTCGGGGGTCCCCAATCCCCGGCGTTTCTGCTCCAGGCCCCTTGGGATGGGCCCCTCAGGGACCGACCTACCATTATGGTTAGCCCCAGGAAGCCAGCAGGCCCGATCCGCCAGCTGTGCGGCGAGCGGAGGAGCGGGCTGAGGTGGGGGCGCTGGGGATCAGGAGCGTGTGCCCAAGCGTTTGGCGTGGGGGGCCTTTGAAAGCCGCTGGGGGCTTGGAGCACCCTGCCTGATCTCCCGCCCTAAATGACCGGGGGCGCCCCTCGCGGCCCCTGTTGCGGCGGGCGGCCAGGTGAATCCGGCGCTGGGGCTCGGGGGTCCCCAATCCCCGGCATTGTGGCACCAGGACCCTTGGGATGGGCCCCTCCTGGGCCGACCTATGGTTAGGCTTAGCCCCCAGGAGGCCGGCAGGCCCGATCTGCTGGCTGTGCGGCCAGGAGAGGGATGGGCTGAGGTGAGGGCGCTGGCGATCGGGAGCGTGGGTCCAAGCGTTTTGGCGCAGGGGGCCTTGAAACCTCTCCAGGGGCTCGGAGTGCCCTGCCCGTTCTCCCTCGCTGAATGACCGGCGGCGCCTCTAGCGGCCCCAGTGTTGGCGGGGCGGCAGGGTGAGTCCAGCGCTGGGACTCGGGAGTCCCCAATCCCTAGTGTTGCAGCGCCAGGCCCCATGGGATGTGCCCTTTGGGGGCCGACCTAGGGTTAGGGTTAGCCCCCAGGAGGCCGGCAGGCCTGGTCCCCAGCTGTGGATCTAGCAGAGGGGCGGGCCAAGGTGAGTGCGCTGGCGAGCTGGAGCATGGGTCCAAGCGTTTTGTTGAAGGGGGCCTTTGAAGGTAATCGATGGCCCAGAGGGCCTTGCCTGTTCTCCCGCCCTGAATGACTGGCGGTGCCCCTAGAGGCCCAGGTGGTGGCAGGGCATCCGGGTAAGTCCGGTGCTGGGGCTCGGGGTTCCCCAATCCCCGGTGTTGCGGCTCCAGGCCCCCTGCTAGGGGCCCCTCGGGGGCCGACCTATGGTTAGCGTTAGCCCCCAGGAGGCCGGCAGGCCCGATCCGCCAGCTGTGTGGTGAGTGGAGGGGTGGGCCGAGGTGAGGGCACTGGCGAGCGGTGGCGTGGTCCCAAGCGTTTTGTCCCAGGTTGCCTTTGAAGGTCGCCGTGGGGTTGGAGGGCTCTGCCCATTCTCCCGCTCTGAATGACCGACGGCGCCCCTAGCGGCCCGGGTGGCAGCGGGGCAGCCGATGTGTCCAGCTCTGGAGCTCGGGGTTCCCCAATCCCCGGTGTTGAGGCTCTAGGCCCCTTGCTAGGGGCCCCTAGGGGGCCGACCTATGGTTAGATTTAGCCCCCAGGAGGCCGTCAGCCTGATCCGCCAGCTCTGCGGCGAGCGGAGAGGTGAGCGGAGGTGAGGCCGCTGGCGAGCGGGAGCGTGGGTCCAGGCGTTTTGGTGCGGGGGTCCTTCGAAAGTCGCCGGGGGCTTGGAGGGCCCTGTACGTTCTTCTGCCCTGAATGAACGGCGGCTCCCCTAGCGGCCCGGGTGGACGAGGGGCGGTAGGGTGAGTCGGGCACTGGGGCTTGGGGGTACCCAATCCTCGGCGTTGGGGAGCCAGGCCCCTTCAGAAGGGCTCTAGGGGGCCGACCAAGCGTTACTGTTAGCCCACAGGAGACCGGCAGACCCGATCTGCTGGCTGTGTGGCGAGCAGAGGGGCGGGTCGAGGTGAGGGCGCTGGCAAGCGGAAGCATGGGTCGAAGTGTTTTGGCGTGGGGGGCATTCGAATGTTGCCGGGGGCTCAGAGCACCCTTCCCGTTAAACCACGCTGAATGCCCAATGGCGCACCTAGCGGTCCGGGTTGCAGAGGGGTGGCAGGGTGAGTCCGGTCCTGGGGCTCGGGGGTGCCCAAACCCCGGCATTGCGGCGCCAGACCCCATTGGATGGGCCCCTCGGGGGCCGACCAAGGGTTATTGTTAGCCCCCAGGAGGCCAGCAGGCCCGATCTGCCGGCTGTGAGGCGAGCGGAGTGGTGGACCCAGGTGAGGGCGCTTGAGAGCAAGAACGTGGACCCAAGCACTTTGGCGCGGGGGGCCTTCAAAGGTCATCGGGGGTTTGGAGGGCCCTACCCGTTCTCCTGCCCTGAATGACCAGCGGCGCCCCTAGCGGCCTGGGGGGGGGGCGGCAGGGTGAGTCCGGTGCTGGGGCTCGGGGATCCCAATCCCCGGCGTTGGGCAGTCAGGCCCCTTGGGAGTGGCCCGTCAGGGGCCTATCTAGGGTTAGGGTTAGCCCCCAGGAGGCCGGCAGGCCCGATCCCTCAGCTTTGTGGCAAGCAGAGGGGCGGGCTGAGTGAGGGCGCTGCTGAGCGGGAGCGTGGGCCCAAGCTTTTTGGCGCGGGGGGCCTTCGAAGTTCGCCAGGGGCTCGGAGGCCGTGCCCATTCTCCCTCCCTGAATGACCGGTGGCGCCCCTAGCGGCCTGGATGGCGGCGCACTGTCAGGGTGAGACTGGCACTGGGGCTCAGGGGTCCTCATTCCCCGGTGTTGCAGCGCCAGGCCATGTGGAGGGGCCCCTTGGGTGCCGAGCTTGGGTTAGGGTTAGCCCCTAGGAGTCCGGCAGGACCGATTGGCCGGGTGTGCAGCGAGCGAAGTGGCGTGCAGAGGTGAGAGCACTCGTGCGCAGGAGCGTGGGCCTCAGCGTTTTGGCACTGGGGGCATTCGAAAGTCACCATGGGCCCAGAGCGCCCCCCTGGGGCCGGTAGGGGAGGGGCAGTAGAGTGAGTCCGGCACTGGGGCTCAGGGGTCCCCAATCCCCAGCGTTGTGGCACCAGGCCTTTGGAAGGGGCCCCTCGAGGTCCAACCTAGGGTTAAGGTTAGCCCCCAGGAAGCAGGCCGGCCCGATCCGCTAGCTGTTCGGCGAGCAGAAGGGTGACCCGAGAAGAGGGTGCTGGCGAACGGGAGCGTGGGCCCAAACGTTTTGGCGCGGGGGACCTTCTAAGGTCAGCGGGAGCTCAGATGGCCCTGCCCATTCTCCCGCCCTGAAATACCGGCGACGCCCCTAGCAGCCTGGGTGGTGGTGGGGCGGCAGGGTGAGTCCGGCGCTGGGGCTCGGGGTTCCCCAATCCCCGGCGTTGCGATGCCAGGCCCATTGGGAGGGGCCCGGTGGGGGCAGACCTAGGGTTAGGGTTACACCCAGAAGGCCGGCAGGCGCGATCCACTGACTGTGTGGCGAGAGGGGTGGGTCGAAGTGAGTGCGCTGACAAACAGGAGCATGACCACAAGCGTTTTGGCACGGGGGGGCATCGAATGTCACCGGAGGCTTGGAAGCCCCTGCCCGTTCTCCCGCCCTGAATGACTGCGGCACCCCTAGCGGCCCGGGTGGCGGCGGGAAGGCAGGGTGAGTCCGTCACAGGGGCTCGGGTGTCCTCAATCCCTCGCGTTGTGGCGCTAGGCCCTTTGAGAGGGGCCCCTCGGGGGGGACCTGGGTTTAGGGTTAGCCCCAGGAGGCCGGCAGGCCCGATCCGCAGACTGTGCGGCATACGGTGGGGCAGGCCGAGGTGAGGCCGGTGGCAAGCGGAAGCATGGCTCGAAGCATTTTGCGAAGCGGGCCTTCGAAGGTCGTCGAAGTCTCGGAGGGCCCTGCCCATTCTACCGCCCTGAATAATCGGCGGCGCCCCTAGCACCCCGGGTGTCGGTGGGGCTGCCGGGTGTGTCCGGTGCTGCAGTTGAGGGTCCCCAATCCCAGGCGTTGCTGCTCCAGACCCCTTGGGATGGGCCCCTCGAGGACCGACCTCGGGTTACGATTAGCCCCAGGCGGCTGGCAGGCCCGATCCGCTGGCTGTGCGGCGAGAGGAGGGGCGTGCCGAGGTGGGGCCGCTGGGGAGCAGGAGCGTGGGCCCTAGCATTTTGGCGTGGGGGGCCTTCAAAAGTCGGCGGGGGCTCGGAGGGCCCTGCCCATTCTCCCGCCCTGAATAACCGGCGGCGCCCCTAGCACCCCTGGTTGTGGTGGGGCGGCCGGGTGAGTCCGGCGCTGGGGCTCGGGGGTCCCCAATCCCAGGCCTTGCAGCTCCAGGCTCCTTGGGAGGGGCCCATCAGGGGCCCACCTAGGTTTAGGGTTAGCCCCCAGGAAGCTGGCAGGCCCGATCCGCCAGCTGTGTAGCGAGCAGAGGGGCAGGCCGAAATGAGGGTGCTGTCGAGCGGGAGCGTGGGCCCAAGCGTTTTGGCGCGGGGGCCTTCGAAGTTTGCCGGGAGCTCACAGGGCCCTGCAGGTTCTCCCACCCTAAATGACTGGCGGCGCACTAGCAGGCCAGGTCGCGGTGGGGCGGCAGGTTGAGTCCGGTGCTGGGGCTTAGGGATCCCCAATCCCCGATGTGGCGGCGCCAGGCCCCTTGGGAGGGGCCCCTCGTGACCCGACCAGGGCTTAGGGTTAGCCCAAAGGAGGCCGGCAGGCCCGATCCGCTGGCTGTTCGGCGAGTAGTAGGGCAGGACAGGGGAGGGCGCTGGTGAGCGGGAGCGTGGGCCCAGCGTTTTGGCATGGCCGGCCTTCAAAAGTCTCCAGGGGCTTGGAGGGTCCTGCCCGTTCTCCCACCCTGAATGACCGGCGGCACCCCTAGTGGCCCGGGTGGTGGTGGGGTCTCAGGGTGAGTCCGGTGCTGGGGCTCGGGGGTCCCCAATCCCTGGCGTGGTGGCAACAGGCCACTTGGGAGGGGCCCCTTGGGAAGGGCCCCTCGTGAGCTGACCTAGGGTTAGGGTTAGCCCCGAGGAGGCCGGCAGACCCGATCTGCCAGCTGTGTGGAGAGCGGAGGGGCGGGCCGATGTGAATGCGCTGGAAGCGGGAACGTGGGCCCAAGAGTTTTGGCGCGGGGGGCCTTCGATGGTCGCCGTGAGCTCTGATGGCCCTGCCCGTTCCCCCGCCCTTAATGACCAGCGGCACCCTAGCGGCCAGGGTGGCGGCGGGGCGGCAGGGTGAGTCTGGAGCTTGGGCTCAGGATTCCCCAAGCCCCAGCATGGCGGCGCCAGGCCCCTTGGTGGGGCCCCTCGGGGTCCAATGTAGGGTTTGGAGTTAGCACCCAGGAGGCCGGCAGCCCCAATCAGCCAGCTGTGCGTCGTGCAGAGGGGTGGCCTAGGTGAGGGCGCTGGAGAGCTGGAGCATGGGCCCAAGCGTTTTGGTGCGAGGGGCCTTCGAATGTCGCTGGGGGCTCGGAGGGCCCTGCCTGTTCTCCTGCCCTGAATGACCAGCTGCGCCCCTAGGAGCCAGGGTGGCGGCGGGGTGGCATGTTGAGTCCGGTGCTGGGGCTCGGGGGTCCCCAATCCCCACGTTGCATTGCCAGGTCCCTTGGGAGGGCCCCTTGTGTACCGACCTAGTGTCAGGGTTAGCCCCCAGGAGGCCGGCAGGCCCGATCCGCCGGCCGTGCCGCGAGCGGGGACGTGGGCTGAGGTGAGGGCGCTGGTGAGAAGGAGCATAGGCCCAAGTGTTTGGGACGTTGGGCCTTCAAAGGTCGCAGGGGGCTTGGAGGGCCCTGCCCGTTCTCCCACCCTGAATGACCCGCGGCGCCCCTAGTGGCCCAGCTGCAGGCGGGGCGGCAGGGTGAGTCCTGTGCTGGTGCTCGGGGATCCAAAATCACCGACGTTCCGGTGCCAGGCCTCTTGGGAGAGGCCCCTCGGGGTCCGACCTAGGGTTCAGGTTAGCCCCCATGAGGCCAGTAGGCCCGATCCGCCGGCTGTGCCGCGAGTGGGGGCGCGGGCCGAGGTGAGGGCGCTGGCGAGAAGGAGCATGGGTCCAAGAGTTTTGGGGCATTGGGACTTCGAAGGTCGCAAGGGCTCGGCGGTCCCCAATCCACAGCGTGGTGGCGACAGGCCCCATGGGAAGGGCCCCTCAGGGACCGACCTTGGGTTAGGGTTAGCCACCAGTAGGCCGGCAGACCTGATCCGCCGGCTGTGCGGCAAGTGGAGGGTCTGGCCAAGGTGAGGGTGATATCGAGTGGGAGCATGAGCCCAAGCGTTTCGGCGCAGGGAGACTTCGAAGGTTGCCAGCGGCTCGGAGGGCCCTGCCTGTTCTCCCTCCCTGAAAGACCAGCGACTCCAATAGCGGCCCGGGTTGCGGCGCTCCGGCTCGGTGAGTCCAACGCTGGGGTTCAGGGATCCCTAATCGCCAGCGTTGCAGTGCAAGACCCCTAGGGAGGGCCCCTCGTGGGCCGACCTAGGGTTAGGGTTAGCCCCCAGGAGGCCGACAGGCCCGATCTACCCACTGTGCGGCGAGTGGAAGGGTGGCCCGAGGTGATGGCGTTTCGAGCGGGAGCATGGGCCCAAGCATTTTGGCGCGGAGGGCCTTTGAAGGTCGCTGGGGGCTCGGAGGGCCCTGCCTGATCTCCTGCTTGTATGACCGGGATGCCCTTAGCAGCCCGTGTGGCGGCGGGGGGGCAGGGTGAGTCCAGCGCTAGGGTTCGGGGGTTCTCAATCCCCACGTTGCGGGGCCAGGCCCCTTTAGTGGGGCACATTGGGGACCGACCTAGGGTTAGGGTTAGCCCCCAGGAGGCCAGCAGGCCTAATCCGCCAGCTGTGCAGCGAGTGGAGGGGCGGGCTGAGGTGAGGCTGCTGGCGAGTGGGAGCGTAGGCCCAAACATTTTGGCGTGGGGAGCCTTCGAATTCTCTGGGTGCTCAGAGGGTCCTGCCCGTTCTCCCGCCCTGAATGACTGGCAACGCCCCTATTGGCCAGGGTGGAGGTGGGGCGGCACATTGAGTCTGGCGATGGGGCTCGGGGGTCCCCAATTCCCAGCCTGGTGGCGCCTGGCCCCTTGGGAGGGGCCCCTCGTGAGCCAACCTAGGGTTAGGGTTAGCCCCCAGGAGGCCAGCAGGCCCGATGCGCCCCACTGGGCGAGCGAAGGGGCGGGCCGAGGTGATGGCGCTGGCGAGCTGGAGCGTGGGCCCAAGCGTTTTGGCGCGGGGCGCCTTCGAATGTCGCCATGGGCTAGGAGGGCCCTGCCCGTTCTCACGCCCTGAATGACCGGCGGCACCCCTAGAAGCCCAGGTGGCGGTGGGACGGCAGGTTGAGTCTGACACTGGGGCTCTGGGGTCCCCAATTACGGGCGTTGTGGCCCCAGGCTCCTTGGGAGGGGCCCCTTGGGGCCGACCTAGCGTTAGGGTAACACCCAGGAGGCCAGCAGTCCCAATCCGCCGGCTGTACAGGAAGTGGAGGGGCCGACGGAGGTGAGCGCACTGGCGAGCAGGAGCGTGGGCCCAAGCATTTGGTGCGGGGCGCCTACTAATGTCCCAGGGGCCTCGGAGGACCTTGCCCGTTCATCCGCCATGAATGACGGGTGGTGCCACTAGCGGCCCAGGTGGTGGCGGGGTGGCAGGGTGAGTCTGGCGCTGGGGCTCGGGGGTCCCCAATCCCAGGCGTTGCGGCACCAGGCCCCTTGGTATGGGGCCCTAGGGGGCCTACCTAAGGTTAGTGTTAGCCCCTAGGAGGCTGGGAGACCCTATCTGCTGGCTGAGCAGCGTGCGGAGGGGAGGGCCGAGGTGAGGGCACTGGCTAGCGGGACCGTGGGCCCAAGCATTTTGGCACAGGAGGCCTTCGAAAGTCGCAGCGGCTCAGAGGCCACTGCCCGTTCTCCAGCTCTGAATGACCAGCAGCGCCCCTAGAAAGCCCTGGGGGCAGCGTGGCAGCAGTGTGAGTCCGGCGCTAGGGCTCGGGGGTCCCCAATCCCCGGCTTTGCGGCGCCAGGGCCCTTGGGAGGGGCCCCTTGGGGACGGACCTAGGGTTAGGTTTAGCCCCCATGAGGCCTGCAGGCCCTATCCGCCGGCTGTGCGGCGAGCGGCGGGGCAGGCCGAGATGAGGGCGCTGGCGAGCTGGAACATGGGCCCAAGGTTTTTGGCGCAAGTGGCCTTCGAAGGTTGCCGGGGGCTAAGAGGGCCCTGCCCCTTCTCCCTCCCTGAATGACCGGTGGCGCCCCTACTGGCCCAGTTGGCGGCAGGGCTCAGGGTGAGTCCGGCGCTGGGGCTCGGGGGTCCATAATCCTCGGCATTGCGGCGCCAGGTGCCTTGGGAGGGGCCCCTCGTGGGCCGACCTATGATTAGGGTTAGCCCCCAGGAGGCCATCAGGCCCCATCGGCCAGCTTTGCAGTAAGCGGAGGGGCAGGCCGAGGTGAGGGCGCTGACAAGTGGGAGCGTACGCGCAAGCGTTTTGATGAGAGGTGTCTTCGAGGTCGCCCGGGGCTCGGAGGTCCCTGCCTGTTCTCACGCCCTGAATGAACGGTGGAGCTGCTAGTGGCCCGTGTGGTGGCGGGGGTGGCACAGTGAGTCCAGCGCTGCGGCTCGGGGGTCAGCAATACCAGGCGTTGTGGTGCCAGGCCACATCGGACGGGCCCCTTGGGGGCCAACCCAGGGTAAGGGTTAGCCCCCAGGAGGCTGGCAGGCCTGATCCTCCCGCTGTGCGGCGAGTACAGGGGCGGGCCGAGGTAAGGGTGCTGGCGAGCGGGAGCGTGGGCCGAAGCATTTTGTCACGGGGGGCCTTCAACGGTCTCCGGGGGCTCAGAGGGCCCTACCCGTTCTCCCGCCCTGAATGACCGGCGGCTCCCCTAGCGGCCCGGATGGTGGCGGTGTGGCAGGGTGAGTCCGGCTCTGGGGCTCGGTAGTCCCCAATCCCGGTTGTTGCGCCGCCAGGCCCCTTGGGGGCCACTAGGGGGCCAACCTAAGGTTAGTGTTAGCCCCCAGAAGGCCCGCAGGCCCGATCCACCAGCTGTGCGGCGAGCAGAGGGATGGGCCGAGGTAAGGGCGCTGGTGAGCGGGAGCGTGGCCCAAGTGTTTTGGTGCGGGGGGCCTTCGAAGGTCACCGGTGGCTCGGAGGGCCCTGCCCGTTCTCCCTCCCTGAATGACCGGTGGCGCCCCTAGTGGCTGAGGTGGTGGTAGGGCAGGAGGGTGAGTCTGGCCTTGGGGCTCGGGGGTCCCCAATCCCTGGCGTTGCGGGAATAGGAACCTGGGATGGGCCCCTCCGGGGCCCACCAACGATTAGGGTAACACCCTGGAGGCCGGCAGTCCCGATCCACCAGATGTGCAGCGAGCTGAGGGGCGGACCGAAGTGAGGGCGCAGGCTAGCAGGAGCATGGGCCCAAGCATTTTGACGCGGGAGGCCTTCGAAAGTCGCCAGGGCTTGGAAGGCACTGCCCGTTTTTCTGCTCTGAATGAACGGCGGTGCCCCTAGCTGCCCTGGGGGCGGCATGGCAGCAGTGTGAGTCTGGCACTGGGCCTCCGGGGTCCTCAATCCCCGTCATAGCGGAGACAGGCACCTTGGGTTGGGCCCCTAGGGGGCCGACCTAGGGTTAGGGTTAGCCACCAGGAGGCCGGATGGCCCGATCCACCGGCTATGCGGCGAGCAGAGGGGCGGGACGAGGTAAGGGTGCTGGTGAGCGGGAGTGTGGGCCCAAACATTCTGGCGCGGGGGGCCTCCGAAGGTGGCCGGGGGCTCGGAGGGCCCTGCCCGTTCTACTGCACTGAATGACCGGCGGCACCCCTAGCGGCCTGGGTGGTGGTGGGGCAGCAAGTTGAGTCCGGCGCTGGGGCTCGGGGGTCCCCAATCCCCGGCATTGCAGTGATAGGCCACTGGGATGGGCCCCTCAGGGGCCGACCTTGGGTTAGGGTTAGCCCCCAGGAGTCTGGGAGGCCTGATCCGCCAGCTGTGCACCGAGCAGAGGGGCAGGCCGAGGTAAGGGTGATGGCGAGAGGGAGCGTGGTCCCAAGCGCTTTGGCATGGGGGGCCTTCGAAGGACTCTGGGGGCTCGGAGCGCCCTGCCCGTTCTCCCGCCCTGAATGACCCGTGGTGCCCCTAGCGGCCCCGGTGGCGGCGGGGCAGCAGGGTGAGTCCAGCGCTGGGGCTCGGGGGTCCACAATCCCCGGCGTTGTGGCGCCAGGTGCCATGGAAGGGGCCTCTCATGGGCCGACCTTGGGTTAGGGTTAGCCCCCAGGAGGCCAGCAGGCCCGATTGGCCAGCTTTGTGGCGAGTGGAGGGGCGGGCCGAGGTGAGGGCGCTGACAATGCTTGAGCATGGGTACAAGCATTCTGATGCGGGGTGCCTTCGAAGGTCGCCCGTGGCTCCGAGGGCCCTGCCTGTTCTCACGTCCTGAAAGACCGGTGGTGCAGCTAGCGGCCTGGGTGGTGGGGGGCTGCATGGTGAGTCCAGCGCTGGGGCTCGGGGGTCAGCAATCCCAGGCATTATGGTGCCAAGCCCCATTGGACGGGCCCCTCGGGGGCCGACCTAGGGTTAGGGTTAGCCCCCAGGAGGCCGGCAGGCCCGATCCGCCAGCTGTGCGGCGAGTGGAGGGGCGGGCCGAGGTGAGGGTGCTTGTGAGCAAGAGCGTGGGCCCAAGCGTTTTGGTGAGGGGGGCCTTCGAATGTCGCCGGGGGCTCGGAGGGCCCTGCCTTTTCTTCCTCCCTGAATGACCGGCTGCACTCCTAGCGTCCCGGGTGGTGGCGGGGCTGCAGGGTGAGTCCAGCGCTGGGGGTCGGGGGTTCCCAATCCCCGGCGTTGTGCCAGTAGGCCCCTTGGGGGGGGCCCCTCGGGGTCCGATCTAGGCTTAGGGTTAGCCCCCAGGAGGCCGTCAGGCCCAGGAGCATGGGCCTAAGCATTTTGGTGCAGGGGGCCTTCGAATGTCGCCGGGGGCTAGAAGGACCCTGCCCGTTCTCCCGCCCTGAATGACCGGCTGCACCCCTAGCGGCCCGGATGGCGGCGGGGCAGCAGGGTGAGTCCGGCACTGTGGCTCGGGGGTCTCCAATCCCCGGCGTTGCATCGCCAGGCCACTTGGCAGGGGCCGCTTGGGGGCTGACCTAGGGTTAGGGTAAGCCCCCAGGAGGCCGGCAGGCCCTATCCGCCGGCTGTGCAGGAGCGGAGGGGCGGGCCGAGGTGGGGGCGCTGGCGAGCGGGATCGTGGGACCAAACGTTTTCCTATGGGGGCCCTTCGAAGTTCGCCAGAGGCTCCGAGGGCCCTGCCCGTTCTCCCGCACTGAATGACTGGCGGCGCCCCTAGCGGCCCGGGTGTCGGTGGGGCGGTAAGGTGAATCTGGCGCTGCAGCTCAGGGGTCACCAATCTCCGGCGTGCAGCGCCAGGCCCCTTGGGATGTACGCCTAGGGGGCTGACCTAGGGTTAGGGTTAGACCTCAGGAAGCTGGCAAGCCCAAAACGCCAGCTGTGCGGCGAGTGGATCGGCGTGCCGAGGTGAGGACGCTGGCTAGGGGGACCATGGGAGCAAGCATTTTGGCGCGGGTCGCTTTCAAATGTCGCCTTGGGCTCAGAGGGCCCTGCCTGTTCTCCCACACTGAATGAACGGTGGCTCCCCTAGCGGCCCGGGTGGCGGCGGGACGACAAAGTGAGTCCTGGCTGGGGTTGTGGGGTCCCCAATCCCCGGCGTTGCCGGGCCAGGCCCCTTGGGAAGGGCCCAACGGGGGCCGACCTAGGGTTAGTGTTAGCCCCCAGGAGGCCGGCAGGCCCGATCCGCCGGTTGTGTGATGAGCAGAGAGGCAGGCCGAGGTGAGGGCGCTGGCGAGCGGGAGCATGGGCCCAAGCATTTTGGTGCTGTGGGCCTTCGAAGGACGATGGGGGCTCGGAGGGCCCTGCCCGTTCTCCCGCACTGAATGTCCTGCCACCCCCTTAGCAGCCCTTTTGGTGGCGGGGCAGCAAGGTGAGTCCAGCTCTGGGGCTCAGGGGTCCCCAACACCCAGTGTTGCGATGCCAGGCCCCTTGGGAGCCGACCTAGTTTTAGGGTTAGCCCCAAGAGGCTGGCAGGCCCATTACGCAGGCTGTGCGGCAAGCGGAGGCGTGGGCCGAGGTGAGGGCGCTGGCAAGAGGGAAGATGGGCCCAAGCGTTTTGGCGTGGTAGGCCTTCAAAGGTTGCCGGGGGCTCTCAGGGCCCTGCCCGTTCTCCCTGCCTGAATGACCCGCGGCGCCCTAGTGGCCCGGGTGGCGGCCAGGTGGCAGGGTAAGTCTGGCACTGGGGCTCGGTGATCCCCAATCCCTGCCATGGCAGCAGCAGTCCCATTGAGAAGGGCTCCTCAGGGACTGACCCTGGGTTAGGGTTAGCTCCCAGGAGGCCGGCAGGCACGATCAGCCGGCTGTGAGGCGAGCGGAGGGGCTGGCCAAGGTGAGGGCGCTGGAGAACGGGAGCGTGGGCCCAGGCGTTTTGGGGCGGGGGGTCTTCGAAGGTCGCCCGGGGCTCGGAGGGCCCTGCCCCTTCTCCCGCCCTGAATGACCGGCGGTGCCCCTAGCGGCCCAGGTGGTGGTAGGGCGGGAGGGTGAGTCAGGTGCTGAGGCTCAGGGTGCCCAATCCCTGGCGTTGCGGTGCCAGGCCCCTTGGGAGGGGCCCCTCGGGGGTCGATCTAGGGTTACGGTTAGCCCCCCGGAGGCCGGTGGACCTGATCAGCATCTGTGCGGCACGTGGCGGGGTGGGCCGAGGTGAGGGCGCTGGTGAGCCTGAGCATGAGCCCAAGCGTTTTAGCGTGGGGGCCCTTTGAAGGTAGGCGGGGACTCGGAGGGACCTGCCCATTCTCCCGTTCTGAATGACCGGCGGGTCCCCTAGTGGCTCAAGTGGCTGAAGGGCAGCAGGGTGAGTCCGGCACTTGGACTCAGTTGCCCCATCCCCGGCATTGGGGCGCGAGGCCACTTGGGAAGGGCCCCTCGGGGGCCGACCTGCAGTTAGGGTTAGCCCCCAGGAGGCCTGCAGGCCCTATACACCGCCTGTGTGTGGAGCAGAGAGTTGGGCCAAGGTGAGGGTGCTAGTGCACATGAGCCTGGGCACAAGAATTTTGGTTCTGGGTGCCATCGAAGGTGGGCAGGGGTTCGGAGGCCCCTGCCAGTTCTCCCACCCAGAATGAATGGCGGCGCCCCTAGCGGCCCGTGTGGGGCGGGGCGGCAGGGTGCACCCGGCGCTGGGGCTTAGGGGTCGCCAACCCCTGGCGTTGCGCCGCAAGGCTCCTTAGGAAGGGACCCTCAGGGGCCGTCCTAGGGTTAGGGTTAGCGCCCAGGAGGCCAGCAGGCCCGATCTGCTGGCTGTGCGAGGAGCGCATGTGTGGGCTGAGTTGAGGGCAATACCGAGCGGGAGGGTGGGTCCCAGCATTTTGGCGCCCTGGGCCTTCAAATGTTGCCATGTCACGGAGGGTCCTGCCCATTATCCTGGCCTGAATAACCAGCGGCGCCCCTAGCGGCTCCGTTGGCGGTGGGGCTGCAGGGTGAGTCCTGAGCTGTGGCTCAGGGATCCCCAATCCCCAGCATTGTGGGGCCAGGCCCCTTGGGAGGGGCTCCTCGTGGGCCGACCTAGGGTTAGAGTTAGCACCCAGGAGGCCGGCAGGCCCAATCCTCTGGCTGGGCGGTGAATGGTGGGCGGGCCGAGGTAAAGGCGCTGGTGAGCGGGAGCGTGGGCCCCTGCATTTTGGCGTGGGAGGCTTCAAATGTCGCTGGTTTCTCCAGAGCCCTGTCCATTCTCCTGCCCTGAATGAGCGGCGGCGCCCCTAGCGGCCCGGGTGGCGGCGTTGCAGCAGGCTGAGTCTGGTTCTGGGGCTTGGGGTCCCCGATCCCCCGTGTAGAGGAACCAGGATCTTTGGGAGGGACCCTGGGGGGCCGACCTATGGTTAGGGTTAGCCCACACAAGGCCGGCAGGCCGGATCCGCCCTCTGTGCAGGGAGTGGAAGGGCGGGACGAGGTGAGGGCGCTGGGGAGCGGGTGCATGGGCACCAGGGTTTTGGCGCAGGTAGCCTTTGAAGGTCGCCGGTGGCTTGGAGAACCCTGTCTGTTCTCGCGCCCTGAATGACCGGCGGCGCCCCTAGTGGCCCGAGTGGCAGCAGGGAGGCAGGGTGAGTCTGGTGATGGGGCCTGTGGTCCTAGTCCCAGGCTTGGTGGTGCCAGGTCCCTTGGGAGGGGCCCCTCTGGGTAGTACCTAGCTTTAGGGTTACCCCCAGGAGTCCGGCGGCCTGATCCGCTGGCTGTGCGTCGAGCGGAGGGGCGGGCCGACGTGAATGCGCTGGCGAGCGGGAGCATCGGCCCAAGCGTTTTGGCACGGGGGGCCTTCGAAGGTCACCGGGGACTCACAGGGCCCTGCCCATTCTCTCGCCCTGTGAGGACGTTGCCCCTAGCGGGCCGGGTCACGGTGGGGTGGCAGGGTGAGTCTGGAGCTAGGGCTCGTGGGTCCCCAATCCCCAGTGTGGTGGTGCCAGGCACTTGGGAGTGGTCCCTCTGGGGCCTCCCTAGGGTTAGGGTTAGCCCAAAGGAGGCTGGCAGGCCCGTTCCACCGGCTGTCCGTGGAGAGGAGTGGTGGGCCGAGGTGAGGGCACTGGCGAGCGGAAGCGTGGGCCCAAGCGTTTTGGCGCATGGGGGCCTTCGACAGTCGCCAGGGGCTCAGAGATCCATGCCCCTTCTCCCGCCCTGAATGACTGGCAGCGCCCCTAGCAGCCCGGGTGGTGGCGGGGCGGCTTGGTGAGTCTGGCGCTCATGCTCATGGGTCCCCAATCCCCGGCGTGGCGGAGCCAGGACCCTTGGAAAGGGCCCCTCTGGGGCCGACCTAGGTTTAGGGTTAGCCCCCAGGAGCCCAGCAGGCCCGATCTGCCAGCTCTGTGGTGAGTGGAGGGGCGGGCTGAGGTAAGGGTGCTGGCGAGCGGGAGCGTGGGCCCAAACGTTTTGGCGTAGGGGGCCTTTGAAGGTCGCCGGGGGCTCGGAGGGTCCTGCCCCTTCTCCTGCCCCAAAGGACCGGTGGCGCCCCTAGCAGTCCGGGTGGTGGCGTGGTGGCAGTGAAAGTCCGGCGCTGGGGCTAGATTGTCCCCAATCCAAGGCGTGACAGCGCCAGTCCCCTTGGGAGGGGCTCCTCAGGGGCCAAACTAGGGTTAGGGTTAGCCCCCAGGAGGCTGGGAGGCCCGATCCGCCAGCTGTGTGGCGAGCGGAGGGGTAGGCCGATGTAAGGGCGATGGCGAGCGGGAGCGTGGTCCCAAGTGCTTTGGCGTGGGGGCCTTCGAAAGTTGCTGGGGGCTCAGAAGGCCCTGCTGTTCTCCCACCCTGAATGACCAGTGGTGCCCCTTGTGGCCCTGGTGGTGGTGGGGGCATGGTGATTCCGGCGCTGGGGCTCAGGAGTCCCCAATCCTCATCGTTGCGGCGCCAGGCCCCTTGGGAGAGGCCACTAGGGGGTCGACCTAGGGTTCGGGTTAGCCCCCAGGGGGCCCGCAGGCCCGATCTGCCAGCTGTGCGGCGAGCAGAGGGGAGGGCCGAGGTAAGGGTGCTGGCGAGCAGGAGCGTGGGCCCAAATGTTTTGGCATAGGGGGCCTTCGAAGGTCGCCGGGGGCTTGGAGGGTCCTGCCCCTTCTCCTGCCCCGAAGGACCGGCGGCGCCCCTAGCAGGCCGGGTGGTGGCGGGGTGGCAGTGAAAGTCCGGCGCTGGGGCTAGATTGTCCCCAATCCAAGGCGTGACAGCGCCAGTCCCCTTGGGAGGGGCTCCTCAGGGGCCAAACTAGGGTTAGGGTTAGCCCCCAGGAGGCTGGCAGGCCCGATCCGCTGGCTGTGTGGGGAGCGGAGGGTGGGGCCCAGGTGAGGGCAATGGTGAGCAGGAGCATGGGCCCTAGCATTTCAGCGCGTGTTGCCTTCAAAGGTCGCAGGGGGCACAGAGGGCCCTGCAAGTTCTCCCACTCTGAATGAGGACGGCGACCCTAGCGGGCCAGGTCTCGGCAGGGCAGCAGGGTGAGTCCGGCGCTGGTGCTCGGGGGTCCCCAATGCCCGGCCTGGTGGTGCCAGACCCCTTGGGAGGGGCCCCTCGACAGCCAACCTAGAGTTAGGGTTAGACACCAGGAGGCCGCCAGGCCCGATCTGCTGGTTGTGCAGCTTGCGGAGGGGCTGGCTGAGGTGAGGGCACTGGTGAGCAGAAGCGTGGGCCGAAGCATTTTGGCGCGGGGGGGCCTTCGAATGTCACTGGGGGCTCGGAGGGCCCTGCCCGTTCTCCAACCTAGATGACCAGCGGCGCCCCTAGCGGCCTGGGTGTCGGCGGGGTGGCAGGGTGTGTCCAGCGGTTTGGCTCGGGGGTCCCCAATCACCGGCGTGGCAGCGCCAGGCCCCTTGGAAGTTGCCCCTCAGGAGCCGACCTAGGGTTAGGGTTAACCACCAGGAGGCCGGCAGTCCCAGTCCACCTGCTGTGCGGTGAGCAGAGGGGCGGGGTGAGGAGAGGGTGCTGGCAAGCAGGAGCGTAGACCCAAGCGTATTGGTGCGGGGGCCTTCAAAGGTCGCCAGGGGCTCGAAGGGCCCTGCCCTTTCTCCTGCCCTGAATGAGGATGGCCCCCTAGTGGGCCAGGTCGCGGTGGGGCGGCAGGGTGAGTTCAGCGCTGGTACTCAGGGGTCCCCAATCCCCGGCGTGGCAGCGCCAGGTCCCTTGGGAGGGGCCCCTCCTGAGCCAACGTAGGGTTAGGGTTAGCCCAAAGGAGGCCGACAGCCCAGATCCACTGGCTGTGCTGTGAGCAGAGGGGCGGGCTGAGGTGAGCACGCTGGTGAGCGGAAGCATGGGCCCAAGCGTTTTGGCGTGGGGGACCTTCGAAGGTCGACAGGGGCTCGGAGGGCAGTGCCCATTCTCCAGCCCTGAATGAGGACAGCTCCCCTAGCGGCCCGGGTGGCGGCGGGGCGGCAGGGTTAGCCCAGAGTTGGGGCTCAGGGGTCCCCAAGCCCTGGTGTGGCGGTGCCATGCCCCTTGGGAGGGGCCCCTCGGGGGCCGACGTAGGGTTTGCATTTAGCTCACAGAAGACCAACAGGGCCGATCCGCCGGCTGTGTGGCATGCAGAGGGGATGGCCGAGGTGAGGGCACTGTCGAGTGGGAGTGTGGGCCCAAGCGTTTTGGCGCGGAGGGCCTTCGAAGGTCGCCGGGGGCTTGGAGGGCCCTGCCCATTCTCCCACCCTGAATGAGGACGGCGCCGCTAGCGGACCGGGTTGTGGCGGGACAGCAGGGTGAGTTCGGCACTGGTGCTCGGGGGTCCCCAATCCCCGGTGTGGCAGCGCCAGGCCCTTTGGGAGGGGCCCCTCGTGAGCCAACCTATGGTTAGGGTTAGCCCAAAGGAGGCTGGCAGGCCCGATCCGCCGGCTGTGCGGCGAGGGGAGGGGCGGGCTGAAGTGAGCGTGCTAGAGAGCGGAAGCGTGGGCCCAAGCTTTTTGGCACAGGGGGCCTTCGAAGGGGGCCAGGGGCTCAGAGGGCCCTGCCCATTCTCCATCCCTGAATGAGGACGGCGCCCCTAGTGGGCCGGGTTGAGGCGGGGTGGCAGGGTGGGTCTGGCGCTGGTGCTTGGAGGTCCCCAATCCCTGGCGTGGTGGCTCCAGGCCCATTGGTAGGGGCCTCTCGTGAGCTGACCTAGGGAAGGGTTAGCCCCCAGGAGGCCAGCAGGCCCGATCCGCCAGCTGTGCGGCGAGCGAGGGGCGGGCTGAGGTGAGCACGCTGGCGAGCGGGAGCGTGGGCCCAAGCATTTTGGCGCAGGGGGCCTTCGAATGTCAGCGGGGGCTCGGAAGGCCCTGCCCGTTCTCCCGCCCTGAATGACCAGTGGCGCCGCTAGCAGCTGGTGTGGTGGCGGACCCGCAAGGTGAGTCCGGAGCTGGGGCTCAGAGGTCCCCAATCCCCGGCGTGGCAGCGCCGGTCACTTGGGAGTGGTCCCTCGGCTGCCGACCTAGCATTAGGGTTAGCTCAAAGGAGGCCGGCAGGCCCCATCCACAGGCTGTGCGGATTATGGAGTGGCGGGCCAAGGTGAGGGCTCTGGCGAGCAGGAGCGTGGGCCCAAGTGTCTTTGCGCGGGGGGCCTTCCAAGGACGCCAGGGGCTCAGAGGGCCCTGCCCGTTCTCCCGCCCTGAATGAGTGTCGGCACCCCTAGCAGCCCGGTTGGCTGCGGGGAGGCAGGGTGAGTTCAGCACTGGTGCTTAGGGGTCCCCAAAGAGGGGCGTGGCGGCTCCAGGCCCCTTGGGAGGGGCCCCTCGGGGGCTGACATAGGGTTTGTGTTAGCCCCCAGGAGGCCGGCACGCCGAATCTGCCAGCTGTGAGGCGTGCAGAGGGGAAGGGTGAGGTAAAGTTGCTGGAGAGTGGGAGCATGGGCCGAGGCATTTTGGCGCTGGGGCCTTCGAAGATCGAGGGTGGCTCGGGAGGCTCTGCACGTTCTCCAGCCCGGAATGACTGACGGCGCCCCTAGCGGCCCTGGTGGTGGAGGGGTGGCATGGTGCGTCTGGTGTTGCAGCTCGGGGGTCCCCAACCCTGGCGTGGCAGCGCCAGGCCCCTTGGGATGGGCCCCTCTGGGGCCGACCTAGGGTTAGGGTTAGCCCCCAGGAGAATTGCAGGCCCAATCCGCCAGCTGTTCAGAGAGTGGAGGGGCGGGCCAACGTGAGGGCACTGGTAAGTGGTAGCGTTGGCCCAAGCATTTTGGCGCAGGAGGCCTTGGATGTTCGCCTGGGGCTCGGAAAGCCCTGCCCGTTCTCCCGCCCTGAATGACCAGCGGCACCCCTAGCGGCCCGGGTGGCGGCGGGGTGGCAGGGTGACTCCGGTGCTGAGGCTCGGGGGTCCCTAATACCCAGCGTTACGGCGCCAGTCCCCTTGGGCGGGCCCCTCGGGGGCCGTCCTAGGGTTAGGGTTAGCCCCCAGGAGGCTGGCAGGCTCCTTCCGCCCATGTGCGGTGAATGGAGGTGTGGGTCGAGGTGAGGTAGCTGGTGAGCGGGAGCGTGGGCCAGAGCATTTTGGCTTTGGCTCGGGGTACCTTCGAAGGTCGCAGGTGGCTCGGAGGGTCCTGCCCGTTCTGTTGCCCTGAAGGACTGGCGATGCCCCTAACACCCCATGTGGCGGCGGGGCAGCAGGGTGCGTCCAGCGCTGGGACTTAGGGGTCCCCAATCCCTGGCAAGCCGCTTCAGGCAACTTGGGAGGGGCCCCTCGGGGGCCGACCTAGGGTTAGGGTTCGTCCCCAGGAGGCCGGCAAGCCCGGCGCTAAGTGGTTCTGGCAATGTAACAAAAATGCCATACACTTATCTGTAAGAAATAACAGTGTACAGGAACCCTCTTAGCCCTAACATCATCCTTTGTGAATATGGAAGCCAGCCCCAAAGTGGTCGTGGAAGTCTGACGAAAGAGCTAAGCACTTTTCTCTGAGTCACCACACTCTACAGGGAAAGACCAATGTACATCATCTTTCACGAGTAGGAAGCATTAATGAAAAGGTTCTGGAATTTCGAGGACTCTGACCCATCCTTATTGGTAATAAACCACCCTGTACAGGAAAACACCTTCAACTCCCATCAGCCTCCTCAATCCTGATTCTGATTCAACTTTGGGTGTGTAGGACTAGGGAAATGTTCACATCTTCTTGCTAAGAAAGAACGATGTCAGGGTAATGCCCTTCAAGTCACCTCAGCCTTCCTGAAGATGGAAGCAGTAATCAAGGTGGTTATGTTACCATGAGGTAAGGAAGATGAGCATATAAGTGAGAAACAACAGTGGGCAGGACCTCTCTTCCAACGAACAGTATCTTTGCTTAATGTTGAATCCCTATGGTAGGTGGCTGTGGGCATTTGTGAGGTCAAAATCTGAAGTGTTTTGTAAAACCTCTTGGTCATTCACAGATGAGACTAAGGTAGTTGGGGGCTCCTAGGCAGTGATTTGTCCACAGTCAAAAATATGAAAAGATAAAAGAGACAGATGAGGTCTCTTCAGGCATTGTCCTTTATCCTCATCCTCCCTGAGGATGGCCATCTCTGGACAGCTCAGTGACAGGGTCTCATTCACAGTGGGGGCATCTGTTCCTCACAGACATCAGGCAGGGAAATGGATTTGGTTCTCTGTGCCAGCCCAGCCACAGCTGAGTGTCACAGCACCCTCTCGTGGGCTCATAAGAGTTTCACTGTCACCAGGCAGGTCATTGTATTTGATAAACCACTGTCAGAGTTTGCAATTGCCTTCATCTGCAACCTCCTAGAAGCAAATGCAGATCTCTGGTACCATGTGAAGTCATGTGAAGGCATTGTGAGAAAGTGTCCTTTTTCTTAAGAAAAACATGGCTGGGGCTCCTGGCTGACTCATCCAGTTAAGCATGTGCCTTTAGCTCAGGTTATGATCCCAGGGTTCTGGGATTGAGCCCGGGCTCCCTGCTCAGCAGGAAAGGAGGTAGGGAAATAGCTTAGAACCCACAGAGAATGTGAATAAAGGGGAGTGAAATGGAATGTGGTCTGTGTTTTGCTTTAGGGATTGGAAGTTAGTTTTTTCTCAATTGTGATTGTTCCTGAAACAGAAAAGCTGTATTGGTTTTTTTTTTTTTTACCGTTAATTTCTTTCTAATAATAATTTTTTATTATGATATGTTAGTCACTATACAGTATTTCCTTAGTTTTTGATGTAGTGTTACGTGATTCATTATTTGCATATAACACCCAGTGCTCCATGCAACATGTACCTTCCTTAATACCCATCACTGGCCCATCCCAATCCCCACCCCTCTCCCCTCTGAAGCCCTCAGTTTGTTTCCCAGAGTCCATAGTCTCTCGTGGTTCATTCCCCCTTCTGTTTAGGGTCCATTGTCTAAAGGGACAGACAGTGGAAGTTCACCAAATATAAGATCGAAATTTCATTGTTCATTATAGATGCCGCCAAGTAGTTCCCAGACATTTCATTCTACTGTAGTAATTCATTATACCTGTGCAGGTGCACGTGGAAAACAATTGATGCATGCATAGTGGTAATAAAACACGCCCCTCAGTAGTAGAATAAGAGAGGATGCACATGTGTAAAATTATTCGACTACAGCTTCCATGCTTTCCCTTTGGTTCCTTATTATCTATGAAATTGGACAATTTTTGTTCTCTAGGCTTAAAACTCATTGTCAGTATTCAGAGTTTTTCAGTGCTGATCTTCTCCTGTATAAGTTACCAAAAACCTAAAATATGTATGAACTTAAAAAAATGGTATATTGAAAATGACAGCAGGGAAGTTCCATTTTGTGAATATTGTGTCAATGGATCTCTATTTTGACATCAGTGTTCATTAGAAATGATGACATTTCATGTGAGTATAAATATCAATGTGAAAAAGAAAAGGTAGGAAGAACCTTGAATGTTTAAGTAATTGGTGAAATGACAGGTGTGTGTGTGTGTGTGTGTGTGTGTGTGTGTGTGTGTGTGTGTATGTGTGTGTGTGTGTAATTGATTTTCATTGAATGGTTCAGCTTCTTGTAGGGTCTCCGAGAGAGCCCAGGTGAACCTTTCAATGAGTTGGTATCTGTTTTCAGAACATGGGAATCTCTTAGTCCAATAATCAATCAGGCAAGCTTTGAGGTCTTAAGAGTTTCAGTCCTCAGCGATGGTGTTGCAGACCCTTGTGAGTAAACCCTAGGTATGCTCAGAGCCCTCATTAGCTGGTACCAAGGTGTGAGGATTTCAGACAGCATTTCCCAAAAAAGTACCTCTTGAGTCTCTGTCCTTGTCAGTTCCCTACACTTCCTTACACTAGTTATGTGATCAGTGTGTTTCAGAATAATCCTCACATGTGATTATTGCTATTTCCTACTAGTCCTATCTGTTTCTCATGTTCTTCTTTTATGATAGCGGTTGGGAAGCAACCTGTGTGGTGTAGGAAGGGGTGTGGTAGTTGTCTGCCTTCAGAGGACCGAATGATGCCTAGAAATTGTACTGTAGTTTGAGGTCAATTGTCCATCCTCTGAGTGTCAGGAATTCCATCACTTTACTTTGATGCTAGTCTGTTCTTCAAGCTATCCTCAGAAATAAGGACGTCATCCATCTAGGGAATACTGGTTTGTGTGTATGTTTTCATTTTAGGAAAGGCCTTGCTGTTCCTGAAAATAATACTTTAGATCACCCTTTCCAGTTCTTATTGGCCATCAGTCAATCTTTTGTGAAGTATTCGTTTATAAATAGAATTTTTATGGTTGATGAACAGGAATTCTTTCTTGAGAAGTGTTTGTCAGTGTGTGTATTGCAAATCTTTACTTCCCAGCCTGCGGTTCACTTTTTCATTTTCTTATGGTTATGAGATAAAGAGAAATGTCACATTTTTATGAAGTCCCACTGAATTCTTTTAAATGGTTATTGCACCCTTATGTCCTACCCCAAGTTTGACAGGTTCTACGTTTTCTTTCAGAAACTGTCCAATGGGAAGCTACAATCCAATTTCTCTGTCCATTTATTGCTTACAAATGTATTTTGACCATCTGTTTTCTAGGAAAACTCTATTATTATTATTATTATTATTATTATTATTATTATAAATTGCATTTTTAATTCTAATAGGGTATTTATAGACTGTTTTGGATTTTCTATGTACACAATCGTATTATCTGTGAATGATCACAATTATCCCCTCAATTCTTATACTTTTTGTTTCTCTTGCCTTCTAACACTGGTAGATTCTCCGATGCCACGTTGAATAAAGCAGCATTGTTTGAAGATTTTAATATGCCTTTCTCAATATCTGACAGAAAAAGCAGACAAAACATTGGTAACAAATGTGACCTAACTGACATATAGGGAACATTCCATAATAAGTGCAGAATACATTATTTTCAAGTGGTCATAGATTCTTTACCCAAATAGATGATAGGTGGGGCCACGAATCAAGTCTACAAATGTTAAACCCTGAAATTAACTAGATTCTATTCTTAGACCACAGGGGAATTGAGCCACAGTCATAGCGAAAAGAAAACCAGGAAGTCCTTCAATGTTTAAAATTAAATGGAACTTTGCTACATATCCTAAAGGTCAGAGAGGGAATCTCAATGGAAATTCTGAACCTTTTCTACATGAGGGCTCACACACAATGGCACTTTCTTTGTGAAGAGCATTATAATAACTTAGACAGGAGTTGAGCCTTAAGTCAGAGTTCTGCCTGCCCCAGCCATACTTGTCAGCCTTGGCCTGTGGTCCCCCTCAGCTGTCCTTTCTGGTGGCCCTGAGCTAAGGGGGTCAACATGGCCATATGGAAATGGGAAGCTCCCCACTCATAGTGATGACGGTGCCAACTCCCCAGCTGCCCTTTCTGGTGGCTCTGAGCTAAGGGAGTCAACATGGCCATATGGAAATTAGAAGCTCCCCACTCTTAGTGATAACGTTGCTATCGTATCATCCTCACCAGTCCAACAACATGATTTCTGAGTGAAATATGACACAAGAGCGACTTCTTGGCCTTCCTTCAGGTTTGAATATCATCTGGTGAGTCATCTATGAGAAATATGGATTCAACACGTGTACTTTTTTCTGGAAAAGATATAGACCCAATAGCAATTACGGCTTCCTGAGCACCTGTTCTTGAGAGACATCATACTGGCTCTTTGTAGCATTCTGCCTCTTAAACCTCTCAATTAGGGTGTAGATATTTTTAGGCACATTTTCAGGTGCTTAGACAGGGACTCAGATGATATGAGTCACAGAGGATTTTAGTGTCAGAAACCTAACTGGGATCCCCAAATTGACTCCAAATCCCTTGTTGTTCCATACAGGGTACTATTTCCCTCTTATCTCTGGTCTTCTCGATCTGCAAACCTATCAAGTATCAGGACTTTCTTCTCATGTGGACAACTGGAACGAATTCAGCGGGCCTTTTCACCTCTGCCCATGGTGATCATTATAATCATTATCTCCATGGAGGACCTCTGGGTAAGATACTCAAAGATCCTTAGGAATAAGAGACAGTATAATATTTTCCCGGTATTAAAGCTACTGAAACCAACTATCTTTTTTAGTCGATTCAGGCTCTGGTATGTTCAGAGGGTGCTGTAAAACAGGTCTGAAATAGTATTTAAAAACACTCAGCTCAGCATCTTCTACAAAGTGAGCCATTGCTTATAAACATTGCTAAAATATTGCCTTACCTACGATGACTTCCCAGCCATCGTAGTTTTTATATGGTATGACTGTGACTTACATTAGTCAACATTTGCAGAGAAAGAACCTAGTGCATCCAGGGGGTACTTCCTGTTGAAATTAGTTTGTGACAACGAGCTACTGTGTTTTATTCTGCAGTCCAAGGGAATGGTGCCAGACATCTCTAAGGTGTCTAGCAGTTCTACAATTCTGATTTTAAGTGGTCTGTGTGCTTCAGAGATTTGGTCAGGAGAAGGGCAGGAGTCCAGAGACTGTGAACACTTCTGTTACCTGTGCTGACCTTGGATCAGGTAGTCTTCTGTGGGCATCATTTTGATTTCTTGGTATTATTGTGAAAGGTGCTTTTGTCTCAAATTCCTCCATTTAGGAGTAATTATAATGATAAAAGTAAATTTTATCTTATATCATCTGTGGGCCCTGATCCTGGGATCCCAGGGAAGCTATCCTTTAACATTTTACCTGGCTCAAAATGACTGGGCAAAACCTCAAAGCATGGGCCCTGTTTCTGCCCCAAGCACATGTTGTACATCTGCTTCGAGAAGAAAACAATAACCAAAAATGCCAACATAAAGATAAGAAAAAATAAAGAACCTCTTTGGCTCCCATAAGATTAAAATCATACTGACATGTACATACTGAAAACATAAGAAAGAGTCTGTCACTTACTGGAATGTAAGAAGATCATCATTTGTTGTGTAACTCTGTACGTAAAGCAAAAGAAAAAAATACATACGCCTGCCCCAAATGTTCCTTCCCCAGAGCACTCCCTTCTTGGTGAAGATTGTGTCTCCCAGGCAGCTGTCCTGACTTGGGTTTGAATAAAGGTCTCTTCCCTTCTCTCTAAAATGTTTTTAAAAGTTAATTCATGCAATGTCAACAATAACAGTGTTTTCTATTTAAGTGAGAAATAAATGTTCCACTCTAGTTGCATTGGGAATAGACGAATTGAGGGTTACTTTAGAAGAGTTAGTCCGCTTTCCAGAAAAGGCAAGGTCATTGGTCTATTGAGAATGAAGATAATTACTGCTAAACAACAAGTATGTGTTGCCCCTTCGCCCAGAAACTGAAGCAGGTGTGCAGGCTTTAGGTCAGAGGTGCCTTCTTGTCCCCAGTTGACCACACTTCTCTGCTCTGGCTCCAAGACACCCGAGGTTTTGAACGTCAGCATCGGAGTCAGCGAGGCAGCTTGTCACAGGACGCCAGTGTTCAGAGAAAGCACAGGTATGTTTGGCAAAATGTCCTATCTATTTCAGGGCTGGAGGTAAAACCTCTCATTATCCCAAAACCTCCTGGGCTTTTCTCTTTTCTCTAGTTGAGCCACAAAGTAAAATTGAAGTAGCTGTCAGTATTCTGGGTTTGGTGCAAGAATTACTTAGTTTCCCTGCTGGTAGAACTTTGCAGGGGAAAAAAAAAATTCTCTGTCCATTTATTGCTTACAAATGTATTTTGACCATCTCTTTCCTAGGAACACTGTTTTATTAGAAAGGGAAGGTGGGATTCACTCTGTGCCTGTTTGTAACATCTAATTTGTTCCTTCATCTAACAGTGTTTATTCAATTGGGCCTAAGATATGGTTGAGTGGCCAGCATCTAGAGTTAGGTGGCTTTTTTTCATCTGATACAGACTTGGATGATGTCATTTGACAAAGGTGATGTTTCATCACTGATTAGTTTAGTCATCAGAAGAGTTAAAATTAGGGTGGAGGGAAAATTGAAAATTATCCAAAGCGGCCTGTTCCTGTTTAAAAGTTGAGCTTGACTTTCTAGTTTTACTAAATGTATTATCTCGATATTTTGAGGTGCCATATTCTCTGTGTAGTTTCTTTGGTGGTGGAGTCAGAAGGAGAGTCTGGGAATTCTTTTGGATAGTGGCATGCTGGTGGCTTCAAGGGGCTTGGCGTCAGGAGCCTTGGGGTGAAGTCTGCAACTGCTTGCCTGACCCTGGGTGCATCTCCCAGAGGTTTTGTTTCCTCTTATGAAATTGCCGGCAGATAATGTTCTGCTTAAAGGTGAACCCTCCCATCCTGTTGGTGGGAATGCAAAGTGGCGCAGCCAGTCTGGGAAACAGTGTGGGGGTTCCTCAAAAAGTTAAACATTGAACAACCTCATGATCCAGCAATTGCTCTCCTAGGTATTACACAAAGGATACAGAAATGCATATTTGAAGGGGGTCCATGCACCATGATGTTTATAGCAGCAATGTACACAGTAGCCAAACTATGGAGACAATCCCAACGTCCATGCACTGATGAATGGATAAAGCAGATGTGGGATAAATATATATAATGGAATATGACCCAGCTTCAAAAAGAATGGAAACTTACCATTTGCAAGGTTGTGGATGGACCTAGAGTGTATTAAGCTAAGCAAAATCAGTGAGGAAAGACAAATATCCTATTCTCTCACGCTTGTGGGATTTCAGAAAGAAAACAGATGAACAGAGTGGAGGGGTGATGAGAGAGGCAAACAAGGAAATAGACCCAACCTTGGAGAACAAACTGAGTGTTGCTGCAGGACAGGGGCGTAGGGGGAAGAGTTAAATGGGTGAGGGGTATTAAGGAGGGCACTTGTGATGAGCACCGGGTACTGTATGCAGGTGAGGAATCATTAAATCCTACCCCTGAAGCACATATTCCATGGTATGTGAACTAACTGGAATTTAAGTAAGAGAAGAAAGGAAAAAGTGTTCTGCTTCATGAAGAGTGAGGTAAAATTGTAGTGAATTGGGCTGTACTATTCTATAGATGAGAGTTGTAAAACACCCTGTTGTAGGATACACTAGTTTCTTATCACATAAGGAGTCCTCAGAAAGCTGCAATGAAAGATTCAGATCTCAGAGCATGTTCATGTTCCACTGATATGTTACAGTTTGCACAGGTAGGAAAGAAGGTGGAGAAAAAGGCAACAGAAGGAGAAAGTTGGTGTGAACCTTTCTTTACTTAGCGTTATAGCTTTCTCATGAAAGCCTTGCGCCAGTGTGATTTTGGAAGAAGAGGAGGAATCCGGGAGCTTTGCAGGAGATGGGGGAGTTCTAGGTCTTGGTAAAGCTGGCAGGGGTCCCAGAGGAGAGCTGAATGCATTCTGCAGCACGGGGCGGGCAGGTTGTAATTTAGGGGTGGCTGTGGGTCTCCTGGGAGAGAGTTGTGACAGGTGAGGGCTGTGTGAAAGTTCCTGGCTGAGGACAAGTGAGGCACAGGCGGAGAGCTGGCAGAGAACCTTCTTCTGGGCCACCAGCCTCACCCAACAGACACAGCCTCATCTTCTGTCCCTGTCACTCCAATTCAGACTTCTCTGAAGGTGAGTGAGAACACGTCAAGAGCATTCGAAACAGAAGGGAAAGCATGTGCAAAGGCTCTGGGGCAGGAGAATTCCAGGTATGTCCAGGAGCAGCAAGAAGGCCCTGTGGCCACAGGAGACAGCTTAGGACATGAGCTCAGAGAGGTGACAGAGGGTGACAGAAAGCCATTCCAGGGCTATAAGCCCATGAGACCTTGTTTCACTGTGCCATCCTGGCTACAGTGTTGAGAACAGATGACAGAGGTTGAAGACGGCAAATGCAGGTCAATGACAAAAGTTTTCCAGGAACTCAGGCACTGTGGACCAGACAGGTGGCCTTGGATGGAGTGGTTAGACGTATTCTGGGTCCATTTTGAAGATGGAGCTCACAGGATTTGCTGATGGGTTAGTTATTAGGAGCAGGAGAACAGAGGAATTGGGGTAACTCCCAGCTGTTGTGGGTTGTCCTGATTGAGGGGAAGGAGAGGGTTTCTCGGGTGTAGGAGGTAGTCCTTGCTCTGCATGCTGAGGAAGGTGCCTTTCCTGATGGATCTGCTGAGGTTTGTGTCTGGGAGAACCTTTCACATCTCCTCCCTCATCAATGCTCAAGTACAAGTATCCTCCACTTTTTCAACGTTCACAGTAAGACACTGGGCATTCTTGAAAGAACTAAATGGCATTGCTTTTTTCATTTCACTTTGCGAAAGTGTGTCATCATTATACAGAAATGCAAGAAATTTGGTCATCTGGGTGGCTCCATAGGTGAAGCGTCTGCCTTCAGCTCAGGTCATGAACCCAGAGTTCTGGGATCGAGCCCCGTGTTGGGCTCCCCACTTAGCGAGGGTCTGCTTCTCCCTATTTCTGACACTCCCCCTGATCGTGGTTTTTCTCTTCCTGTCAAATAAATAAATAAAATATGAAAATAAATAAAGACAACAGGTCTCTATATTGGCTTTATATCCTGCAGCTTTCTTGAATTTGTTCATTCTAACAGTTTTTTTTTTTTTTCTTGTGGAATCTTTCGGGATTTCATGTCATTTGCAAATAGTGACAGTTTTCCTGTATATATTTCATATCTTTCTCTTTTTTTAAAATGATGTTAGTCACCCTACAGTACTTCATTTGTTTTTGATGTAGTGTTCCATGATTCATTGTTTGCATATAACACCTAGTGCTCATCATGACACGTGCCTTCCTTAATACCCATCACCAGCATAACCCATTCCCCTACCCCTCCCTTTCTGTAACCTTCAGTTTGTTTCCCAGTGTCAATATTCTCTCATGGCTCATCTCCCCCTCTCATTACCCCCCTTCACTTTTCCCTTCCTTCTCCTAATGTCCTCCATGCTATTCCTTCCATTCCACATAGGAGTGAAACCATATGATAATTGTCTTTCTCTGCTTGACTTAATTTCACTTAGCATAATCCCCTCCTGGTCCATCCACGTTGGTGCAAATGGTGGGTATTCATCCTTTCTGATGACTGAGTAATATTCCATTGTATAGATGAACCACATCTTCTTTGTCCATTCATCTGCTGAAGGACATCTTGGCTCCTTCCACAGTTTGGCTATTATGGACATTGCTGCTATGAACATTGGGATACAGGTGTCCCTTCTTTTCATTACTCTGTGTCTATGGGGTAAATACCCAGTAGTGCAATTGGTGGGTTGTAGGATAGCTCTGTGTTTAACGTCTTGAGGAACCTCCATATTGTTTTCAGAAGTGGCTGTACCAGCTTGAATTCTCACGAGTAGTGTAAGAGGGCTCCCCTTTCTCCACATCCTGACTTTCTTTTATTTCCTGTCTTGTTAATTTTTTTTTCAATATTTTATTTATTGATTCCACAGAGATAGAGACAGCCAGCGAGAGAGGGAACACAAGCAGGGGGAGTGGAAGAGGAAGATCCTGGCTCATAGCGGAGGAGCCTGATGTCGGGCTCAATCCCATAATGCCAGGATCATGCCCTGAGACGAAGTCAGAAGCTTAACATCTGTGCCACCCAGGTGCCCCCTGCCTTGTTAATTTTAACCATTCTAACTGGTGTAAGGTGGTATCTCATTGTCGTTTTGATTTGTATTTGCCTGATGGCAAGTGATGTGGAGCATTTTTTCATGTGTCTGTTGGCCATGTGTATGTCTTCTCTGGAGAAGTATCTCTTTGTGTCTTCTGCACATTTTTGGGTCTCGAGTTTGAGGAGTTCTTTATAGATCTTGGATACCAGCCCTTTATCTGTAATATCATTTGCAGATATCCTCTTCGATTCCATAGGTTGCCTTTTTGTTCTGTTGATCGTTTGCTTTGCCGTGCAGAAGCTTTTTATCTTGATGATGTGCCAATAGTTCATTTTTGCTTTTATTTCCTTTGCCTTTAGAGACGTGCCTTGCAAGAAGTTGTTGTGTCCAAGGTTGAAGAGTTCTTTTGACTTTGATATGAGACAGGATTCCATTATCTTTCTTTCCTGATTGTATTTGAGTCCTCTGTCTTTATTGGTAAGTCTAGCTAAGTTTGTCAGTTTTGTTTATCTTTCCAAAAAACGCAGCTCTCATTTTCATTGTTTTTGTTTCTTTTTTTTTTTTTTTGTCTTTTTAGTCTCTGTTGGATTTATTTATGCATTCCTTTTTGTTATTTCCTTATTTCTACTAATTGGGGCTTTGTTTGTTGTTTTATTTTCTACTTCTTTATCACATAAATCAGGGTGTTTATTGGTGAGCATTCTCATGGATTGATGAAGTCTTGAATTTCAATGAACGTCCCCCATAGAGTTACTTTTGCTGCATCCCATGTTTTTGTAGGTTGTTTTTTGATCATTGACCAGGTACTTCTAAATTTTTTTTATGTCTTCTTTGACTCTTGGTTGTTCAGTAGCATGTTGTTAAATCTCCACATATTTTTTTAATATTATTTAAGTATCTGACAGAGAGTGAGACAGGGAGAGAAGGATTGAAGCAGGGCGTTGGGAGAGGGAGAAGGGGCTTCCCACTGAGCAAGGAGCCAGATACAGGGCTAGATCCCAGAATGCTGGGATCAAGAACTGAGCTGAAGGCAGATCCTTAACGACTGAGTCACCCAGGGCCCCAATCTCCACCTATTTTTGACTGTCCCATTTTTTTCTTGAGACTGATTTCTAGTTTCATATCATTGTGGTTGGACAAGATTTGAAGCAGAAGGTGAAAAGAGCATTCAGGTGAAAGGTTTGTTTCCTGGAGGGTTTTCTGAGGGCAGACCATGAGTTCTGTGGGTTTGGAGGAAGGTTAAATGAGACGGGGGGTGGAGTTAACCCTTGTTAGAATTACTGACTCCTACCATGCAGGGTGTGTGCTACCGTTCACACCGTAGTCCTCATGGACTTGTACTTCATTAGAAATATTTTCTAGGAGGTGTAGGCATAGCCATCTCTAAAAGAAAGGTGCCATGTGAGTTCATGGCATGACCCCAGGTCAGCAACCAGGATGTTTGGTATTGTGGGGGATCAGAAACAGGCTTTCTGTGGGAAGTGACAGAAATAGGGTATGGTGAGCTCCATGACCATACTTGAGGTCCCACGTGAGCCACTGGGTGTTGGGTTCTGTGGATCTGTCTCATCAGGTGCTGTGGAATTCAGGGACACCCTCCTGTCTGTGGATTTGTGTGGAGACAGGTAGACATCAGTGTCTGGCCAGGCACGAGGGTCGCACTGGACCACCACCAGAGGTGCAGCGTGCGGGGGAGCCACTGCTTGGTTTCCACGAAAGCTGACCAGGGTCTGTGACCGTGATTCCTAGCAGCTGCAAGGGGAGAGGAGGCCGGGGGTGGTGCTCACTTCCTAGACTTGTGGTCAGAACTAGTCTGGAGCACACTGAAGTCAGCCACACCAGGCACAGAAGGCACCCAGTCAGTGTAGCTGTGGGCACTGCTCCCATGGCACTTTTGGGCCGGCTCCATGCTGCCACCTCCTGCTTTTCATCATCATCTTCAAGGTCATGTGCCTCTGCTCTTGCCCCATGGCTTCTAGGGTATTGTCCGTCCTCCATCTGTCCCTCGTCCCTGTTGCCCTGTGCAGTCCGATGCCAGGGTAGCCTTCTCGAGACAAACATCTGGCCCTGATGGAACACTTCCATGGATCTCGTGTGATGCAAGGATGATGCCCTGCCCTGGAAGGTGGCTGCAGGTCCCCAATCAGGAGAGCCATGTCTCCCTTTTCAGCATGGCCTGCCCGCCCCTCAGTCTTTTTCAGGGAAGCACTCCCCACTTTCTGAGCGGACAGCTCTGAACTTAAAAATGAATGTTATTTTACATATCTCTATGCCTAAGTTCATCCATGGCATGTCTTTCAACCCCTTTAGTGTTTTTTTTTTTAAAGATTTTATTTATTTATTTGACAGAGATAGAGACAGCCAGCGAGAGAGGGACCACAAGCAGGAGGAGTGGGAGAGGAAGAAGCAGGCTCATAGCAGAGGAGCCTGATGTGGGGCTCAATCCCAGAACGCCGGGATCACGCCCTGAGCCGAAGGCAGGCGCTTAACCGCTGTGCCACCCAGGCGCCCCTGTTTTTCTTTTTTTTTTTTTAGCAGTTCTGAAGGGCTGTCTGCTCATGGAGGGGATGACCTGGGTGGGGCAGCTTTCCCTCTCATCTCCCTTAGCATGTCTCTGAACCCTGGGGCCAGCTGTCCCACTAAGGATTGGGGGACCCGAGCCAGCCCATCCTGAGCCCAGGCTGTGTCAGTTGTGTAGACTGATGTGTGTCGGAGCATTGGGCAGCTGGCATGGGCCAGGGGCAGGCAGTGTCTCCTCATTCCCTCCCTCCCTTCCTCCCAGAGGTAGCTCAGAGCAGCCTTCAACCCCTGCATCTCCAGATCCCTTGACCTGTGCCTCCTGTGTTTAGCTGGTGACCTTGGAGTTTCGCATGGATTCTACCTCTGGTACCCTCTCCTGTAGCAGTACCTGGATCAGGGGAGGGGTCAGACCCTTGTCTGTTTTTGATCTTCTTCCTGTCCCGCACCAAGCCCACCAACCTTTGCATCTTCCATGTATGCGCTTGGAAGCAAGCCCATCCACAGGGAACCTATTAGCCAAATGGATCCAGGTAATGAACAATGAAGTAGAGATCCAGGATCCATAGTAAACCTGCTCTGAAACCTGTCCCAAAATCTGTGACTCTCTTACAATGAAACAGAAACAATAATAGCTTTCTGGACTGTGAAGTGACATGTGTCTCTACTTCCAATCTTGAATGCATTGGTGCTGAGCCTGGACAGAAAAGGACCATGGCTCCTGTGGGCTGCGATCCACAGTAAGAACTCAGTGAAATCTGAATTCGAGGAATAGAGTAAATAATTATTGTAGAGTGAATCCTCCCAAGTAGGGCTTATGCACAGTGCACAGGAAAAGCTTTTTCAAAGAGCTTCCTGACAGAAAAATCTTTTTTAAAAATTTATTTTAATTCCAGTAGAGCTAACATACAGTGTTACATTCGTTTCAGGTCTAGAATAGAGTGATTCAGTAATTCTATATATTACTCAGTGGTCATCAAGAAAAGTGTCCTCTTAATCCCCTTCATCTATTTCACTCATCCCTCTATCCACCTCCTCTCTGGTAACCATCCATTTGTTCTCTATTGTTAAGAGTTTGTATTTTGCCATGCCCATACTCAGGCAACCCTGTTTGGGTAGATTTTCCGTGTCCCCTGCAAGGGGGAATGGGGGTGGGCACGCTGTGGGCCAGTATTTCCAGGCTTTTTTTCCCTGGCGGCTTTCTCTGGTGATCTGCTTGCCTCTTCTGAGAGTCAGAGCAGCAGAGGCTGAATTGTCACAGAACAGAGGGAATGCGGCCTGTTCTCCATCCTTGTTCTGGCCACTTTAACTCCATTACTGTTGGTGCTGCTCAACCCTGTAATGTCCTGGGATGTGCGCCCCACACCTGGTGTCCCTGGCCTCAATTCCGGGGCTAGCGCATCTCTGTCCTTCGTGTTTCTAATGCTGCCAGCCACCAGAAGCCCTGAGCGCACTCTGGAAGCTCCTGGTCTCAGTCTGGATCCCCTGAGCACACTGGGATTACAGAGTTCCATGAGAAGCCTGATGGCTCATGCACCTGGTTCAGGGTCTCAGTCTGCTGTTTCGCAGGTGCCTACAGTGAGTCGGCCAGCTCCCCCGTGCAGGTGGCCTGCCAGCCGCCAGGCGCCCTGCGGACTCCCAGGTCTCCTGGTCTCAGTCTATGCCTGGTGAGCACCCCGGGATTCCGGTGTTCCAGGAGAAGCCTGGTGGCGCGCACTCTGGGCTCACTGGTCTCAGTCCGCTCTCTCCCGTGTGCCATCCATGAGTCCGCCCGCTCCCTGGTGCAGGTGGCTGCTGCTTCGCACCAGAACACGGCGGCTCCCCCCGCCTTCGGTTTATCTTCTGATATCTGTGCCCGGTTTCAAGTCTCCCCGCTTCATACCTCAATACTCAGCACTGCAGATGTTCATTTGTAGAGATCCACATGTATCTTCCTGCCTCTCAGGCTGATTCCGTGGTTGTTTAGGCTGGTCTGGTACCTATCCAGCTCAACTCAGGGGACCTGCTGAAAAAGGGGTCCCCTACTCCTCCGCCATCTTAACTCCTCTCTTGTACCTGAAATAGTATTTAAAAAAACTCAGCTCAGCCTCTTCTACAACGTGAGCCAATGCTTATAAAAATGGCTAAAATATTCCCTTACGTACGATGACTTCCCAGCCATTGTAGTTTTTAAATGGTATGACTGTGACATTAGTCAACATTTGCAGAGAAAGAACTTAGGGCATCCAGGGGGACTTCATGTTGAAATTAGTTTCTGACAACAAGCTACTGTATTTTATTCTGCAGTCCAAGGGAATGGTGCCAGACATCTCTAAGGTGTCTAGCAGTTCTACAATTCTGATTTTAAGTGTTCTGTGTGCTTCAGAGATTTGGTCAGGAGAAGGGCAGGAGTCCAGAGACTGTGAACACTTTTGTTACCTGTGCTGACCATGGATCTGGTAGCCTTCCGTGGGCATTATTTTGATTTCTTGGTACTCTTGTGAAAGGTGCTTTTGTCTCAAATTCCTCCATTTAGGAGTAATTATAATGATAAAAGGAATTTTTATCTTATATCATCTGTGGGCCCTGATCCTGGTCTCCCAGGGAAGCTATCCTTTAACATTTTACCCAGCTCAAAATGACTGGGTAAAACCTGAAAGCATGGGCCCTATTTCTGCCCCAAGCACATGTTGTACATCTGCTTCGAGAAGAAAACAATAACAAAAAATGCCAACATGAAGATAAGAAAAAATAAAGAACCTCTTTGGCTCGCATAAGATTAAAGTCATACTGACATGTACATACTGAAAATGCATGAAATCATTGCATTTCCTAAAGCCCAAGTCTTGAAGGGTCTGAGAGCCACTGACCTTGCCCAGAACCAGGCACACCCCAGCAGGGAGGGCTGGTGCAGAAAGGGAAGGGGCAGGACTCTGAGGGTGGTCTGCAGCTAGAGGGGTCCCTGGAAGGGGCCAGGTGTGTGTGGGGGCCCCGGCCCACGACCCCACCCATGACTGTGCCGGGTGTTGGGTAGAGGAGGCGCCTCTTGGGCCCCCTGCACTTTCAGGGTTCCAGGGGCTTGAGGGAGGGTTGCCCAGCAACCAAGGGGCTCAGGTACCACCCTCCCCAACCATTCACCGCTTGGGGGTGGAGCTAAGTCTCTGTGGTCAGTCCCAGATTTGCAGTGGGTTGCAGACTTGGGGCAGAAGAAGGGGCACTGAGAGAGAGAGAGAGTTGCCCTGTGGAGATCCTTGCTGGTGAGTGAGCAGCGTGCCCTGGAGTGGGGGTCCGGGGTAGGGTGCGCCCCAGGTGGGAGGCAGGGTTCTGGAAGGGCACTTGGAGAGGGTTCATTGTGGGGACTCAGGTGAGTTTTCTTTTTCCATTTAAAGTCTCTTCTGCCCCATGTCCTCAACGGACCTGATTCCCCATACCCCTGAACTCCAGGGCGCCCACTCACATGAGTTTTTGTGGGATGGGTTGCAGAATTTCAAGGTTCCCCTGTTCCCCTGGAAGAGTGCGGGTAAGGACCTCACACAATCCCCACGTTCAGTTCTCTGACACAGTGCAGGTGATGCATCTTGAGCAGTACCCCGAGTTCAGCAGGGTGTGCCCTGGTCCCCCAGGCACAGGTGTGGCAGTTGCAAGCCCCAGAGCCGTCCCCCAACTTCAGTATTATGCCCTGTGTGCCCCGGGGTTAGTCGTAATTGGCTATTAGAATCATCCAGGAAAATCCTCCAGGTGGGGGCCTGGAGGCGGGGATAAACCAGACAACACTCTAGTTGCATTGGGAATAGACGAATTGAGGGTTACTTTAGAAGAGTAAGTCTGCTTTCATAAAAGGCAAGGTCATTGGTCTATTGAGAATGAAGATAATTACTGCTAAACAACAAGTATGTGTTGCCCCTTTGCCCAGAAACCGAAGCAGGTGTGCAGGCTTTAGGTCGGAGGTGCCTTCTTCTCCCCAGCTGACAGCACTTCTCTGCTCTGGCTCCAAGACACCCGAGGTTTTGAACGTCAGCATTGGAGTCAGAGAGGCAGCTTGTCACGGGACGCCAGTGTTCAGAGAAAGCACAGGTATGTTTGGCAAAATGTCCTAACTGTCAGGGCTGGAGGTAAAACCTCTCATTATCCCAAAACCTCCTGGGCTTTTCTCTTTTCTCTAGTTGAGCCACAAAGTAAAATTGATGTAGTTGTCAGCATTCTGGGTTTGGTGCAAGAATTACTTAGTTTCCCTGCAGGTAGAAATTTGCAGGGGATTCCAATTTCTCTGTCCATTTATTGCTTACCTATGTATTTTGACCATCACTTTCCTAGGAACCCTCTTTTATTAGAAAGGGAAGGTGAGATTCACTCTGTGCCAGTTTGTAACATCTAATTTGTTCCTTCATCTAACAGTGTTTATTCAATTGGGCCTACGATATAGTTGAGTGGACAGCATCTAGAGTTAGGTGGCTTTTTTCATCTGTATCAGATGAAAAGTCTGTATCAGACTTGGATGATGTCATTTGACAAAGGTGATGTTTCATCATTGATTAGTTTATTCATCAGAAGAGTTAAAATTAGGGTGGAGGGAAAATTGAAAATTATCCAAAGCGGCTTGTTCCTGTTTAATAGTTGAGCTTGACTTTCTAGTTTTACTAAATGTATTATCTCGATATTTTGAGGTGCCATATTCTCTCTGTAGTTTCTTTGGTGGTGGAGTCAGAAGGAGAGTCTGGGAATTCTTTTGGATAGTGGCATGCTTGTGGCTTCAAGGGGCTTGGCATCAGGAGCCTTGGCATGAAGTCTGCTACTGCTTGCCTGACCCTGGGTACATCTACCAGGGGTTTTGTTTCCTCTTATGAAATTGCCGGCAGATAATGTTCTGCTTAAAGTTGAACCCTCCCATCCTGTTGGTGGGAATGCAAAGTGGTGCAGACAGTCTGGGAAACAGTGTGGGGGTTCCTCAAAAAGTTAAACATTGAACAACCCCATGATCCAGATATTGGTCTCCTAGGTATTTACCCAAAGGATACAAAAATGCAAATTCGAAGTGTGTCCATGCCCCATGATGTTTATAGAAGCAATGTCCACAGTAGCCAATCTATGGAGAGAATCCCAAAGTCCATGCACTGATGAATGGATAAAGCAGATGTGGGATACATATATATAATGGAACATGACCCAGCTTCAAAAAGAATGAAATCTTACCATTTGCAAGGATGTGGATGGACCTAGAGTGTATTAAGCTAAGCAAAATCAGTGAGGAAAGACAAATATCCTATGCTCTCACGCTTGTGGAATTTCAGAAAGAAAACAGATGAACAGAGTGGAGGGGTGATGAGAGAGGCAAACAAGGAAATAGACCCAACCTTGGAGAACAACCTGCGTGTTGCTGCAGGACAGGGGCGTGGGGGGAAGGGTTAAATGGGTGAGGGGTATTAAGGAGGGCACTTGTGATGAGCATCGGGTACTGTATGCAGGTGAGGAATCACTAAATCCTACCCCTGAAGCACATATTCCATGGCATGTGAACTAACTGGAATTTAAGTAAAAGAAGAAAGGAAAAAGTGTTCTGCTTCATGAAGAGTGAGGTAAAATTGTAGTGATTTTGGCTGTACTATTCTATAGATGATAGTTGTAAAACACCCTGTTGTAGGATACTCTAGTTGCTTATCACATAAGGAGTCCTCAGAAAGCTGCAATGAAAGATTCAGGTCTCAGAGCATGTTCATGTTCCACTAATATGTTACAGTTTGCACAGGTAGGAAAGAAAGTGGAGAGAAAGGCAACAGAAGGGGAAAGTAGGTGTGAACCTTTCATTACTTAGCGTTATAGCTTTCTCATGAAAGCCCTGTGCCAGTGTGATTTTGGAAGCAGAGGGGGAATCCGGGAGCTTTGCAGGAGACGGGGGAGTTCCAGGTCTGGGTAAAGCTGACAGGGGTCCCAGATGAGAGCTGAATTCATTCTGCAGCAGGGTGTCGGCAGGGTGGGCTCCAGGAGTGGCTGTGGGTCTCCTGGATGAGAGTTGTGACAGGTGAGGGCTGTGTGCAAGTTCCTGGCTGAGGACAAGGGAGGCACAGGCGGACAACTGGCAGAGAACCTTCTTCTGGTCCACCAGCCTCACCCAACACACAGCCTCATCTTCTGTTCCTGTCACTCCAATTCAGACTTTTCTGAAGGTGAGTGAAAACACATGAAGAGCATTCTGAACAGAAGGGAAAGCATGTGCAAAGGCTCTGGGGCAGGAGAATTCAGGTATGTCCAGGAGCAGCAAGATGGCCTTGTGGCCACAGGAGACAGCTTAGGACATGACCTCAGAGAGGTTACAGAAAGCCATTCCAGGGCTATAACCCTGTGAGACCCTGTTTCACTGGGCCATCCTGGCTACAGTGTTGAGAACAGATGACAGAGGGTTGAAGATGGCAAGGCAGGGCAATGATGAAGCTTTTCCAGGAACTCGGGCACTGTGGACCAGACAGGTGGCCTTGGATGGAGTGGTTAGATCTATTCTGGGTCCATTTTGAAGATGTAGCTCACAGGATTTGCTGATGGGTTAGCTATTAGGAGCAGGAGAACGGAGGAATTGGGGTAACTCCCAGCTGTTGTGCGTTGTCCTGATCGAGGGGAAGGAGAGGGTTTCTGGGGGTAGGAGGTAGTCTGTGTTCCGCATGCTGAGGAAGGTGCCTTTCCCGGTGGATCTGCTGAGGTTTGTGTCTGGGAGAACCTTTCACATCTCCTCCCTCAGCAATGCTCAAGTACAAGTATCCTCCACTTTTTAAACGTTCACAGTAAGACACTGGGCTTTCTTGAAAGAACTATGTAATTACCCATCTTCAGTAAGAAGAAGAGACCTGAAGAGGATTTTCCTCTTATGAAAAAAGGTGAAAAGTGAGAATCACGTTCAGCATCCGTTTTGGGGAGAAGCAGGACAGCGGCGGCGGGCACCCCAACCAGCTCCTTCCCCTGGGAACCGCTCTCCGTATCCAGACACCAGCAATTTGAATTGTGTCTGTGAGCCTCTGCTGTGCTTTATCTTCATTTATGCTGGGCCTCCGTTAGAAACTTGTGTCCTGAGGCCTATGAAAAGCCAAAGAGAAGGAATTTTGGAGTCTGAAGACACTGTATAATTGTTCCATGTAAAATAATGGCCATTCCTTCTTGACACCATTTCTGCTGTGCAAGGTTTCTCAGAAGCCATGTACTTTCAAAGAGCAGGGAAACCTATACCCCATGCTGCAGGGTTAGTTTTAGTCTCCATGCTGTACAGAACATTTCATGACTGTCGGATTTTCTCACTCAAACATTGAGACTTTGACCACCTTCACCCGTTTCTACCACCCCACCCCCGAATCTGGCACCTACCAATCTGCTCTCAGTATCTATGCGTTTAGTATTTGTTTATTCCACGTGGAATGTACATGAGAGCATCTGGTATTGGTCTTTCTGTGTCTGAGTTACTTGGCATAAGGCCCCCAAATTCTGTGTTTCCATGTCTGGTTCTTGTGAATAATGCTGCAGTGAATGTGGGAGTGTATCTGTCTTTTTGAGGCAGTATTTTTGTGTTCTCCAAATCAATACTCAGTAGAGCCATTACTGGGTCATGGGGTCGTTGTATTTATTTTTTCAGGAACCTCCATACCGTTTTTCACAGTGGCTGCACCAATTTCCATTCCCACCAACAGTGCACAGTGTCTCCTCGTCTGCACACCCTTGACCCCACCTGGTGTCTGTCTCTGGGACAATTGCTGTTCCAACAGTTGTGAGGGGATAGCCGATTGTGGGTTTGACTGATGTTTCCGTGACGATATTTAGTGATGTTGAACAACTTTCTCTGTCTGTTGGCACATGTGTGCCATCATTAGAAAGTACCTATTCACATATTCCCCATATTTTTTACAGTTTTTTTTTTTTTGGTTTTGATTTGTATAAGTGCTGTGTGTATTTTGGATATTAGGCTCTTCTCACAGATATGATTCGCAGATATTTTTTTCTTATTGGGTCTGTGGCCTTTTAAGTTTTTGCTGGTTTCTTTTGCCGTGTGGAAGATTTCAGTTTGAAGTTGTTCCACTGTTTATTTTTGCTTTTGTTGCCTTTGCATTTGGTGTCCGATCTGAAGACTCTTTGCCAAAACCAATGTCGAGAGACTTAGTACCTGTGTCTTCTTGGAGGTTTATGGATTCAGGTCTTATGTTCAAATCGTTCATCCATTAAAAATTTTGTGTGTGGTGTAAGAATGTGACCCAGTTATATTCTTCTGCATTTAGTGTCCAGTTAACCTGTTACCGCTCACTGAAGAGACAGTCCTTCCCTCATGGTATATCTTCTGCTGCTGTGTCGTAAGTTAGGATCATCTACATGTGGGTAAGTTTCTAAGCCTTCTGTTCTGTTCCACTGACCTGGTGTCTGTGTTTATGCCAGTTCCATCCTGTTTTGATGACAACAGCTTTGTAATCTAGCTTGAAATCCAGGAGTGTGTTGACTGAACCTTTCTTTCTCCAGGTTGCTTTGGGTATTTGGGGTCTTTTGTGATTCCATACAAGTTTGAGGACTGTTTTCTATTTGCTCGAATAATGCCACTGGAATTCAGATAGGGATTTCATCACATCTGTCGATTGCTTTGGGTATGATGTACATGTTCACATAATTAACTCTTCCAGTTAAGGAGCATGGCGTAAGCTTCCATTTGTTTGTGTTTCCTTCCAACTCTTTGACCCATACATCCTGCCCCCTACACACATGTTTTTCATTTCTTTTCTGCCATGTGTTGAGTGTACTATGTCTTTCTCATTTTTGGTTACTTTTATTCCTAGATTTTTTTTGATGCAATTGTAAATGGCATTGCTTTTTTAATTTCTCTTTGTGAAACTGTGTCATCAGTATACAGAAATGCAAGAAGTTGGGTCATCTGGGTGGCCCCATAGGTGAAGCGTCTGCCTTCAGCTCAGGTCATGAACCCAGAGTTCTGGGATCGAGCCCCGTGTTGTGCTCCCCGCTTAGCGAGGGTCTGCTTCTCCCTCTTTCTGACACTCCCCCTGCATGTGCTTTTTCTCTTCCTGTCAAATAAATAAATAAAATATGAAAAAAAAGACAACAGGTCTCTGTATATTGACTTTATATCCTGCAGCTTTCTTGAATTTTTTTATTCTAACAGATTTTTTGTGTGTGTGTGGAATCTTTGAGGATTTCATGTCCTTTGCAAATAGTGACAGTATTCCTGTATGGATTTCTTATCTTTCTCTTTTTTTTAAATGATGTTAGTCACCCTACAGTACCTCATTTGTTTTTGATGTAGTGTTCCATGATTCATTGTTTGCATATAACACCTAGTGCTCATTATGACACATGCCCTCCTTTTTTTTTTTTTAAAGAATTTACTTATTTATTTGACAGAGAAAGAGACAGCTAGCGAGAGAGAGAACACAAGCAGGGGGAGTGGGAGAGGAAGAAGCAGGCTCACAGCGGAGGAGTCTGTTGTGGGGCTCGATCCCATAACGCCGGGATCACGCCCTGAGCCAAAGGCAGACACTTAACTGCTGTGCCACCCAGGCGCCCCAACACGTGCCCTCCTTAATACCCATCACCAGGATAACCCATTCCCCTTCCCCTCCCTTTCTGCAAACTTCATTTTGTTTCCCAGTGTCAGTAGTCTCTCATGGTTCATCTCCCCCTCTCATTCCCCCCCTTCACTTTTCCCTTCCTTCTTCTAATGTCCTCCATGCTATTCCTTCCATTCCACATAGGAGTGAAACCATATGATAATTGTCTTTCTCTGCTTGACTGAATTTCACTTAGCATAATACCCTCCTGGTCCATCCACGTTGATGCAAATGGTGGGTATTCATCCTTTCTGATTACTGAGTAATATTCCATTGTATAGATGAACCACATCTTCTTTGTCCATTCATCTGCTGAAGGACATCTTGGCTCCTTCCACAGTTTGGCTATTATGGACATTGCTGCTATGAACATTGGGATACAGGTGCCCCTTCTTTTCATGACTCTGTGTCTATGGGGTAAATACCCAGTAGTGTAATTGGTGGGTCGTAGGATAACTCTGTGTTTAACGTCTTGAGGAACGTCCATATTGTTTTCAAAAGTGGCTGTACCAGCTTGAATTCTCACGTGTAGTGTAAGAGGGCTACCCTTTCTTCACATCATCTCTGACTTTTTTTATTTCTGTCTTGTTAATTTTTTTTCAAGATATTATTTATTTATTCCACAGAGATAGAGACAGCCAGCGAGAGAGGGAACACAAGCAGGGAGAGTGGGAGAGGAAGAAGCAGGCTCATAACGGAGGAGCCTGATGTCGGGCTATTTCCCATAATGCCAGGATCATGCCCTGAGCCGATGGCAGACGCTTAACCGCTGTGACACCCAGGTGCCCCCTGCCTTGTTAATTTTAACCATTCTAACTGGTGTAAGGTGTTATCTCATTGTCATTTTGATTTGTATTTGCCTGATGGCAAGTGATGTGGAGCATTTTTTCATGTGTCTGTTGGCCATTTGTATGTCTTCTCTGGAGAAGTATCTCTTTGTTTCTTCTGCCCATTTTTTGGGTGTCGAGTTTGAGGAGTTCTTTATAGATCTTGGATACCAGCCCTTTATCTGTAATATCATTTGCAGATATCTTCTTCGATTCCATAGGTTGCCTTTTTGTTTTTTGATCATTTGATTTGCCAAGCAGAAGCTTTTTATCTTGATGAAGTGCCAATAGTTCATTTTTGCTTTTATTTCCTTTGCCTTTAGAGACGTGGCTTGCAAGAAGTTGTTGTGCTCAAGGTTGAAGAGTTCTTTTGACTTTGATATGATACAGGAATCCATTATCTTAGTTTCCTGATTGTATTCGAGTCCTCTGTCTTTCTTGGTGAGTCTAGCTAAGTTTGTCAGTTTTGTTTATCATTCCAAAAAAGGCCGCTCTCATGTTCATTGTTTTTTTTTTTTTTGTCTTTTTAGTCTCCATTGGATTTATTTGTGCATTCCTTTTTGTTATTTCCTTATTTCTACTAACTTGGGGCTTTGTTTGTTGTTGTTTTTTTTTTCTCAATTCTTTACCACATATATCAGGTTGTTTATTGGAGAGCATTTTCATGGATTGATGAAGACTTGAATTTCTATGAATGTCCCCCATAAAGTTACTTTTGCTGCATCCCATAAGTTTTTGTAGGTTGTCTTTTTCATCAGAGTCAAGGTACTTCTAAAATTTTTTTGATTTCTTCTTTGACTGTTGGTTGTTCAGTAGCATGTTGTTAAATCTCCACATTTTTTTTAAGATTATTGAAGTATCTGACAGAGAGTGAGACAGCGAGAGAGTGAATGCAAGCAGAGGGTTGGGAGAGGGAGAAGCAGGCTTCCCACTGAGCAAGGAGCCTGATTTGGGGCTAGATCTTAGGATTCTGGGATCAAGACCTGAGCGGAAAGCACATCCTTAACGACTGAGCCACCCAGGCCCCAAAAATCTCCACTTATTTTTGACTGTCCCATTTTTTTCTTGAGACTGATTTCCAGTTTCATATTATTGTGGTTGGACAAGATTTGAAGCAGAAGGTGAAGAGAGCATTCAGATGAAAGGTTTGTTTCCTGGAGGGTTTTCTGAGGGCAGTCCATGAATTCAGTGGGGATGGATGAAGGTTTTGTGAGTCGGGGGGTGGGGTTAACCCTTGATAGAATTACTGACTACTACCATGCAGGCTGTGTGCTACCGTTCACACCATAGACCTGATGGACTTGGACTTCATTAGAAATATTTTCTAGGAGGTGTAGGCATAGCCTTCACTTAAAGAAAGGTGCCATGTGGGTTCATGGTATGACCCCAGGTCAGCAACCAGGATGTATGGTATTGTGGGGGATCAGAACCAGGCTTTCTGTGGGAAGTGACAGAAATAGGGTATGGTGAGCTCCATGACCATAGGTGAGGTCCCGAGTGACCCACTGGGTATTGGGTTCTGTGGATCTGTCTCATCAGGTGCTGTGGAATTCAGGGACACCCTCCTGTCTGTGGATTTGTGTGGAGACAGGTAGACATCAGTGTCTGGCCAGGCACGAGGGTCGCACTGGACCACCACCAGAGGTGCAGCAAGCAGGGGAGCCACGGCTTGGTTTCCATGAAAGCTGACAAGGGTCTGTGACCGTGATTCCTAGCACCTGCAAGTGAAGAGGAGGCCGGGGGGGAGAAACTTCCTGGACTTGTGGTCAGGACTAGTCTGGAGCACACTGAAGTCAGCCACAGCAGGCACAATAGGCACCCAGTCAGTGTAGCTATGGGCACTGCTGCCATGGTACTTTCGGGCCGGCTCCATGCTGCCACCTTCTGCTTTTCATCATCATCTTCAAGGTCATGTGCCTCTGCTCTTGCCCCATGGACTCCGGGGTATTGTCCGTCCTCCATCTGGCCCTCATCCCTGGTGCCCTGTGCAGACCGATGCCAGGGTAGCCTTCTCGAGACAAACATCTGGCCCTGATGGAACACTTCCATGGATCTCGTGTGATTCGAGGATGATGCCCTGCCCTGGAAGGGGGCTGCAGGTCCCCAATCAGGAGAGCCATGTCTCCGTTTTTAGCATGGCCTGCCCTCCCCTCAGTCTTCTTCAGGGAAGCTCTCCCCACTTCCTGAGATGACAGCTCTGAACTTGAAAATGAATGTTATTTTACATATCTCTATGCCTTAGTTCATCCATGGCATGTCTTTCAACCCGGTTAGTGGGTTTTTTTAAGCAATTCTGAAGGGCTGTCTGCTCAAGGAGGGGATGACCTGGGCGGGGCAGCTTTCCCTCTCATCTCCCTCAGCATGTCTCTGAGCCCTGGGGCCAGCTGTCCCACTGAGGATTGAGGGACCCGAGCCAGCCCATCCTGAGCCCAGGCTGTGTCAGCTCATATACTGATGCGTGTCGGAGCGGTGGGCAGCTGGCATGGGCCAGGGGCAAGCAGTGTCTCCCTCTCATTCCTTCCCTTCCTTCCTCCCAGAAGTAGCTCAGAGCAGCCTTCAACCCCTGCATCTCCAGATCCCTTGACCTGTGCCTCCTGTGTTTAGCTGGTGACCTTGGAGTTTCGCATGGATTCTACCTCCCGTACCCTCTCCCATAGCAGTTCCTGGATCAGGGTAGGGGTCCGACCCTTGTCTGGTTTTGATCTTCTTCCTGTCCCGCACCAAGCCCACCCACCTTTGCATCTACCACGTATGTGCTTGGAAGCAAGCCCATCCACAGGGAACCTATTAGCCAAATGGATCCAGGCAATGAACATTAAAGTAGAGATCCAGGATGCATAATAAACCTGCTCTGAAATCTGTCCCAAAGTCTGTGACTCTCTCACACTGAAACAGAAACAATAATAGCTTTCTGGACTGTGAAGTGACATGTGTCTCTACTTCCAATCTTGAATGCATAGGTGCTGAGCCTGGACAGAAAAGGACCATGGCTCCCGTGGGCTGGGATCCACGGTAAGAACTCAGTGAAATCTGAATTTGAGGCATGGAGTGAATAATTATTGTAGAGTGAATCCTCCCAAGTAGGGCTTATGTACATTGCACAGGAAAAGCTTTTTCAAAGAGCTTCCTGACAGAAAAATCTTTTTTAAAAATTTATTTTAATTCCAGTAGAGCTAACATACAGTGTTACATTCGTTTCAGGTGTACAATAGAGTGATTCAGTAATTCTATATATTACTCAGTGGTCATCAAGAAAAGCATCCTATTAATCCCCTTCATCTATTTCACTCATCCCTCTATCCACCTCGTCTCTGGTAACCATCCGTTTGTTCTCTAGTGTTAAGAGTTTGTATTTTGGTGTGTGTCCTTTTTCTCTTTTAGTTATTTATTTTTGTTTGTTTTTTAAATTCCCCATTAGAGTGACATCGTATGGTATTTGTCTTTGACTGACTGGTGTTAGTTAGGATAATACTCTCTAGCTCCATCCATGTGGCTGCAAATGGCAAGGTTTCATTCGTTTGCAAGCCGAGTAATACTCCATTGGTGTGTGTTTGTGTGTGTGTGTGTGTGTGTGTGTGTGTGTGTGAATACACACATCTATCCTCTCATTTGTCAATTTTTCTACAGACACTTGGGTTGCTTCCATATTGTGATATTGTAAATAATGGTGCAAGAAACATAGGGGTGCACGTATCCTTTTATGTTACTGTTTTCCTATTCTTTGGGTAAATATGAGTAGTGTGATTGTTGGATCATAGGGTCCTATATTTTTAAATATAATTTATATTTTATATATATTAAATATAGTTCTATATTTAATTTTTTGAGGAACCTTCATACTGTTTTCCATGGTGGCCACCACAGTTTGCATTCCCACCCACAGTTCGCGAGGATTCCCCTTGATCCACATCCTCCCAACACCTGCTCTTTGTTGTGCTTTTGATGTTAGCCATTCTGACAGGTTTGAGGTATTACCTCATTGTCCTTTGGATTTACATTTTCCTGATGATGGGTGATGGTGAACATCTTTTCACGGGACTGCTGGCCGTTTGTATTTCTTCTTTGGAGAAATGTCTGTCCATGTCTTCTGCCTATTTTTTAACTGGATTATTTGTTTTTTGGGGGTCGAGTAGTATCAGTTCTATATGTTTTGGACACTATCCCTTTATTGCATATGATCTTAGCAAATATCTTCTCCCTTTGAGTGGGTTGTCTTATTATTTTTACGTTTTCATTGTTCTGAACTGACCAGTGCTCAGAGAACTCCCAGGCCGAGTGAGATGAGGGCACAAGGGCGGGTGAGTGTGAGCCTTGGGGTTTCATCCGGAAGGGCCCACAAAGGTCGGGGTTCACCAGAAGGGGCTCTCAGGGGGTGCCCCAATTCTCTTGACCTGAATGCTCTGTTGTGCCCCAAAATGGTACAGTTTACTGTGGGCTACAGGCTGAGTCCTACGGTGGGGCTTGGGTGTCCCCAATCCCCTAGAGTGGGGTGCCAGGACCCTGGGGATGGACCCTTCTGTGGCCAACCTACGGTAAGGGTTACGGTCCAGAAGCCTGGCAGGGACAATCTGCAGGCTGTGCAGCGAGCTCTGTGGAGGCCTGAGAGGAGGCCATGGGGGAGGGTGAGTATGGGCCTCAGGGTTGGGGCACGGGGGGCTGCCAAATGATGGGGATGGGCTCCGGGGGCCTCCCCAAGTTCTCATGCCCTGTAGGCTCCGTAGAGCCCCAAGGGGCACAGTTTCCTGTCGGGTGGCAAGCTGAGTCGTGCGGTGGGGCACAGGTATACCACTTCCCGGGGGCTGTGCTGTAAGGCTCCTGGGGAGGCCCACAAACCCACGGCCGACCTAGGGCTAGGGTTAGGCCCCAGGAGCCTTGCAGGCCCAATCTGCTGGTTATATGGCTAGCTACACGGGCTGAGGTGAGGGTGTGGGGAGGGTGAGCATGGGCCTCAGGGTTGGGGTGCGGGAGGCCGCCAAAGTTCGCTGGTGGCTCTGGAGGGCCCTCCTAGTTCTCCCGCCCTGAATGCACTATGGTCTCCCAAGGTTCACGATTTCCTGCGGGGTGGCAGACTGAGTCCTGCTCTAGGGCTCAGGTGTCCCGAATCCCCGCGGCTGTGGCTCCAGGCTCCTGGGGAGGGGCCCCTCCACAGATGAACTAGGGTGAGGGTTGGGGCCCAGGAACCCCGCAGGCCAGATCTGTCCACTATGTGGCGAGCTTCGCCGTGGGCTGAGGTGAGCGTGTGGGGTGGGGTGAGCATGGGCTTCAAGGTTGGGTTTAGGGATCGCCAAAGTTCGCCGGGGGCTCTGGGGGCCCTCCTGGTTCTCCTGCCCTGAATGCTCTACAGCCTCCCAAGGGGCACGGTTTCCTGTGGGCTGGCAGGCTTTGTCCTGCATTGGGGCTCAGGTGTCCCCAGTCCCTGGGGCTGCAGCACCGGGACCCTGGGATGGGCCCTACCCAGCCAACCTAGGGTCAGGTCTAGGCCTCAGGAACCCGGCAGGCTTGAACTGCCGGCTCTGCGACGAGCTCGGTGGCAAGCTGAAGGGAAGGCGTGGGGCGGGATGAGCATGGGCCTCAGGGTTGGGGTGTAGGGGGCCGCAGAGGATCACTGGGGGCTCAGGGGGCCCTACCAGTTCTCCTGCACAGGATGCTCTGCGGCGCCCCAAGGGGCATGGTTTCCCGAGGGGTGGCAGGCTGAGTCCCGTGGTGGGGCTCAGGTGTACCCAGTCCCCAGGGTTAGGGTACGGATTAGGGTATGGGTTAAGGTTAGGGTATGAGTTACGTTTAGGTTATGGGTGAGGGTAGGGGTTAGGGTTAGGGTAAGGAGAGGGTACGTGTTAGGGTTGGGTTTAGGGGTTACAGGTTAGAGTTTATGGGTTAGGGTACAGATTAGGGTTTAGGGTACGGGTTAGGGTTTAGGGTTTGGATTTAGGGTTAGGGTTAGGGTTGGAGTACGGGTTAGGTTTAGGGTACGGGTTAGGTTTAGGGTATGGGTTAGGGTACACATTAGGGCTACGGTTTAGGGTACGGGTTAGGGTACGGTTTAGGGTAAGTGTTGGCGTACGGATTTGGGTACGGCTTAGGGTATGGGTTAGGGTTAGGGTACGGGTTAGGGAACGGGTTAGGGATAGGGATTGGGTCCGGTTTAGGGTAGGGTATGGGTTAGGGTACGGGTTAGGGTACAGGTTAGAGTTAGGTATGGGTTAGGGTATGGGTTAGGGTATGGGTTAGGGTCTGGGATAGAGATAGGGTACAGGTTAGGGTATGGGTTAGGGTGTGGGTTATGGTATGGGTTAAGTTTAAGGTAAGGGTACTGGTTAGGGTTAGGGTACGGGTTACAGTTTAGGGTTTTGGGTTACGGTAAGGGTACTGGTTAGGGTTAGGGTACGGGTAGATTTAGGGTACGGGTTATGGTATGAGTTAGGGTATGGGTTAGGGTCAGGGTTTAGGGTTAAAGTTAGGGTATGGGTTAGGGTACTTGTTAGGGTTACGGTTAGGTTTAGGGTACGGTTTAAGTTATGGGTTAGGGTACAGTTTAGGGATAGGGTTAGGGTACGGGTTAGGGTACGGGTTAGAGTATGTGTTAGGGTTATGGTTAGGGTTAGGGTACAGTTTAGGGTTAGGGTTAGGGTACGGGTAGACTTAGGGTTAGGGTACGGGTCAGGGTTAGGTTTAGGGTTAGGTTACGGGTTAGGGGTAGGGTTAGCTGAAGGGGTAGGTCTAGGGGTAGGGTTAGGGTATGGTAGGAGTCGGGGTAGGGTTAGGGTTTAGGGTTAGGGTTTGAGGTTTGGGGTTAGTGGTTAAGGTTAGGGTTTAGTGTTTAGGGTTTCGGGATTAGGGTTAGGGGTTAGGGTTTATGGTTTAGTGTTACTGTTAGGGTTTAGGGTTTAAGGATTAGGGTTTAGGCTTAGGGTTAGGGTAACGGTTAGGGGTTAGTGTTAGTGTTATGATTAGGGATTAAGGTTTTGCGTTTAAGGTTAGGGGTTAAGGTTTAGGGTTAGGGTTAGATCCCAGTAGGCCATCAGGACGGATGCGCCGGCTGTGCGGCAAGTGAGGTGTGGGACGAGGTCAGGGCGCTGGCGAGCAGGTGTATAGTATCCAGCGTTTTGGCGCATGGGGCCTTTGAACGTCGCTAGAGGCTCGGATGGCCCTGCCAGTTCTCCCGCCCTGAATGACCGGCGGCGCCCCTAGCGGCCTGGGTGGTGGCGGGTGGCAGTGTGAATCTGGCACTGCGGTTTGGGGGTCCCCAATGCCATGCGTTGCAGCGCAAGGCCCCTTGGGAGGGGCCCCTCTGGGGCCATCCTAGGGTACTGTTAGCACCCAGGAGTCCGGTAGACATCCGCCAGCTGTGCAGTAGCGGAGGGCCAGGCCGAGGTGAGGGCGCTGGTGAGCTGGAGCCTGGGCTCAAGCATTTTGGCGCAGGGGGCCTTGGAAGGTCGCCTGGGGATTGGAGGGCCCTGCCGGTTCTCCCGCCCTGAATGGCCAGCGGCACCCCTAGCGGCCCGGGTGGTAGCGGGGCGGCACGGTGAGTATGGTGCTGGGGCTCGGGGTTCCCCAATCCCTGGCATTGCTGCGCCAGGCCCCTTGGGAGGTTCCCCTTGGGGGCCAACCTAAGGTTAGGGTTAGCCCCCAGGAGGCTGGCAGGCCCGATCCGCTGGCTGTGCGGTGAGCAGAGGGGCGGGTTGAGGTGAGGGCCCTGGTGAGCGGGAGCATGGGCCCAAGCATTTTGGTGCGTGGGCCCTTAGATATTCACTGGGACTCGGAGGGCCCTGCCCATTATCCCGCCCTGAATGACCGGCAGCTCCCCAGTGGCCTGGGTGCCAGCGGGGCGGCAGGGTGAGTCCAGCGCTGGGGCTTGGGGTCATCAATCCCCGATGTTGCAGTGCCAGACCCCTTGGGAAGGGCCCCTCAGGGGCAATGTAGGGTTAGATTTAGCCCTCAGGAGGCCGGCAGGCCCGATCCACCGTCTTGAGGTGAATGGAGTCGCGGTCTGAGGTGAGGGCGCTGGCGAGCGGAGCGTGGGCCCCAGCGTTTTGGTGCTGGGGGCCTTCAAAGTTCACTGGGGCTCAGAGGGCCCTGCCCGTTCTCCCGCCCAAAACGACCGGTGGCACCCTAGCACCACTGGTGTAAGCGGGGTAGCAGGGTGAGTCCGGCATTACGACTCGAGGGTCCCCAATCCCCAGCATTGTGGCGGCAGGCCCCTTCAGAGGGGCCCCTCTGGGGCCAACCTAGGGTTAGGGTTAGCCCCCAGGAGGCCGGCAGGCCCCATACGCCAGCTGGGTGGCGAGAGGAGGGACGGGCCATGGTGAGGGCACTGGCGAGCTGGAAGGTGGTACCCAAAGTTTTGGCACCGGGGGCCCTCGAATGTCGCCGGGGACTCGGATGGCCCTGCCCATTCTCCCGCCCTGAATGAGTGGCGGCTCCCCTAGAAGTCCGAGTGGTAGCGGGGCGGCAGGGTGGGTCTAGCGCTGAGGCTCGGGGGTCCCCAATGCCAGGCGTTGTGGCACCAGGCCCCTTGGGAGGGGCCCCTTGGGGCCGACCTAGGGTAAAGGTTAGCTCCTGGAGGCCGGCAGGCACGATCCGCCGTCTGGGGCGAATGGAGGCGCGGTCGAAGATCAGGGCGCTGACGAGCAAGAGAGTGGGCCCCAGCGTTTTGGCGCTGGGGGCCTTCGAAGGTCACCGGGGCAGGGAGGGCCCTGCCCATTCTCCCGCCCTGAATGATCAGCGGTACCCTAGCGGCCTGGGTATGGGTGGGGTGGAAGGGTGAGTCCAGCGTTGTGACTTGGGGGTCCCCAATCCCTGGCGTTCGGCAGCAGTCCCTTTGGGAGGGGCCCCTTGGGGGCCGACCTAGGATTAGGGTTAGCCCCCAGGAGGCCGGCAGGCTTGATCCACTGGCTCTGTGGCAAATGGAGGGGTGGGCCAAGGTGAGGTCGCTGGCGAACGGAAGCATGGGCCCCAACATTTTGGCTCGGTGGGCCTTCGAATGTCACAGGGGGCTCTGAGGGCCCTGCTCGTTCTCCCGCCATGAAGGACCGGCGACGTCCCTAGCTCCCCGGGTGGCAGCGGGGTGGCAGGGACAGTCTGGCACTGGTGCTTGGGTTTCCCTAATCCCCAGCGTTGCGGAGCGAGGCCCCTTGGGAGGGGCTCCTCGGGGACTGTCCTAGGGTTAGGTTAACCCCCAGGAGGCCAGCAGTCCCGATCCGCCGGCTGTGCAGTGAGCGGAGGGATTGACCGTGGTAGGGTGCAGTCGAGCGGTAGCGTGGTACCCAGCGTTTTGGCGTGGGGGGCCTTCTTATTTCACTGGAGGCTCAGAGGGCCCTGCCAGTTATCCCGCCCTGAAGGCCCGGCGGCGCCCCTAGCGGCTCACGTGGCGGCGGGGCGGCAGAGTGAGCCCGGCGCTGGGGCTTGTGTGTCCCCAATCCCTGCCCTTGTGGCACTAAGCCTCTTGGGAGGGGCCACTCTGGGGCCCACCTAGGGTTAAGGTTAGCCCCGAGGAGCCCGGGAGGCCGGATCCGCCAGCTGTGTGGCTAGAGGGGGGGCGGGCTGAGGTGAGGGCGCTGTAGATCGGGAGCGTGGGCCTCAGCGTTTTGGCACGGGGGACCTACGAACGTCGCCGGGGGCTCGGAGGGCCCTGCCCGTTCCCCCACCCTGAATGACCGGCAGCGCCCCAAGTGGCCCGGCTGGCGGCGGAGGGGCAGGTTGAGTACATCGCTGGGGCTTGGGGGTCCCCAATCTCTGGCGTCGCGTCACCAGGCCCTTTGGGAGTGCCCTTCAGGGGCCGACCTAGGGTTAGGGTTAGCCCCCAGGAGGCCGGCAGGCCCGATACGATGGCTGTGGGGCGAGTGGAGGGGTGGGCCGAGGTGAGGGCGCTGGCGAGTGGAAGCGTGGTACCCAACGTTTTGGCGTGGGGGGCCTTCAGAAGTCGCCAGGGGTCTGAGGATCCTGCCCTTTCTCCCGCCCTGAATGACTGGCAGCACCCTTAGTGGCCTGGGTGGTGGCAGGGAGGCATGGTGAGTCTGGTGCTGAGGCTCGGGAATCCCCAATCCCAGGCGTTGGGGCGCCAGGCCCCTAGGATGGGCCCCTTGGGGCCGACCTAGTGTTAGGTTTAGCTCCTAGGAGGCCTGCAGGCCCGATATGCCGGCTGTGTGACAAGCGGAGGGGCGGACTGAGGTGAGGGCTCAGGTGAGTGGGAGCATGGGCCCTAGTGTTTTGGCGCAGATGGCCTTCGAAAGTCACTGGGTTCCTGAGAGCCCTGCCCGTTCTCCCACCCTGAATGACCTGCGATGCCCCAGTGGGTCTGGTGTCGGCGGGGTGGCAGGGTGATTCCGGCACTGCAGCTAGGGGGTCCCCAATCCCAGGCATTGCGGCACCAGTCCCCTTGGGAGTGGCCCCTCGGGGGCCGACCTAGGGTAGGGTCAGCCCCCAGGAGGCCGGCAGGCCCGATACGCCACTGTGGGGCGAGCGGAGTGGCGGGCTGAGGTGAGGGTGCTGGTGAGTGGGAGCGTGGCCATAGCGGTTTGTCTCCGGGGGCCTTCGAATGTCCCGCGGCTCAGAAAGCCCTGCCCTTCAACCGACCTGAATGACTGGCCACGCCCCTAGCGGCCCGGGTGACGTGGGACAGCAGGGTGAGTCCGGCGTTAGGAATCGGGAGTCCCCAATCCCCGGCGTTGCGGGATCAAGCCCCTTAGGATGGGCCCCTCGTGGGCTGATCTAGGGTTAGAGTTAGCTCCCAGGAGGCCGGCAGGCCCGATATGCCACTAGACTGGGAGAGGAGGGGCGGGCCGAAGTAAAGGTGCTGGCGAGTGGGAGCCTGGGCACCAGCGTTTTGACTTGGGGCTTTCAAAGGTCACCGGGGTCTTGAGGGCCCTGCCCGTTCTCCCACCCTGAATGAACAGCGACGCCCCAGCGTGCCCGTTGTCAGCAGGGAGGCAGGGTGAGTCTGGCGCTGGGACTCGGGGGTCCCCAATCCCCGGCGTTGCGGGGGCAGGCCCCTTGGGAGGGGCTCCTCGTGGACTGACCTAGGGTTAGAGTTAGCACCCAGGAGGCTGGCAGGCCCAATCCTCTGGCTGGGCAGAGAGAGGTGGTTTGCCAGAGGTAAAGGTGCTGCCAAGCGGGAGCATGGGCCCCTGCATTTTGGCATGGGAGGCTTCAAATGTCACAGGTTTCTCCAGGGCCCTGTCCGTTCTCCCACCCTGAATGACCGGCGGCACCCCTAGTGGCCCGGGTGGCAGCGTTGCGGCAGGGTGAGTCTGGCTCTGGGGCTTGGGGTCCCTGATCCCCGGTGTAGCGGCACCAGGACCCTTGGGAGGGGCCCCTGAGGGGCCGACCTAGGGTTAGGGTTAAGACCCAGGAGGCCAGCAGGCCCGATCCGCCTGCTGTGCTGAGAGTTGAGGGGCGAGCCGAGGTGAGGGCGCGGGGAGCTGGAGCCTGGGCACCAGCGTTTTGGTGCGGGGAGCCCTTGAAGGTCACCGGGGGCTGGGAAGGCCTTGCCCCTTCTCTGGCCCTGAATAACCTGCGGCGCCCCTAGCGGCCCGGGTGGCGACAGTGCGGCAGGGTGAGTCTGGCTCTGGGGCTCTGAGTCACCAACTCCCAGCATTGCAGAGCCAGGCCCCTTGGGATGTCCCCCAGGGGGCCGACCTAGGGTTTCAGTTAGCCCCCAGGAGCCCGGCAGGCCCTATCCACCAGCTCTGCAGCAACCGGAGGGGCGGGCCAAGGTGAGGGCGCTGGCGAGCAGGAGCGTGGGAGCCACCTTTTTTGCGCAGGGGTCCTATGAAGGTCGCAGGGGAAATGGAACGCCCTGCCAGTTCTCCCACCCTGAATGACCCGCGTCGCCCTTAGCAGCCCGGGTGGTGGCGGGGCGGCAGGTGAGTCCGGTGTTGGGGCTGAGGGGTCCCCAATCCACCGCGTTGCACTGCCAGGCCCCTTGGGAGGGGCCCCTCGGGGGCTGACCTAGGGTTAGGGTCAGCCCCCAGGACTCCAGCAGGCTCAATCCGCCAGCTGTGTGGTGAATGGAGTGGTGGGTTGAGGTGAGATCTCTGTCCAGCGGTAGCTTGGGCCCAAGCGTTTTGGCTCCGGGGACCTTCGAATGTTTCCGGGGACTCGACGGGCCCTGCCCATTCACCTCCCTGAGTGACCTGCAGCGCCCCTCGCTGCCCGGGTGGTGACAGTGTGGCAGGGTGAGTCTGGTTCTGGGGCTCTGAGTCACCAATCCCAAGCATTGCAGAGCCAGACCTCTTGGGATGTGCCCCATGGGGCCAATCTAGGGTTTCAGTTAGCCCCCAGGAGCCCGGCAGGCACTATCCACTGGCTCTGCAGCAAACGGAGGGGCGGGCCGAGGTGAGGGCGCTGGGCAGCGGGAGCATGGGCACCAGTGTTTTGGCGTGGGGAGGCTTTGAAGGTCACCGGGGACTCGGAAGGCCCTGCCCTTCTCTCGCACTGAATGACCGGCAGCACCCCTAGTGGCCCAGGTGGCGACAGTGTGGCAGGGTGAGTCTGGCTCTGGGGCTCTGAGTCACCAATCCCCAACGTTGAAGAGTCAGGCCCCTTGGGATGTGCCCCACGGGGCCGACCTAGGGTCTTGGTTAGAACCAAGAGACCGGCAGGCACTATCCACCGGGTCTGAATCAAGCGGAGGGGTGGGCCGAGGTGAGGGCGCTGGCGAGCAGAAGCATGGGAGCCTACGTTTTTGCGTGGGGGCCTTTGAAATTCAGGGGGCCTCGGAGGGCCCTGCCTATTCTCCTGCCCTGATTGACCGGTGGGCCCCTAGCGGCTCGGGTGCCTGAAGGGCAGCAGGGTGAGTTCAGCAGTTGGGCTCAGGGTCCCCATCCCTGGCGCTGCGGCGCCAGGCCACTTGGGAAGGGCCCCTCGGGGGCCGACCTACAGTTTTGGTTAGCCCCCAGGTGGCCGGCAGGCCCGATACACCACCTGTGCGTCAAGCGGAGAGTTGGGCCGAGGTGAGGGTGCTGCTGAACATGAGCCTGGGCCCAAGCGTTTTGGTTCAGGGTGCCTTCAAAGGTCGGCGGGGGTTCGAAGGGCCCTGCCTGTTCTCCCACCCTGCATGAATGGCGGCGCCCCTAGTGGCCCGGGTGGTGAGGGGTGGCAGGGTGAGTCAGGCCCTGCGGCTCGGGTATCTCCAATCCCCAGCGATGCGGCGCCAGGCCCCTTGGGAGGGGCCCCTCGGAAGACAACTTAGGGTTAGGTTTAGCCCCTAGGAACTCGGCAGCTCCTATTCGCCAGCTGTGTGGAGAGTGGAGTGGCGGACCTAGGTGAGGGCGCTGGTCTTTGGGAGCGTGGGCCCGGGCGTTTTGGCGTGGGGGGGATTCGAAGGTCACCGTGTCTTGGAGGGCCCTGCCCGTTCTCCTGCCCTGAATGAACGGCAGCACCCAAGCCCCTGGGTGGCGGCTGGGCAGCAGGGTGAGTCAGGTGCTGTGGCTCGGGGTCCCCAATCCCCCACGTTGCGGCACCAGGCCCCTTGGGAGGGGCCCCTCGGGGGTCGATCTAGGGTTATGGTTAGCCCCCCGGAGGCCGGTGGACCCAATCAGCATCTGTGTGGCTCGCAGCGGGGTGGTCCGAGGTGAGGGCACTGGCGAGCCTGAGCATGAGCCCAAGAGTTTTAACGTTGGGGGCCTTCGAAGGTCGGCGGGAGCTCAGAGGGACCTGCCCATTCTCCCGCTCTGAATGACCAGCGGGGCCCCTAGTGGCTCAGGTGGCTGAAGGGCAGCAGGGTGAGTCCGGCACTTGGGCTCGGTTGCCCCAACCCCGGCGTTGGGGCTCCAGGCCACTTGGGAAGGGCCACTCGGGGGCCGACCTACAGTTAGGGTTAGCCCCCAGGAGGCCTGCAGGCCCTATACACCGCCTGTGCGTGGAGCGGAGAGTTGGGCCGAGGTGAGGGTGCTGGTGAACATTAGCCTGGGCACAAGCATTTTGGTACGGGGCGCCATCGAAGGTGGGCGGGATTCGGAGGCCCCTGCCAGTTCTCCCACCCAGAATGAATGGCGGAGCCCCTAGCGGCCCGTGTGGGGCTGGGCGGCAGGGTGCACCCAGCGCTGGGGCTTGGGGGTCGCCAATCCCCGGCGTTGCACTGCAGGACTCCTTAGGAAGGGACCCCAGGGGCCGTCCTAGGGTTAGGTTTAGTGCCCAGGAGGCCGGCAGGCCCAATCCGCCAGCTGTGAGAGGAGCGGAGGCGTGGGCCGAGTTGAGGGCGATTCTGAGCGGGAGAGTGGGCCCCAACGTTTTGGCGTCCTGGGCCTTCGAATGTTGCCATGTCACCGAGGGCCCTGCCCATTCTCCTGCTCTGAATAACCAGCGGCGCCCTTAGCGGCTCCGTTGGCGGTGGGGCTCCAGGGTGAGTCCTGAGCTGTGGCTCAGGGATCCCCAATCCCCAGCATTGTGGGGCCAGGCCCCTTGGGAGGGGCTCCTCATGGGCCGACCTAGGGTTAGAGTTGGCACCCAGGAGGCTGGCAGGCCCAATCCTCTGGCTGGACGGCGAGAGGTGGGCGGGCCGAGGTAAAGGCGCTGGCGAGCGGGAGCGTGGGCCCCTGCATTTTGGCGTGGGAGGCTTCAAATGTGGCAAGTTTCTCCAGGGCCCTGTCCATTCTCCCGCCCTGAATGAGCGGCGGCGCCCCTAGCGGCCCGGGTGGCGGTGTTGCGGCAGGGTGAGTCTGGTTCTGGGGCTTGGGGTCCCAGATCCCCGGGGTAGAGGCACCAGGATCCTTGGTAGGGACCCTGGGGGGCCGACCTACGGTTAGGGTTAGCCCCCACAAGGCCGGCAGGCCTGATCCGCCCTCTGTGCAGGGAGTGGAGGGGCGGGCCGAGGTGAGGGCGCTGGGGAGCGGGAGCGTGGGCACCAGGGTTTTGGCGCTGGGAGCCTTGGAAGGTCGCCGGTGGCTCGGAGGACCCTGTATGTTCTCGCTCCCTGAATGACCGGCGGTGCCCCTAGTGGCCTGAGTGGCAGCAGGGAGGCAGGGTGAGTCTGGCGATGGGGCCTGTGGTCCTAGTCCCAGGCTTGGTGGCGCCATGCCCCTGGGAGGGGCCCCTCGGTGACCTACCTAGCTTTAGGGTTACCCCCAGGAGTCCGGCGGCCTGATCCGCTGGCTGTGCATCAAGCGGAGGGGGGGGCCGACGTGAATGCGCTGGCGAGCGGGAGCGTGGGCCCAAGCGTTTTGGCGCGGGGGGCCTTCTAAAGTCACCTGGGGCCCAGAGGGCCCTGCCCTTTCTCTCGCCCTGTGAAGACGTTGCCCCTAGCGGTCCGGGTCACGGCGGGGCGGCAGGGTGAGTCTGGAGCTAGGGCTCGTTGGTCCCCAATCCCCAGCGTGGCGGCGCCAGGCACTTGGGAGTGGTCTCTCTGGGGCCTCCCTAGGGTTAGGGTTAGCCCAAAGGAGGCTGGCAGGCCCATTCCACCGGCTGTGTGGCGAGAGGAGTGGTGGGCCGAGGTGAGGGCGCTGGCGAGTGGGAGCATGGGCCCAAATGTTTTGGCGCAGGGGGCCTTTGAAGGTCGCTGGGGGTTCGGAGGGCCCTGCCCCTTCTCCTGCCCTGAAGGACCGGCGGCGCCCCTAGCAGCCTGGTTGGTGGCGGGGTGGCAATGAAAGTCCGGCCTTAGGGCTATATTGTCCCCAATCCAAGGCGTGACAGCGCCAGTCCCCTTGGGAGGGGCTCCTCAGGGGCCAAACTAGGGTTAGGGTTAGCCCCCAGGAGGCTGGCAGGCCCGATCCCCTGGCTCTGTGGTGAGCGCAGGGTGGGGCCCAGGTGAGGGCACTGGTGAGCAGAAGCATGGGCCGAAGCATTTTGGCACGGGGGGCCTTCAAATGTCACCGGGGGCTCGGAGGGCCCTGCCCTTTCTCCAACCTAGATGACCGGTGTCGCCCCTAGCGGCCCGGCTGTCGGCGGGGCGGCAGGGTGTGTCCGGTGGTTTGGCTGGGGGGTCCCCAATCCCCGGCGTGGCAGCGCCAGGCCCCTTGGGAGGGGCCCCTCGGGAGCCGACCTAGGGTTAGGGTTAACCGCCAGGAGGCAGGCAGTCCCATTCCGCGGGCTGTGCGGTGAGCAGAGGGGTGGGATGAGGAGAGGGTGCTGGCGAACAGGAGCATAGACCCAAGCGTATTGGTGCGGGGGCCTTCAAAGGTCGCCAGGGGCTTGGAGGGCCCTGCCCTTTCTCCCGCCCTGAATGAGGACTGCCCCCTAGTGGGCCGGGTCGCGGCGGGGCGGCAGGGTGAGTTCAGCGCTGGTGCTCAGGGGTCCCCAATCCCCGGCGTGGCAGCGCCAGGCCCCTTGGGAGGGGCCCCTCCTGAGCCAACCTAGGGTTAGGGTTAGCCCAAAGGAGGCTGACAGCCCTGATCCACCGGCTGTGCTGTGAGCAGAGGGGCGGGCTGAGGTGAGCACGCTGGCGAGCAGAAGCATGGGCCCAAGCGTTTTGGCGCGGGGGCCTTCGAATGGCGACAGGGGCTCGGATGGCAGTGCCCGTTCTCCAGCACTGAATGAGGACAGCTCCCCTAGCGGGCCGGGTCGCAGCGGGCCTGCAGGGTGAGTTTGGTGCTGGTGCTCGGGGGTCCCTAAGCCCCAGCGTGGTGGAGCCAGGCCCCTTTGGAGGGGCCCCTCGGGTGCCGACGTAGGGTTTCGGTTAGCTCCACGAGGCCGGCAGGACCTATCTGAGGGCTTTACTGCAAGCGGAGGGAAGGGTCGACGTGAATGCACTGGCGAGCGGGAGCATGGACCCAAGCGTTTTGGCGCGGGGGGGCCTTCGAAGGTCACTGGGGGCTCAAAGGGCTCAGCAAGTTCTCCCGTGCTGAATGACCAGTGGTGCCCTAGCGGCCCGGGTGGCGGCAGGGCAGCAGGGTTAGCCCAGAGTTGGGGCTCGGGGGTCCCCAAGCCCCAGCCTGGCGGCGCCATGCCCCTTGGGAGGGGCCCCTCGGGGGCCGGCGTAGGGTTTGCGTTTAGCTCACAGAAGACCAACAGGCCCGATCCAGCGGCTGTGTGGCATGCAGAGGGGATGGCCGAGGTGAGGGCGCTGGCGAGTGGGAGCGTGGGTCCAAGCGTTTTGGCGCAGGGGGTCTTCGAAGGTCGCCGGAGGCTCGGAGGGCCCTGCCCATTCTCCCACCCTGAATGAGGACGGTGCACCTAGCGGCTCGGGTTGCAGAGGGGCGGCAGGGTGAGTCCGGTGCTGGGGCTCGGGGATCCCCAATCCCTGGCGTTTCGGCACCACACCCCTTGGGAGGGGCCCCTCGGGGGCTAACTTAGGGTTTGGGTTAGCCTCCAGGAGGCCAACAGGCCTGATCCGCCAGCTGTGCAGCGAGTGGAGGGTCGGGTGGAGGTGAGGTCACTGGCGAGCAGGAGCACAGGCCCAGGCGTTTTGGCGTGGGGGTCCTTCGAAGGTCGCCGGGGGCTCGGAGAGCCCTGCACGTTCTTCCGCCCGGAATGACCGGCGGCTACCCTAGCGGCCCGGGTAGAGGACAGGCGGTAGGGTGAGTCGGGCGCTGGGGCTCGGGGTCCCCAATCCTCAGCGTTGGGGTGCCAGGCCCCTTCAGAAGGGCTCTAGGGGACCAACCAAGGGTTACTGTTAGCCACCAGAAGGCCAGCAGACCCGATATGCCGGCTGTGTGGCGAGCAGAGGGGAGGGCCGAAGTGAGGGCGCTGTCGAGCGGAAGCGTGGGCCCAAGCGTTTTGGCGTGGGGGGCATTCGAAACTTGCCGGGGGCTCAGAGTGCCCTTCCTGTTCTACCGCACTGAATGCCCGACGGTGCACCTAGCGGCCCGGGTTGCAGAGGGGCAGCAGTGTGAATCTGGCGCTGGGGCTCAGTGGTCCCCAATCCCCGGTGTTGCAGCGCCAGGCCCCTTGGGAGGGGCCCCTCGGGTGCGACCTAGTATTAGGGTTAGCCCCCAGGAGGCTGGCAGGCCCGATCCGCCAGCTGTGTGGCGAGCGGAGTGGTGGGCCAAGATGAGGGCGCTGGCGATCAGGAGCATGGGCCCAACCATTTTGGCACGGGGGCCTTCGAAGGTCGCTGGTGGCTCAGAGGTCCCCGCCCATTCTCGGGCCCTGAATGGGGATGGCGCTCCTAGCGGGCCGGGTCGCAGCGAGGTGGCAGGGTGAGTCTTGCGCTGGTGCTCGGGGGTCACCAAGACCCAGCGTGGCAGTGCCAGGCCCCTTGGGAGGGGCCCCTCGGGGGCGACATATGGTTTGGGTTAGCTCCCAGGAGGCCGTCAGGCCCGATCAGCCAGATGTGCGGTGAGCGGAGGGGTGAGCCGAGGTGAGGCTGCCGGCGAGCAGGAGCGTGGGCCCAAGCGTTTTGGCGTGGGGAGCCTTCAAAGGTCTCCAGGTCCTCTGAGGGCCCTGCCCGTTTTCCCACCTTGAATGACCGGCGGCGCCCCTATCGGTCAGGGTGGAGGCGGGGCGACACGTTGAGTCTGGCACAGGGGCTCGGGGGTCCCCAATCCCCACGTGAGGCACCAAGCCCCTTGGGAGGGGCCCTCGTGGGCTGACCTATGGTTAGGGTTAACCCCCAGGAGGCCAGCAGGCCCGATCCACCGGCTGTGCCGCGAGGGGAGGCGCGGGCCGAGGTGAGGGCGCTGGTGAGAAGGAGCATGGGCCGAAGCATTTTGGGGCGGGGGGCCTTCGAATGTCGCAGGGGGCTCGGAGGGCCCTGCCCGTTCTCCCACCCTGAATGACCGGCGGCGACCCTAGCAGCCCAGGTGGAGGTGGGGCGGCAGGGTGAGTCCGGCACTGGGGCTCGGGGTCCAAAATCACGGGCGTTCCGGTGCCAGGCCTGTTGGGAGAGGCCCCTCTGGGGCCGACCTAGGGTTAGTGTTAGCCCCCAGGAGGCTTGCAGGCCTGATGCGCTGGCTGTGCGGTGAATGCAGGGGTGAGCCGAGGTGAGGTCCCTGGGGAGTGAGAGCGTGCGCCCAAGCTTATTAGTGTGGGGGGCCTTCAAGTTCTCCAGGGGCTCGGAGGGCCCTGCCCGTCCTCCTGTCCTGAAAGACCGACGGCACCCATAGCGGCCCGGGTGGTGATAGGGAGGCACGGTGAGTCCGACGCTCGGTATCGTGGGTCCTTAATCCCCAGCGTTGCGGTGCAAGGCCACTTAGGAGGGGCCCCTCGGGGGTCGACCTAGGGTTATGGTTATCCCCCAGGATGCCAGCAGGCCCGATCCGCCGGATGTGCGACGATCAGAGGGGCGGGCTGAGGTGAGGGCGCTGCCTAGCAGAAGCGTGGGTGCAAGTGTTTTGATGCAGGGTGCCTTCGAAGGTCTCCTGGGGCTCAGAGGGCCCTGCCCTTTCTCACGCCCTGAATGACCGGCAGCACCGCTAGCGGCCTGGTTGGCCGCGGGGCGGCACGGTGAGTCTGGCGCTGGGGCTTGGGGGTTCCTAATCCCTGGCGTTGCAGAGCCAGGCCCCTTGGAGGGGCCCCTCGGGGGCAGACCTAGTTTAGGGTTAGGCCCCAGGAGGCCAGCAGGCCCGATCCGCCGGCTGTGCGACGATCAGAGGGGCAGGCTGAGGTGAGGGCGCTGCCTAGCGGCATTGTGGGTGCAAGCGTTTTGATGCAGGGTGCCTTCGAAGGTCTCCCGGGGCTCGGAGGGCCCTGCCCATTCTCCGGCCTGAATGAACTGCGGCGCCGCTAGCGGCCCGGGTGGTTGCGGGGTGGCAGGGGGAGTCAGACGCTGGGGTTCAGGGGTCCCCAATCCCTGGCGTTGCAGCGCCAGGCCGCTTGGGAAGGGCCCCTTGGGGGTCGACCTAGGGTTAGAGTTTGCCCCCAGGAGGCCGGCAGGCCCGATCCGCAGGCTCTGCTACGAGTGGAGGGGTAGGCTGAGATGAGGGCGCTGGCGAGCAGGAGGGTGGGCCCAACACTTTTGGCGCGGGGGGCCTTCCTAGGTCGCCGGGGGCTCGGAGGGCCCTACACGGTCTCCCGCCCTGAATGACCGGCAGCGCCCCTAGAGGCCCGGCCACTGGCAGAGCGGTAAGGTTAGTCCGGTGCTGGGGTTCGGGGGTCCCCAATCCCCGCGTTGCAGTGCCAGGCCCCTTGGGAGGGGCTCCTCGGGGGCCTACCTAGGGTTAGGGTTAACCCCCAGGAGGCCGGCAGGCCCGATCCACCCATTGGGTGGCGAGCGGAGGGGCGGGCTGAGGTGAGGGCACTGGCGAGCGTGAGCCTGGACCCAAGCGTTTTGGCGTGGTGGGCCTTCGAAGGACAACCAGGGCTCGGAGGGCCCTGCCTGTTCTCACGCCCTGAATGACCAGCGGCGCAGCACGGTGAGTCCAGCGCTGGAGCTCGTGGTTCAGCAGTCCCAGGCGTTGAGGTGCCAGGCCCCATTGGACGGGTCCCTGGGGGGCCGACCTAGGGTTTGAGTTAGCCCCCAGGAGTCGGGGAGGCCTGATCCGCCCCCTGTCAGGCAAGCGAAGGGGTGGGCTGAGGTGAGGGCGCTGGCGAGCGAGAACGTGGGCCCAAGCGTTCTGGCGTGGGGCACCTTAGAATGTCACCGTGGGCTAGGAGGGCCCTACCCGTTCTCACGCTCTGAATGACTGGCAGCGCCCCTAGAAGCCCGGATGGTGGCGGAGCGGCAGGTTGAGTCCGACGCTGGGGCTCTGGGGTCCCCAATTACCGGCGTTGCGGCCCCAGGCTCCTTGGGAGGGGCCCCTTGGGGGCCGACCTAGGGTTAGGGTAACACCCAGGAGGCCGGCCGTCCCGATCCGCCAGCTGTACAGCAAGTGGAGAGGCGGACGGAGGTGAGGGCGCTGGCGAGCGTGAGCGTGGGCCCAAGCGTTTGGCGCGGGGCGCCTACTAATGTTGCAGGGGCCTCAGAGGACCCTGCCCATTCACCCCCCCTGAATGACCGGCGGTGCCCCTAGCGGCCCAGGTGGCGGCGGGGCTGCAAGGTGAGTCCGGCGCTGGGGCTCAGGGGTCCCCAATCCCCGGTGTTGCGGCGCCGGGCCACGTGGGATGGGGCCCTAGGGGGCCTACCTAGGGTTAGTGTTAGCCCCCAGGAGGCTGGGAGGCCCGATCTGCCGGATGTGTGGCGTGAGGAAGGGCAGGCCAAGGTGAGGGCGCTGGAGAGTGGAAGCGTGGGCCCAAGCGTTTTGGCGAGGGAACCCTTCGAAAGTTGCCGCGGCTCGGTGGGCACTGCCCATTCTCCTGCTCTGAATGACCGGCAGCGCCTCTAGCAGCCCTGGGGGCGGCGTAGTGGCAGTGTGAGTCCGGCGCTGGGGCTCCAGGGTCCCCAATCCCCGTCGTTGCGGAGCCAGGCCCCTTGGGATGGGCCCCTAGGGGGCCTACCTAGGGTTAGTGTTAGCCCCCAGGAGGCTGGGAGGCCTGATCCGCTGGCTGTGCAGCAAGCGGAGGGGCGGGACGAGGTGAGGGCACTGGCGAACGGAAATGTTGGCCAAAGCGTTTTGCCTGGGGGGGCTTTCGAAGGTCGCCAGGGGCTCCGAGGGCCCTGCCCGTTCTCCCGCCTTAAAGGACCATAGGGGCCCCTAGCGGCCCTGGTGGTGGTGGAGCGGCAAAGTGAGTCCGGTGCTGCGGCTCGGGGGTCACCAATCCCCGGTGTTGCGGCCCCAGGCCCCTTGAGAGGGCCCCCTCGGGTGCCGACCTAGGGTTAGGGTTACCCCCAGGAGGCCAGTAGGCCCGATCTGCCAGATGTGCGGTGAGCGGAGGGGCGGGTTGAGATGAGGGCATTGGCGTGCGGGAACGTGGGCCCAAAATGTTGGAGCGAAGGGCCTTCGAAGGTCACAAGGGCCTCAGAGGGTCCTGCCCGTTCTCCCGCCCTGAATGACCGGGGGTGCCCCTTGTGGCCCGGGTGGCGGTGGGGGGCATGGTGAGTCCGGCGCTGGAGCTCAGGAATCCCCAATCTCCGTCGTTGCGGCGCCAGGCCCCTAGGGAGGGGCCACTAGGGGGCGGACCTAGGGTTTGGGTTAGCCCCCAGAAGGCCCGCAGGCCCAATCCGCCAGCTGTGTGGCGAGCGGAGGGGAAGGCCGAGGTAAGGGCACTGACCAGCGGGAGCGTGGGCCCAAGCGTTTTGGTGCGGGGGGCCTTCGAATGTCGCCAGGGGCATGGAGGGATCTGCCCGTTCTCCCTCCCTGAATGACCAACAGTGCTCCTAGCAGCCCGGGTGGCGGCGGGGCGACACGATGAGTCCGGTGCTGGGGCTCGGGGGTCCCCAATCCCAGGCATTGCGGTGCCAGGCCCCTTCGGAGGGGCCCCTCAGGGGACAACCTAGGTTTATGGGTAGCCCCAGGAGGAGGGCAGGCCTCATCCACCGGCTCTGCAGCGAGCAGAGGAGCAAGCCAAGGTGAGGGCGCTGAGGAGCAGGAGTGTGGGTTCAAGTGTTTTTCATAGGGGGGCCTTCGAAGGTCGCTGTGGGCTCGGAGGACCCTGCCCGTTCTCCCGCACTGAATGACCAGGGGCAACCCTAGCGGCCCGGGTGGCGGCGTGGCGGCAGGGTGTGTCCAGCACTGGGGCTCGGGGGTCCCTAATACCCGGCGTTGTGGTGCCAGGCCCCTTGGGACGGGCCCCTCGGGGGCTGACCTAGGGTTAGGGTTAGCCCCCAGGAGACTGGCAGGCTCGTTCCGCTCATGTGCAGTGAATGGAGGTGTGGGTCGAGGTGAGGTAGCTGGCGAGCGGGAGCATGGGCCAGAGCATTTGGCTTTGGCTCGGGGTGCCATCGAAGGTCACAGGTGGCTCGGAGGGTCCTGCCCGTTCTGTCGCCCTGAAGGACTGGCGACACCCCTAGCACCCCATGTGGAAGCGGGGCGGCAGGGTGCATCCAGCGCTGAGACTTGGGGGTCCCCAATCCCTGACATGTGGCGCCAGGCCACTTGGGAGGGGACCCTTGGGGGCGACCTAGGGGAAGGGTTAGCCCCCAGGAAGCCAGCAGGCACAATCCGCCAGCTCTGCAGCGAGCGGAGGAGTGGGCCGAGGTTAGGGCGCTGGGAGCAGGAGCGTGGGAGCCAGAGTTTTTGCACAGGGGGCCTTCGAAGGTCGCAGGGGGATCGGAGGGCCCTACCCTTTCTCCCTTCCTGAATGACTGGCAACACCCCTAGCACCCTGGGTGCTTGAGGGGAGGCAGAGTGAGTCCAACACTGGGGCTCGGGGGTCCCAAATCCCCGGCATTGCGGTGCCAGGCTCCTTGGGAGGGGCCCCTCGGGGGCTGACCTAGGGTAAGTGTTAGCCCCCAGGAATCCAGCAGGCCCGTTCCGCCAGCTCTGCGGCAGGCGGAGGGGCAGGCCGAGGTGAGGGCACTGGCGAGAGGGAGTGTGGGCCCAAGCGTTTTGGCATGGGGGGCCTTCGAAAGTCGCCGAGGGCTTGGAGGGCCCTGCCCGTTCTCTCATCCCTGAAAGACTGGCGGCGCCCCTAGCAGCTCGGGTTGCTGCGGGGCGGCAGGGTGACTCCGGCGCTGTGCTCGGGGGTCCCCAATCCCCAGCATTGTGGCACCAGGCCCCTTGGGAGGGGCCGCTTGGGGGCCGACGTAGGTTTAGGGTTTGTCCCCAGGAGGCCGTCAAGCCTGGTGCTAAGTGGTTCTGGCAATGTAACAAAAATGCCATACAATTATCTGTAAGAAGTAACAGTGTATAGGAACCCTCTTAGCCCTAACATCATCCTTTGTGAATATGGAAGCCAGCTCCAAAGTGGTCGTGGAAGTCTGACGAAAGGCCTAAGCACTTTTCTCTGAGTCACCACACTATACAGGGAAAGACCAATGTACATCATCTTTCACGAGTAGGAAGCATTAATGAAAAGGTTCTGGAATTTCGAGGACTCTGACCCATCCTTAATGGTAATAAACCACCGTGTACAGGAAAACACCTTCAACTCTCATCAGCCTCCTCAATCCTGATTCTGATTCAACTTTGGGTGTGTAGGACTAGAGAAATGTCCACATCTTATTGCTAAGAAAGAACGATGTCAGGGTAATGCCCTTCAAGTCACATCAGCCTTCCTGAAGACGGAAGCAGGAATCAAGGTGGTTATGTTACCATGAGGTAAGGAAGATGAGCATATAAGTGAGAAACAACAGTGGGCAGGTCCTCTCTTCCAAGGAACAGTATCTTTGCTTAATGTTGAATCCCTATGATAAGTGGTTGTGGGCATTTGTGAGGTCAAAATCTTGAGTGTTTTGTAAAACCTCTTGGCCATTCACAGATGAGACTAAGGTAGTTGGGGACTCCTAGGCAGTGATTTGTCCACTGTCAATAATATGAAAAGATAAAAGAGACAGATGAGGTCTCCTCAGGCATTGTCCCTTATCCTCATCCTCCCTGAGGATGGCCATCTCTGGACAGCTCAGTGACAGGGTCTCATTCACAGTGGGGGCATCTGTTCCTCACAGACATCAGGCAGGGAAATGGATTTGGTTCTCTGTGCCAGCCCAGCCACAGCTGAGTGTCACAGCATCCTCTCGTGGGCTCATAAGAGTTTCACTGTCACCAGGCAGGTCATTGTATTTGATAAACCACTGTCAGAGTTTGCAATTGCCTTCATCTGCAACCTCCTAGAGGCAAATGCAGATCTCTGTTACCATGTGAAGTCATATGAAGGCATTGTGAGAAAGTGTCCTTTTGCTTAAGAAAAACATGGCTGGGGCTCCTGGCTGGCTCAGCCAGTTAAGCATGTGCCTTTGGCTCAGGTTATGATCCTAGGGTTCTGGGATCGAGCCCGGGTTCCTTGCTCAGCAGGAAAGGAAGTAGGGAAATAGCTTAGAACCCACAGAGAATGTGAATAAAGGGGAGTGAAATGGAACTTGGTCTGTGTTTTGCTTTAGGGATTGGAAGTTAGTTTTTTCTCACTGTGATTGTTCTTGAAACAGAAAAGCTGTATTGGTTTTTTTTTACCTTTAATTTATTTCTAATAATAATTTTTTATTATGATATGTTAGTCACTATACAGTATTTCCTTAGTTTTTGATGTAGTGTTCCGTGATTCATTATTTGCATATAACACCCAGTGCTCCATGCAATATGTACCTTCCTTAATACCCATCACTGGCCCATCCCAATCCCCACCCCTCTCCCCTCCGAAGCCCTCAGTTTGTTTCCCAGAGTCCATAGTCTCTCGTGGTTCATTCCCCCTTCTGTTTAGGGCCCATTGTCTAAAGGGACAGACAGTGGACGTTCACCAAATATAAGATCGAAATTACATTGTTCATTATAGATGCCGCCAAGTAGTTCCCAGACGTTTCATTCTACTGTAGTAATTCATTATACCTGTGCAGGTGCACGTGGAAGATAAATGATGCATGTATAGTGGTAATAAAACACGCCCCGCAGTAGTAGAATAATAGAGGATGCACATGTGTAAAATTATTCGACTAGAGCTTCCATGCTTTCCCTTTGGTTCCTTATTATCTATGAAATTGGACAATTTTTGTTCTCTAGGCTTAAAACTCATTGTCAGTATTCAGAGTTATTCAATGCTGATCTTCTCCTGTATAAGTTACCAAAAACCTAAAATATGTATGAACTTAAAAAAATGGTATATTGAAAATGACAGCAGGGAAGTTCCATTTTGTGAATATTGTGTCAATGGATCTCTATTTTGACATCAGTGTTCATTAGAAATGATGACATTTCATGTGAGTAAAATATCAATGTGAAAAATAAAAGGTAGGAAGAACCTTGAATGTTTAAGTAATTGCTGAAATGACAGGGGTGCGTGTGTGTGTGTGTGTGTGTGTGTGTGTGTGTGTGTAATTGATATTCAGTGAATGGTTCAGCTTCTTGTAGGGCCTCTGAGAGAGCCCAGGTGAACCTTTCAATTAGTTGGTATCTGTTTTCAGAACATGGGAATCCCTTAGTCCAATAGTCAATCAGGCAAGCTTTGACGTCTTGAAGAGTTTCAGTCCTCAGCGATGGTGTTGCAGACCCTTGTGAGCAAACCCGAGGGTATGCTCAGAGCCCTCATTAGCTGGTACCAACGTGTGACGATTTCAGATAGCATTTCCCAAAGAAGTACCTCTTGAGTCTCTATCCTCGTCAGTTCCCTACACTTCCTTACACTAGTTATGTGATCAGTGTGTTTCAGGATAACCCCCACATGTGATTTTTGCTATTTCCTACTAGTCCTATCTATTTCTCATCTTCTTCTTTAATGGTAGGGGTTGGGAAGCAACCTGTGTGGTGTAGGAAGGGGTGTGGTAGTTGTCCGCCTTCAGAGGACCGAATGATGCCTAGAAATTGTACTGTAGTTTGAGGTCAATTGTCCATCCTCTGAGTGTCAGGGATTCCATCACTTTACTTTGATGCTAGTCTGTTCTTCAAGCTGTCCTCAGAAATAAGGACGTCATCCATCTAGGGAATACTGGTTTGTGTGTATGTTTTCATTTTAGCAAAGGCCTTGCTGTTCCTGAAAATAATACTGTAGAGCACCCTTTCCTGTTCTTATTGGCCATCAGTCAATCTTTTGTGAAGTATTTGTTTATAAATAGACTTTTTATGGTTGATGAGCAGGAATTCTTTATGGACAAGTCTTTGTCAGTGTGTGTATTGCAAATCTTTACTTCCCAGCCTGCGGTTCACTTTTTCATTTTCTTATGGTCATAAGATAAGGAAAAATGTCACAGTTTTATGTGTCCCACTGAATTATTTTAAATGGTTAGTGCACCCTATGTCCTACCCCAAGATTGACAGGTTCTACGTTTTCTTTCAGAAACTGTCCAATGGGAAGCACAATCCATCTCAAATTTATAAGTTGCATTTTTAATTCTAATAGGGTATTTATAGACTGTTTTGGATTTTCTATGGACACAATCGTATTATCTGTGAATAGTCACAATTATCCCCTCAATTCTTATACTTTTTGTTTCTCTTGCCTTCTAACACTGGTAGATTCTCCGATGCCACGTTGAATAGAGCAGCATTGTTTGAAGATTTTAATATACTTTTCTCAATATCTGACAGAAAAAGCAGACAAAACAGTAGTAATAAATGTGACCTAACTGACATATAGGGAACATTCCATAATAAGTGCAGAATACATTATTTTCAAGAGGTCATAGACTCTTTAACCAAATAGATGATAGGTGGGGCCATGAATCAATTCTACAAATGTTAAACCCTGAAATTAACTAGATTCTATTCTTAGACCACAGGGGAATTGAGCCACAGTCATAGCGAAGAGAAAACCAGGAAGTCCTTCAATGTTTAAAAATTAAATGGAACTTTGCTACCTATCCTAAAGGTCAGAGAGGGAATCTCAATGGAAATTCTGAACCTTTTCTACATGAGGGCTCACACACAATGGCACTTTCTTTGTGAAGAGCATTATAATAACCTAGACAGGAGTTGAGCCTTGAGTCAGAGTTCTGCCTGCCCCAGCCACACCTGGCAGCCTTGGCCTGTGGTCCCCCTCAGCTGTCCTTTCTGGTGGCCCTGAGCTAAGGGGGTCAACATGGCCATATGGAAATGGGAAGCTCCCCTCTCTTAGTGATGGTGGTGCCCCCTCCCCAGCTGCCCTTTCTGGTGGCTCAGAGCTAAGGGGGTCAACATGGCCGTATGGAAATTAGAAGCTCCGCACTCTTAGTGATGACGTTGCTATCGTATCATCCTCACCAGTCCAACAACATGATTTCTGAGTGAAATATGACACAAGAGCGACTTCTTGGCCTTCCTTCAGGTTTGAAAATCATCTGGTGAGTCATCTATTGGGAATGTGGATTCAACATGTGTTCTTTCTTCTGGAAAAGAAATAGACCCAATAGCAATTATGGCTTCCTGTGCACCTGTTCTTGAGAGACATCATACTGGCTCTTTGTAGCATTCTGCCTCTTAAACCTCTCAACTATGGTGTAGATATTTTTAGGCACATTTTCAGACGGTTAGACAGGGACTCAGATGATATGAGTCACAGAGGATTTTAGTGTCAGAAACCTAACTGGGAACCCCAAATTGACTCCAAATCCCTTGTTGTTCCATACAGGGTACTATTTCCCTCTTATCTCTGGTCTTCTCGATCTGGAAACCTATCAAGTATCAGGATTTTCTTGTCATGTGGACAAGTGGAACGAATTCAGCGGGCCTTTTCACCTCTGCCCATGGTGATCATTAAGATCATTATCTCAGTGGAGGACCTCTGGGTAAGATACTCAAAGATCCTTAAGAATACAGACAGTATAATATTTTTCTGGTGTTAAAGTTACTGAAACCAACTATCTTTTTTAGTCGATTCAGGCTCTGGTATGTTCAGAGGGTGCTGTAAAACAGGTCTGAAATAGTATTTAAAAACACTCAGCTCAGCCTCTTCTACAACGTGAGCCAATGCTTATAAACATGGCTAAAATATTCCCTTACCTACGATGACTTCCCAGCCATCGTAGTGTTTATATGCTATGGCTGAGACTTACATTAGTCAACATTTGCAGAGAAAGAACTTAGTGCATCCAGGGGGCACTTCATGTTGAAATTAGTTTGTGACAACGAGCTACTGTGTTTTATTCTGCAGTCCAAGGGAATGGTGCCAGACATCTCTAAAGTGTCTAGCAGTTCTACAATTCTGATTTTAAGTGGTCTGTGTGCTTCAGAGATTTGGTCAGGAGAAGGGCAGGAGTCCAGAGACTGTGAACACTTCTGTTACCTGTGCTGACCATGGAGCAGGCAGCCTTGTGGACATCATTTTGATTTCTTGGTAATCTTGTGAAAGGTGCTTTTGTCTCAAATTCCTCCATTTAGGAGTAATTATAATGATAAAAGGAATTTTTATCTTATATCATCTGTGGGCCCTGATCCTGGGCTCCCAGGGAAGCTATCCTTTAACATTTTACCCAGCTCAAAATGACTGGGTAAAACCTGAAAGCATGGGCCCTATTTCTGCCCCAAGCACATGTTGTACATCTCCTTCGAGAAGAAAACAATAACAAAAAATGCCAACATGAAGACAAGAAAAAATAAAGAACCTCTTTGGCTCGCATAAGATGAAAGTCATACTGACATGTACATACTGAAAATGCATGAAATCATTGCATTTCCTAAAGCCCAAGTCTTGGAGGGTCTGAGAGTCACTGACCTTGCCCAGAGCCAGGCACACCCCAGCAGGGAGGGCTGGGGCAGAAAGGGAAGGGGCAGGACGCTGAGGGTGGTCTGCAGCTAGAGGGGTCCCTGGAAGGGGCCAGGTGTGTGTGGGGGCCCTAGCTCATGAGCCCACCCATGTCTGTGCCTGGTGTTGGGTAGAGGAGGCGCCTCTTGGGCCCCCTGCACTTTCAGGGTTCCAGGGGCTTGAGGGCGGGTTGCCCAGCATCCAAGGGGCTCAGGCACCACCCTCCCAGACCATTCACCACTTGGGGGTGGAGCTACATCTCTGTGTGTGGTCCCATATTTGCAGTGGGTTGCATACCTGGGGCAGAAGAAGGGGCACTGAGAGAGAGAGAGAGTTTCCCTGTGGAGATCCCTGCTGGTGAGTGAGCAGCGTGCCCTGGAGTGGGGGTCCGGGGGTAGGGTGCACCCCAGGTGGGAGTCAGGGTTCTGGAAGGGCACGTGGAGAGGGTTCATTGTGGGGACTCATGTGAGTTTTCTTTTTCCCTTTAAATTCTCTTCTGCCCCATGTCCTCAACTGGCCTTGTTCTCCATACCCATGAACTCCAGGGCGCGCACTCACCTGAGCTTTTGTGGGATGGGGTGCAGAATTTCAGGATTTCCCCTGTTCCCTGGAAGAGTGCGGGAAAGGACCTCACAAAATCCCCACCTTCAGTTATCTGACACAGTACAGGTGATGCCTCTTGAGCAGTACCCTAAGTTCAGCAGGGTGTGCCCTGATCCCCCAGGCACAGGTGTGGCAGTAGCAAGCCCCAGAGATGTCCCGCAACTTCAGCATTATGCCCCCTGTGCCCCCGGTTTAGTGGTAATTGGCTATTAGAATCATGCAGAAAATCCTCCAGGTGGGGGCCTGGAGGCGTGCGTAAACCAGACCCCACTCTAGTTGCATTGGGAATAGACGAATTGAGGGTTTCTTTAGAAGAGTAAGTCTGCTTTCCAGAAAAGACAAGGTCATTGGTCTGTTGAGAATGAAGATAATTACTGCTAAACAACAAGTATGTGTTGCCCCTTCACCCAGAAACCGAAGCAGGTGTGCAGGCTTTAGGTCAGAGGTGCGTTCTTCTCCACAGCTGACAGCACTTATCTGCACTGGCTCCAAGACACCCGAGGTTTTGAACGTCAGCATCGGAATCAGCGAGGCAGCTTGTCACAGGACGCCAGTGTTCAGAAAAAGCACAGGTATGTTTGGCAAAATGTCCTAACTATGTCAGGGCTGGAGGTAAAAACTCTCATTATCCCAAAACCTCCTGGGCTTTTCTCTTTTCTCTAGTTGATCCACAAAGTAAAATTGAAGTAGCTGTCAGCATTCTGGGTTTGGTGCAAGAATTACTTAGTTTCCCTGCTGGTAGAACTTTGCAGGGGATCACAATTTGTCTGTCCATTTATTGCTTACAAATGTATTTTGACCATCTGTTTCCTAGGAACCCTCTTTTATTAGAAAGGGAAGGTGAGATTCACTCTGTGCCTGTTTGTAACATCTAATTTGTTCCTTCATCTATCAGTGTTTATTCAATTATGAATTAGATATGGTTGAGTGGCCAGCATCTAGAGTTAGGTGGCTTTTCTTAATCTGATACAGACTTGGATGATGTCATTTGACAAAGGTGATATTTCATCATTGATTAGTTTATTCATCAGAAGAGTTAAAATTAGGGTGGAGGGAAAATTCAAAATTATCCAAAGCGGCCTATTCCTGTTTAAAAGTTGAGCTTGACTTTCTAGTTTTACAAAATGTATTATCTCGATATTTTGAAGTGCCATATTCTCTCTGTAGTTTCTTTGGTGGTGGAGTCAGAAGGAGAGTCTGGGAATTCTTTTGGATAGTGGCATGCTGGTGGCTTCAAGGGGCTTGGCGTCAGGAGCCTTGGGGTGAAGTCTACAACTGCTTGCCTGACCCTGGGTGCATCTCCCAGAGGTTTTGTTTCCTCTTATGATATTGCCGGCAGATAATGTTCTGCTTAAAGTTGAACCCTCCCATCCTGTTGGTGGGAATGCAAAGTGGTGCAGCCAGTCTAGGAAAAAGTGTGGTGGTTCCTCAAAAAGTTATACATTGAACAACCCCATGATCCAGCAATTGCTGTCCTAGGTATTTACCCAAAGGATACAAAAATGCAGATTCGAATGGGGTCCATGCACCATGATGTTTATAGCAGCAGTGTCCACAGTAGCCAAACTATGGAGAGAATCCCAAAGTTTATGCACTGATGAATGGATAAAGCAGATGTGGGATACATATATATAATGGAATATGACCCAGCTTCAAAAAGAATGAAATCTTACCATTTGCAAGGATGTGGATGGACCTAGAGTGTATTAAGGTAAGCAAAATCAGTGAGGAAAGACAAATATCCTATGCTCTCACGCTTGTGGAATTTCAGAAAGAAAACAGATGAACAGAGTGGAGGGGTGATGAGAGAGGCAAACAAGGAAATAGACCCAACCTTGGAGAACAAACTGAGTGTTGCTGCAGGACAGGGGCGTGGGGTGAAGAGTTAAATGGGTGAGGGGTATTAAGGAGGGCACATGTGATGAGCACTGGGTACTGTATGCAGGTGAGGAATCACTAAATCCTACCCCTGAAGTGAATATTCCATGGCATGTGAACTAACTGGAATTTAAGTAAAAGAAGAAAGGAAAAAGTGTTCTGCTTCATGAAGAGTGAGGTAAAATTGTAGCGATTTCGGCTGTACTATTCTATAGATGAGAGTTGTAAAACACCCTGTTGTAGGATACACTAGATTCTTATCACATAAGGAGTCCTCAGAAAGCTGCAATGAAAGATTCAGATCTCTGAGCATGTTCATATTCCACTGATATGTTACAAATTGCACAAGTAGGAAAGAAGGTGGAGAGAAAGGCAACAGAAGGGGAAAGTAGGTGTGAACCTTTCATTAGTTAGCATTATATCTTTCTCATGTAAGCCTTGCGCCAGTGTGATTTTGGAGGAAGAGGGGGAATCCGGGAGCATTGCTGGAGACGGGGGAGTTCCAGGTCTGGGTAAAGCTGGCAGGGGTCCCAGAGGAGAGCTGAATGCATCTGCAGCAGGGTGTGGGCAGGGTCGGCTCCAGGGGTGGCTGTGGGTCTCCTGGGTGAGAGTTGTGACAGGTGAGGGCTGTGTGCAAGTTCCTGGCTGAGGAAAAGTGAGGTACAGGCAGAGAGCTGGCAGAGAACCTTCTTCTGGGCCACCAGCCTCACCCAACACACACAGCCTCATCTTCTGTCCCTGTCACTCCAATTCAGACTTCTCCGAAGGTGAGTGAGAATACATCAAGAGCATTCTGAACAGAAGGGAAAGCATGTGCAAAGGTTCTGGGGCAGGAGAATTCCAGGTATGTCCAGGAGCAGCAAGAAGGCCCTGTGGCCACAGGAGACAGCTTAGGACATGACCTCAGAGAGGTGACAGAAAGCCATTGCAGGGCTATAACCCCATGAGACCCTGTTTCACTGGGCCATCCTGGCTACAGTGTTGAGAACAGATGACAGAGGGTTGAAGATGACAAGGCAGGTCAATGACGAAGCTTTTCCAGGAACTCAGGCACTGTGGACCAGACAGGTGGCCTTGGATGGAGTGGTTAGACCTATTCTCGGTCCATTTTGAAGATGGAGCTCACAGGATTTGCTGATGGGTTGGCTATTAGGAGCAGGAGAATGGAGGAATTGGGGTAACTCCCAGCTGTTGTGCGTTGTCCTGATCGAGGGGAAGGAGAGGGTTTCTGGGGGTAGGAGGTAGTCTGTGTTCCGCATGCTGAGGAAGGTGCCTTTCCCGGTGGATCTGCTGAGGTTTGTGTCTGGGAGAACCTTTCACATCTCCTCTCTCAGCAATGCTCAAGTACAAGTATCCCCCACATTTTAAACGTTCACAGTAAGACACTAGGTTTTCTTGAAAGAGCTACGTTATTATGCAGCTTCCGTAAGAGGAAGACACCTGAAGAGGATTTCCCTCTTATGAAAAAAAGGTGAACAGTGAGAATCGCGTTCAGCATCTGTTTTGGGGAGAAGCACGACAGAGCCGGCGTGCACCCCAACCAGCTCCTTCCTCTGGGAACCGCTCTCCGCATCCAGCCACCAGTACTTTGAATGGTGTCTGTGAGCCTCTGCTGTGCTTTATCTTCATTTATGCTGGGCCTCCGTTAGAAACTTGTGTCCTGAGGCCTAAGAAAAGCCAAAGAGAAGGAATTTTGGAGTCTGAGCACACTGTCTAATTGTTCCGTGTAAATTAATGGCCATTCCTTCTTGACACCATTTCTGCTGTGCAAGGTTTCTCAGAAGCCCTGTACTTTCAAAGAGCAGGGAAACCTATACCCCATGCTGCGGGGTTAGTTTTAGTCTCCATGCTGGACAGAACATTTCATGACTGTCGGATTTTCTCACTCAAACATTGAGACTTGGACCACCTTCACCCGTTTCTACCACCCCACCCCCGAATCTGGCACCTACCAATCTGCTCTCAGTATCTATGCGTTCACTATTTTTTTATTCCTCGTGGAATGTACATGAGAGCATCTGGTATTGGTCTTTCTCTGTCTGAGTTACTTGGCATAAGGCCCCCAAGGTCTGTGTTTCCATGTCTGGTTCTTGTGAATAATGCTGCAGTGAACGTGGGAGTGCATCTGTCTTTTTGAGGCAGTATTTTTGTGTTCTCCGAATCAATACTCAGTAGAGCCATTACTGGGTCATGTGGTAGTTGCATTTATTTTTTCAGGAACCTCCATACCGTTTGTCACAGTGGCTGCACCAATTTCCATTCCCACCAACAGTGCACAGTGTCTCCTCATCTGCACACCCTTGACCCGACCTGGTGTCTGTCTCTGGGAAAATAGGTGTTCCAACAGTTGTGAGGGAATAGCCAATTGTGGGTTTGACTGATGTTTCCCTGACGATATTTAGTGATGTCGAATATCTTTTTCTGTCTTTTGGCACCTGTGTGCCATCTTTGGAAAGTATCTATTCACATATTCCTCCCATTTTTTATAGTTTTTTTGTTTTGATTTGTATGAGTGTTGTGTGTATTTTTTCGATATTAGCCTCTTCTCACACATATGATTCGCAGATATTTTTTTCTTATTGGGTCTGTGGCCTTTTAAGTTTTTGCTGGTTTCTTTTGCCGTGTGGAGGATTTCAGTTTGAAGTTGTTCCACTTGTTTTTTTTTGCTTTTGTTGCCTTTGCATTTGGTGTCCGATCTGAAGACTCTTTGCCAAAACTAATGTCGAGAGACTTAGTACCTGTGTCTTCTTAGAGGTTTATGGATTCAGGTCTTATGTTCATATCATTCATCCATTAAAAATTTTGTGTGTGGTGTAAGAAAGTGACCCAGTTATATTCTTCTGCATTTAGTGTCCAGTTTGCCTGTTACCGCTCACTGAAGACACAGTCCTTCCCTCATGGCATATCTTCTGCTGCTGTGTCGTAAGTTAGGATCATCTATCTGTGGGTAAGTTTCTGAGCTTTTTTTTCTGTCCCACTGACCTAGTGTCTGTGTTTATGCCAGTACCATGTTTTGAAGACAACAGCTTTGTAATCTAGCTTGAAATCCAAGAGTGTGTTGACTGCACCTTTCTTTGTCCAGGTTGCTTTGGGTATTTGGGGTCTTTTGTGATTCCATACAAGTTTGAGGACTGTTTTCTATTTCCTCGAATAATGCCACTGGAATTCAGATAGGGATTTCATCACATCTGTCGATTGCTTTGGGTACGATGGACATGTTCACATAATTAACTCTTCCAGTTAAGAGCATGGCGTATGCTTCCATTTGTTTGTGTTGCCTTCCAAATCTTTTACCCATACATCCTGCTCCCCTAGACACACATGCTTTTCATTTCTTTTCTGCCATGTGTTGAGTGTACTATGTCTTTCTCATTTTTGGTTACTTTTATTCCTAGATTTTTTTTTTTGATGCAATTGTAAACGGCATTGCTTTTTTAATTTCTCTTTGCGAAAGTGTGTCATCAGTATACAGAAATGCAAGAAGTTGGGTCATCTGGGTGGCCCCATAGGTGAAGCGTCTGCCTTCAGCTCAGGTCATGAACCCAGAGTTCTGGGATCGAGCCCCGTGTTGGACTCCCCGCTTAGCGAGGGTCTGCTTCTCCCTCTTTCTGACACTCCCCGTGCTCGTGGTTTTTCTCTTCCTGTCAAATAAATAAATAAAATTTGAAAATAAATAAAGACAACAGGTCTCTGTATATTGACTTTACATCCTGCAGCTTTCTTGAATTTGTTTATTCTAACAGTTTGTTTGTTTGTTTGTTTTTGTGGAATCGTTCGGGATTTCATGTCATTTGCAAATAGTGACAGTTTTCCTGTATGGATTTCATATCTTTCTTTTTTTAAAATGATGTTAGTCACCCTACAGTACTTCATTTGTTTTTGATGTAGTGTTCCATGATTCATTGTTTGCATATAACACCTAGTGCTCATTATGACACGTACCCTCCTTTTTTAAAAAAATAATTTATTTATTCGACAGATATAGAGACTGCCAGCGAGAGAGGGAACACAAGCAGGGGGAGTGGGAGAGGAAGAAGCAGGCTCACAGCGGAGGAGCCTGTTGTGGGGCTCGATCCCATAATGCCGGGATCACGCCCTGAGCCAAAGGCAGATGCTTAACCGCTGTGCCACCCAGGAGCCCCAACACGTGCCCTCCTTAATACCCATCACCAGGATAACCCATTCCCCTTCCCCTCCCTTTCTGCAACCTTCAGTTTGTTTCCCAGTGTCAGTAGTCTCTCATGGTTCATCTCCCCCTCTCATTCCCCCCCTTCACTTTTCCCTTCCTTCTAATGTCCTCCATGCTATTCCTTCCATTCCACATAGGAGTGAAACCATATGATAATTGTCTTTCTCTGCTTGACTTAATTTCACTTAGCATAATCCCCTCCTGGTCCATCCACATTGCTGCAAATGGTGGGTATTCATCCTTTCTGATGACTGAGTAATATTCCATTGTATAGATGAACCACATCTTCTTTGTCCATTCATCTGCTGAAGGACATCTTGGCTCCTTCCACAGTTTGCTATTATGGACATTGCTGCTATGAACATTGGGATACAGGTGCCCCTTCTTTTCATTACTCTGTGTCTATGGGGTAAATACCCAGTAGTGCAATTGGTGGGTCGTAGGATAGCTCTGTGTTTAACGTCTTGAGAAACCTCCATACTGTTTTCAAAAGTGGCTGTACCAGCTTGAATTCTCACGAGTAGTGTAATAGGGCTCCCCTTTCTTCACATCCTCTCTGACATTTTTTTTATTTCTCTCTTGTTAATTTTTTTCAAGATTTTATTTATTTATTCCACAGAGATAGAGACTTCCAGCGAGAGAGGGAACACAAGCAGGGGAGTGGGAGAGAAAGAAGCAGGCTCATAACGGAGGAGCCTGATGTGGGGCTCGATCCCATAATGCCAGGATCACGCCCTGAGCCGTAGGCAGACGATTAACCTCTATGCCACCCAGGTGCCCCCTGCCTTGTTATTTTTAACCATTCTAACTGGTGTAAGGTGGTATCTCATTGTCGTTTTGATTTGTATTTGCCTGATGGCAAGTGATGTGGAGAATTTTTTCATGTGTCTGTGGGCCTTTTGTATGTCTTCTCTGGAGAAGTACTTCTTTGTGTCTTCTGCCCATTTTTTTGGTGTCGAGTTTGAGGAGTTCTTTATAGATCCTGTATACCAGCCCTTTATCTGTAATATCATTTGCAGATATCTTCTTCAATTCCATAGGTTGCCTTTTTGTTTTTTGATCATTTGCTTTGCCAAGCAGAAGCTTTTATCCTGATGAAGTGCCAATAGTTCATTTTTTGCTTTTATTTCCTTTGCCTTTAGAGACGTGGCTTGCAAGAAGTTGTTGTGTCCAAGGTTGAAGAGTTCTTTTGATTTTGATATGAGACAGAAATCCATTATCTTATTTTCCTGATTGTATTCGAGTCCTCTGTCTTTCTTGGTGAGTCTAGCTAAGTTTGTCAGTTTTGTTTATCTTTCCAAAAAAGGCCACTCTCATTTTCATTGTTTTTTTTTTTTTTGTCTTTTTAGTCTCCGTTCAATTTATTTATGCATTCCTTTTTGTTATTTCCTTATTTCTACTAATTTGGGGCTTTGTTTGTTGTTTTTTTTCTACTTCTTTACCGTATAAATCAGGTTGTTTATTGGAGAGCATTCTCATGGATTGATGAAGACTTGAATTTCTATGAATGTCCCCCATAAAGCTACTTTTGCGGCATCCCATAAGTTTTTGTAGGTTGTCTTTTTCATCAGTGTCAAGGTACTTTTAAAATTTTTGATTTCTTCTTTGACTGTTGGTTGTTCGTAGCATATTGTTAAATCTCCACATATTTTTTTTAAGATTATTTAAGTATCTGACAGAGAGTGAGACAGCGAGAGAGGGAACGCAAGCAGGGGGGTGGGAGAGGGAGAAGCGGGCTTCCCACTGAGCAAGGAGCCTGATATGGGGCTAGATCCCAGGATCCTGGGATCACGACCTGAGCTGAAAGCAGATCCTTAACGAATGAGCCACCCAGGCCCCAAAAATCTCCACCTATTTTTGACTCTCTCTTGTTTTTCTTGAGACTGATTTCTAGTTTCATATAATTGTGGTTGGACAAGATTTGAAGCAGAAGGTGAAGAGAGCATTCAGATGAAAAGTTTGTTTCCTGGAGGGTTTTCTGAGGGCAGACCATGAGTTCAGTGGGGATGGAGGAAGGATTTGTGAGACGGGGGGTGGGATTAACCCTTGTTAGAATTACTGACTACTACCATGCAGGCTGTGCTACCGTTCACACCGTAGTCCTCATGGACTTGTACTTCATTAGAAATATTTTCTAGTAGGTGTAGGTATAGCCTTCACTTAAAGAAAGGTGCAATGTGGGATCATGGCATGACCCCAGGTCAGCAACTAGGATGTATGGTATTGTGGGGGATCAGAACCAGGCTTTCTGTGGGAAGTGACAGAAATAGGGTATGGTGAGCTCCATGACCATAGGTGAGGTCCTGAGTGACCCACTGGGTGTTGGGTTCTGTGGATCTGTCTCATCAGGTGCTGTGGAATTCAGGGACACCCTCCTGTCTGTGGATTTGTGTGGAGACAGGTAGACATCAGTGTCTGGCCAGGCATGAGGGTCGCACTGGACCACCTCCAGAGGTGCAGCATGCGGGGAGCCACTGCTTGTTTTCCACGAAAGCTGACAAGGGTCTGTGACCGTGATTCCTAGCAGCTGCAAAGGGAGAGGAGGCCGGGGGTGGTGCACACTTCCTAGACTTGTGGTCAGGACTAGTCTGGAGCCCACTGAAGTCAGTCACACCGTGCACAAAGGCACCCAGTCAGTGTAGCTGTGGGCACTGCTCCCATGGCCCTTTCAGGCCGGCTCCATGCTTCCACCTCCTGCTTTTCATCATCATCTTCAAGGTCATGTGCCTCTGCTCTTGCCCCATGGCCTCCGGGGTATTGTCCGTCCTCCATCTGGCCCTCATCCCTGGTGCCCTGTGCAGTCCGATGCCAGGGTAGCCTTCTCGAGACAAACATCTGGCCCTGATGGAACACTTCCATGGATCTCGTGTGATTCGAGGATGATGCCCTGCCCTGGAAAGGGGCTGCAGGTCCCCAATCAGGAGAGCCATGTCTCCCTTTTCAGCATGGCCTGCCCGCCCCTCAGTCTTCTTCAGGGAAGCTCTCCCCACTTCCTGAGATGACAGCTCTGAACTTAAAAATGAATGTTATTTTACATATCTCTATGCCTTAGTTCATCCATGGCATGTCTTTCAACCCCGTTAGTGGGTATTTTTTAGCAGTTCTGAAGGGCTGTCTGCTCAAGGAGGGGATGACCTGGGTGGGGCAGCTTTCCCTCTCATCTCCCTTAGGATGTCTCTGAGCCCTGGGGCCAGCTGTCCACTGAGGATTGAGGGACCCGAGCCAGCCCATCCTGAGCCCAGGCTGTGTCAGCTGTGTCGACTAATGCGTGTCGGAGCGGTGGGCAGCTGGCATGGGCCAGGGGCAGGCAGTGTCTCCTTCTCATTCCTTCCCTCCCTTCCTCCCAGAGGTAGCTCAGAGAAGCCTTCAACCCCTGCATCTCCAGATCCCTTGACCTGTGCCTCCTGTGTTTAGCTGGTGACCTTGGAGTTTCGCATGGATTCTACCTCCCGTACTCTCTCCCGTAGCAGTTCCTGGATCAGGGGAGGGGTCGGACCCTTGTCTGTTTTTGGTCTTCTTCCTGTCCCGCACCAAGCCCATCCACCGTTGCATCTTCCATGTATGTGCTTGGAAGCAAGCCCATCCACAGGGAACCTATTAGCCAAATGGATCCAGGCAATGAACATTGAAGTAGAGATCCAGGATCCATAATAAACCTGCTCTGAAACCTGTCCCAAAGTCTGTGACTCTCTTACACTGAAACAGAAACAATAATAGCTTTCTGGACTGTGAAGTGATATGTGTCTCTACTTCCAATTTTGAATGCATATGTGCTGAGCCTGGACAGAAAAGGACCATGGCTCCCGTGGGCTGGGATCCATGGTAAGAACTCAGTGAAATCTGAATTTGAGGCATGAAGTGAATAATTATTGTAGAGTGAATCCTCCCAAGTAGGGCTTTTGCACAGTGCCCAGGAAAAGCTTTTTCAAAGAGGTTTCTGAACGAGAAATCTTTTTTTTAAATTTATTTTATTTCCAGTAGAGCTAACATACAGTGTTACATTCGTTTCAGGTGTACAATAGAGTGATTCAGTAATTCTATATATTACTCAGTGGTCATCAAGAAAAGTGTCCTCTTAATCCCCTTCATCTATTTCACCCATCCCCCTATCCACCTCCTCTCTGGTAACCATCCGTTTGTTCTCTATTGTTAAAGTTTGTATTTTGGTGTGTCTCCTTTTTCTCTTTTAGTTATTTATTTTTCTTTGTTTTTTAAATTCCCCATTAGAGTGACATCGTATGGGATTTGTCTTTCTCTGACTGACTGATTTTAGTTAGGGTAATACTCTCCAGCTCCATCCATGCGGCTGCAAATGGCAAGGTTTCATTCTTTTTCAAGCCGAGTAATACTCCATTGTGTGTGTGTGTGTGTGTGTGTGTGTGTGTGTGTGTATGAATACACACATCTATCATCTCATTTGTCAATTTTTCTACAGACACTTGGGTTGCTTCCATATTGTGATATTGTAAATAATGGTGCAAGAATCATAGGTGTGCACCTATCCTTTTACGTTACTGTTTTCCTATTCTTTGGGTAAATACGAGTAGTCTGATTGTTGGATCATAGGGTAGTTCTATATTTAATTTTTTGAGGAAACTTCATACTGTTTTCCATGGTGGCCACCACAGTTCGCATTTCCACCCACAGTTCATGAGGATTCCCCTTAATCCACATCCTCCCAACACCTGCTCTTTGTTGTGCTTTTGATGTTAGCCATTCTGACAGGTTTGAGGTATTACCTCATTGTCCTTTGGATTTACATTTTCCTGATGATGGGTGATGGTGAACATCTTTTCACGGGACTGTTGGCCATTTGTATTTCTTCTTTGGAGAAATGTCTGTCCATGTCTTCTGCCTATTTTTTAACTGGATTATTTGTTTTTTGGGGGTTGAGTAGTATCAGTTGTATATGTTTTGGACACTATCCTTTTATTGCATATGATCTTTGCAAATATCTTCTCCCTTTGAGTAGGTTGTCTTATTATTTTTACGTTTTCATTGTTCTTCTTCCGTGTGGAAACTTTTTATTTTGCTGTATTCGCAATAGTTTATTTTTGCTTTCATTTTCTTTGCCTCAGGACACAGTCTAGAAAAACGTTGGTATGGTCCATGTCAAGAAGTTACTGTCTTCCCTTCTGTAGGATTTTTATGGATTTGGGTCTCATATTCAGGTCTTGAAACTGTTTTGCCTTTGTCTTTATTGTGTAAGAAAACAGTCTAATTTCATTCTTTTGTGTGTAGCTGTCTAGTTTTCCCAACACCATTTGTTGTAGAGACTGTCCTTTTCCCTTTTGATATCGTTGCTTGCTTTGTGGAAGATACATGGACCATATAATTGTGGGTTTCTGTCTGAACTTGTATCCTGTTCCTTTGTTCACTGTGTCTATATTTGTGCCGTACTCTCTTGTTAGGATGACTGCAGCTTTGTAGTATAACCTGAAATCTGAAATTGTGAGTCCTCCAGCTTTGTTTTTCTTTTCCACATTGCACTGGCTGTTCGGAATCTTTAGTGGTTCCATACAAATGTTTAGGATTGTTTATTCGAGGTCTTCTGTTCTTTAATTTAAATTCAGTTAGCCAACTTACAGTACATCATTAGATTCAGATGTAGTCTTCAATAATTTTTCAGTTGTGTGTAACACCCAGTGCTCATTATATCGTGTGACCTCCTTAATGCTACTCACCCAGTTATCCCCCCCCAACTTCTCCTCCAACAATCATTAGTTTCTTGCGATAGTTAAGAGTCCATCATGGGTTTTCTCCCTCTCTGATGACTTCCCATTCTATTCTCCCTTCCTTCCCCTATGGTCTTCTTCCTTGTTTCTGATATTCCACATAGGAGTGAAAGCATATGATCATTGTCTTTCTTTCATTGATTATTCCACTCAGCATAATACCCTCCAGCTCCACCCAGGTTGGTGTGATGGTAAGTATTCATCCTTTCTGATGGCTGAGCAATATTCCATTATATATATATATATATATATATATATATATATATATATATATATATGATCCACATCTTCTTTATCCATTCATCTATGCATGGTCATCTACACTCCTTCCACAGCTTGTCTATTATGGATATTGCTTCTATGAACGCTGGGGTGCATGTGTCCCGTCTTCACTACCTCTGTCTGTTTGGGGTAAATACCCAATAGTGCAAATGCTGGGACATAGGGTAGCTTTATTTATAACTTCTTGAGGAAACCCCGTACCATTTTTAAGAGTGGCTGTACCGGACTGTATTCGCACAGGGGTGTAAGAGGGTTCCCGTTTCTCCACATCCTCTCCAACATGTATAGTTTCATGTCTTCTTATTTTTAGATATTCGGCCTCATGTGATATGGCATCTATAGGGGTTTAGATTTGCATTTCCCTGAAGCCAAGTGATATGAAGCATTTATGCATATATCCTTTGGTCACCAGTACGTCATCATCAGTGAAATGACTTCCCATTTTAATCCATATCAAGACCTAAAGCTGGGTAAGGCACTGATGCTGAATGATGCCATCGGTTGGAAGTGTGGAGAATTTCAAAAGATCTCCGTGGAGAGCAATTTTAAAGGTCAGTGTGAAGCGACTAATTGGTTCTGGGGAGATCTCTGAAAGTGGGGTTTGCCTGGGATGGGCTGAGGGGGGCCCTCCGATTTTCCTATGATTCCTTGCTGCAGCCCCAAATGGACAGTTTCCTGCTGTGGGGCAGGCTGAGTCCTCTAGTCGTGCAGAGGTGAGCCCAATGCCTGCTGCCTTGGAGGCAGGCAAACAGGGAGGCACCCTCAGCAGAAGACCCAGGGTTAGGTTAGGCCTCAAGAGACAGCAGGTCCGAACTGCCCAGTGCTCAGAAATCTCCCAGGCCGAGTGAGATGAGGGCACAAGGGCGGGTGAGTGTGAGCCTTGGGGTTTCATCCGGAAGGGCCCACAAAGGTCGGGGTTCACCAGAAGGGGCTCTCAGGGGTGCCCCAATTCTCTTGCCCTGAATGCTGTGTTGTGCCCCAAAATGGTACAGTTTACTGTGGGCTGCAGAGTGAGTCCTACGGTGGGGCTTGGGTGTCCCCAATCCCCTAGAGTGGGGTGCCAGGACGCTGGGGACGCACCCTTCTGTGGCCAACCTAGGGTAAGGGTTAGGGTCCAGAAGCCTGGCAGGGACAATCTGCAGGCTGTGCAGCGAGCTCTGTGGAGGGCTGAGAGGAGGCCATGGGGGAGGGTGAACATGGGCCTCAAGGTTGGGGCACGGGGGGCTGCCAAAAGTGGGGATGGGCTCCGGGGGCCTCCCCAAGTTCTCGTGCCCTGTAGGCTCCGTAGAGCCCCAAGGGGCATGGTTTCCTGTCAGGTGGCAAGCTGAGTCCTGCGGTAGGGCACAGGTATCCCAATTCCCCAGGGCTGCGGTGTAAGGCTCCTCGGGAGGCCCCCACAACCGCGGCCGACCTAGGGCTAGGGTTAGGCCCCAGGAGCCCCGCAGGCCCAATCTGCTGGCTGTATGGCGAGCTATACGGGCTGAGGTGAGGGTGTGGGGAGGGTGAGCGTGGGCCGCAGGGTTGGGATGCGGGAGGCCGCCGAAGTTCGCTGGTGGCTCAGGAGGCTCCTCCTGGTTCTCCCGCCCTGAATGCTCTATGCCCTCCCAAGGTGCACGGTTTCCTGCGGGGTGGCAGACTGAGTCCTGCTGAGGGGCTCAGGTGTCCCGAATCCCCGCAGCTGCGGCTCCAGGCTCCTGGGGAGGGGCCCCTCCACAGATGAACTAGGGTTAGGGTTGGCGCCCAGGAACCCCGCAGGCCAGATCTGCCCACTATGTGGCGAGTTCCACCGTGGGCTGAGGTGAGGGTGCGGGGTGGGGTGAGCATGGGCTTCAAGGTTGGGTTTAGGGATCGCCGAAGTTCACCGGGGGCTCTGGGGGCCCTCCAGGTTCTCCTGCGCTGAATGCTCTACAGCCTCCCAAGGGGCACGGTTTCCTGCAGGCTGGCAGGCTTTGTCCTGCAGTGGGGCTCAGGTGTCCCCAGTCCCTGGGGCTGCGGCACCAGGCCCCAGGGGAGGGGCCCTACCCAACCAACCTAGGGTCAGGTCTAGGCCCCAGGAACCCAGCAGGCCTGATCTGCTGTCTCTGCGACGAGCTCGGTGGCAAGCTGAAGGGAAGGCGTGGGGCGGGATGAGCGTGGGCCTCAGGGTTGGTGTGTAGGGGGCCGCCGAGGATCACTGGGGGCTCAGGGGGCCCTACCAGTTCTCCTGCATGGTATGCTCTGTGGCAACCCAAGGGGCATGGTTTCCTGAGGGGTGGCAGGCTGAGTCCCGTGGTGGGGCTCATGTGTACCCAATCCCCGGGGTTAGGTTACGGATTAGGGTACGGGTTAAGGTTAGGGTATGGGTTACGGTTAGGCTATGTGTGAGGATAGGTGTTAGGGTTAGGGTAAGGAGAGGGTACAGGGTAGGGTTGGGTTTAGGGGTTATAGGTTAGAGATTATGGGTTAGGGTACAGATTAGGGTTTAGGGTACGGGTTAGGTTTTAGGGTTTGGGTTTAGGGTTAGGGTTAGGGTTGGAGTACGGGTTAGGTTTAGGGTACGGGTTAGGGTTAGGTTACGGGTTAGGGTACGCATTAGGGTACGGTTTAGGGTATGGGTTAGGGTACAGTTTAGGGTACGTGTTGGCATACGGAAATGGGTACGATTTAGGGTACAGGTTAGGGTAAGTGTACGGGTTAGGGTTAGGGTACAGTTTAGGGTTATGGTACAGGTTAGGTTACGGGTTAGGGTGAGGGTACGGGTTAGGGATCGGGTTAGGGATAGGTATAGGGTATGGTTTAGGGTTAGGGTATGGGTTAGGGTACGGGTTAGGGTACAGGTTAGGGTTAGGTATGGGTTAGGGTATGGGTTAGGGTCCGGGTTAAGGATAGGGTACGGGTTAGGATATGGGTTAGGGTACGGGTTAGGGTATGGGTTAAGGTTAAGGTAAAGGTACTGGTTAGGGGTAGGGTATGGGTTACAGTTTATTGTTTAGGGTTACGTTTAGGGTATGGGTTAGGGTTAGGATACGGGTAGGGTTAGGGTACGGGTTATGGTATGAGTTATGGTATGGGTTAGGCTCAGTGTTTATGGTTTAGGGTTAAGGTTATAATACAGGTTAGGGTACTTGTTAGGGTTACGGTTAGGATTAGGGTACGGTTTAAGTTACGGGTTAAGGTACAGTTTAAGGTTAGGGTTACGGTACGGGTTAGGGTACGGGTTAGAGTACATGTTAGGGTTACGGTTAGGGTTAGGGTACAGGTTAGGGTTAGGGTTAGGGTACGGGTTAGAGTTAGGTTAGAGTTCGGGTTAGGGTACGGGTTAGTGTTAGGTTTAGGGATAGTGATAGGTTACGGGTTAGGGGTAGGGTTAGCTGAAGGGGTAGGGTTAGGGGTAGGGTTAGGGGTATGGTAAGGGTCGGGGTAGGGTTAGGGTTTAGGGTTAGGGTTTGGGGTTTGGGGTTAGTGGTTAAGATTAGGGTTTAGTGTTTAGGGTTTCGGGATTAGGGTTAGGGGTTAGGGTTTAGGGTTTATTGTTAATGTTAGGGTTTAGGGTTTAAGGATTAGGGTTTAGGGTTAGGTTTAGGGTAGTGTTAGGGTTAGGTTTAGGGTTAGGGTTAGGATTAGGGTTAAGGTTTAGGGTTTAAGGTTAGGGGTTAGGGTTAGGGTTAGACCCCAGTGGGCCAGCAGGACCGATGCGCCGGCTGTGCGGCGAGCGCAGGAGGGGGCCGAGGTGAGGGCGCTGGCGAGGGGGATTGTGGTATCCAGCGTTTTGGCGCATTGGGCCTTTGAATGTCGCTAGAGACTCGGAGGGCCCTGCCCGTTCTCCTGCCCTGAATGACCGGCGGCACCCCTAGCGGCCCGCGTGGTGGCGGGGTGGCAGTGTGAGTATGGCACTGCGGTTTGGGAGTCCCCAATGCCATGCGTTGCAGTGCAAGGCCCCTTGGGAGGGGCCCCTCTGGGGCCGTCCTAGGGTTAGTGTTAGCACCCAGGAGTCTGACAGGCATGATCCGCCAGCTGTGCGGTAGAGGAGGGCCAGGCTGAGGTGAGGGCGCCACCGAGCTGGAGCGTGGGCACAAGCATTTTGGCGTGGGGGGCCTTGGAAGGTCGCTGGGGTTTGGAGGGCCCTGCCGGTTCTCCCTCCTTGAATGGCCAGCAGCGCTCCTAGCGGCCCTTGGGTGGCGGGGCGGCATGGTGAGTACGGCGCTGGGGCTCCTGGGTCCCCATTCCCTGGCGTTGCTGCACCAGGCCCCTTGGGAGGTTCCCTTCGGGGCCCAACCTAGGGTTAAGGTTAGCCCCCAGGAGGCTGGCAGGCCTGATCTGCTGGCTGTGTGAGGAGCGGAGTTGCGGGCCATGTTGAGGGCGATGGCGATTGGGAGCTTGGTCCCAGCACTTTGGCGCCCTGGGCCTTTGAATGTTGCCATGGCTCATAGTGCCCTGCCCATTCTCCTGCCCTGAATAATCAGCTGCGACCCTAGCGGATCCGTTGGTGGTGGGGCAGCAGGGTGAGTCCCGCACTGCGGCTCCGGGATCCCCAATCCCCAGCGTTGCGAAGCCAGGCCCCTTGGAAGGGGCTCCTCCTGGGCTGACCTAGGGTTAGAGTTAGCCCCCAGGAGGCCGGCAGGCCCAATCCTCTTGCTGGGCAGCGAGAGGTGGGAAGGCCGAGGTAAAGGCCCTGGCAAGCGGGAGCGTGGGCCCCTGCATTTTGGCGCGGGAGGCTTCAAATGTGGCAGGTTTCTCCAGGGCCCTGACAGTTCTACCACCCTGAATGACCGGCAGCGCTCCTAGCGGCCTGGGTGGCGACAGTGCGGCAGGGTGAGTCTGGCTCTGGGGCTCTGAGTCACCAATCCCAAGCGTTGCAGAGCCAGGCCCCTTGGGATGTGCCCCACGGGGTCAACCTAGGGTTTCGGTTAGCCCCCAGGAGCCTGGCAGGCACTATCCACTGGCTCCAGCAAGCAGAGGGGCGGGCCGAGGTGAGGGCGCTGGCAAGCAGGAGCGTGGGAGACAACTTTTTTGAGCGGCGGCCTTCGAAGGTCGCAGGGGAAATGAAAGGCCCTGCCAGTTCTCCCACCTGAATGACCCGCAGCGCCCCTAGTGGCCCGGGTGGCGGCAGGGCGGCCGGTGAGTCCGGCGCTGGGGCTCTGGGGTCTCCAATCCACTGCGTTGCTGCACCAGGCCCCTTGGGAGGGTGCCCTAGGGGGCTGACCTAGGGTTAGGGTCAGACCCCAGGACGCCAGAAGACTCAATCTGCCAGCTGTGCGGCGAAAGGAGTAGTGGGTCAAGGTGAGGTCTCTGTGGAGCGGGAGCGTTGGCCCAAGCGTTTTGGCGCGGGAGGCCTTCGAATGTCTTCGGGGACTCGGTGGGCCCTACCCATTCTCCTCCCTGAATGACCGGCGGCACACCTAGCTGCCCTGGTGGCGGCGGGGCGGCAGGGTGAGTCAGGCGCTTTGGCTCTGGTATCTCCAATCCCCAGCGTTGTGGCGCCAGGCCCCTTGGGAGCGGCCCCTCGGGTGCCAACCTAGGGTTAGGTTTAGCCCCTAGGAGGCTGGCAGGCCCTATTCACCAGCTGTGTGGATAGCGGAGTGGTGGACTGAGTTGAGGGCGCTGGTGAGCGGGAGTGTGGGCCCGGGCGTTTTGGCGCCGGTGGCCTTTGAAGGTCACCATGTCTCGGAGGGCCCTGCCCTTTCTCCCTCCCTGAATAATGGCAGCACCCCAAGACCCCGGGTGGCAGCTGGGCGGCAAGGTGAGTCCAGCGCTGGGGCTCAGGCGTCCCCAATCCCCAGCGTTGCAGCTCCAGGCCCATTGGGAGGGGCCGCTCGGGGGCCAATCTAGGGTTGCGGTTAGCCCCCAGAAGGCCAGTGGACCCGATCAGCGGCTGTGCAACAAGCGGAAGGTTGCCCCGAGTTGAGGGCGCTGGCGAGCCTGAGCATGACCCCAAGCGTTTTAGCGCGGGGGGCCTTCGAAGGTCAGCGGGGGCTCGGAGGGCCCTGCCATTTCTCCTACAGTGAATGAATGGCGGCGCCCCTAGCGGCCCGTGTGAGGCGGGGCTGCAGGGTGCATCTGGCTCTGGGGCTTGGGGGTCCCCAATCCCCGGCGTTGCAGTGACCCTCAGGGGCCGTCCTAGGGTTAGGGTTAGCACCCAGGAGGCCGGCAGGCCCAATCCGCCAGCTGTGCAAGGAGCGGAGGTATGGGCCGAGTTGAGGGCAATGGCGAGCGAGAGCTTGGGCCCCAGGATTTTGGCACGCTGGGCCTTGGAATGTTGCCATGGCTTAGAGGGCCTTGCCCCTTCTCCTGCCCTGAATAAACAGCGGCGCCCTAGCGGCTCCATTGGCGGTGGGGCGGTAGGGGGAGTCACGCGCTGTGGCTCAGGGATCCCCAATCCCCAGCGTTGCGGGGCCAGTCCCCTTGGGAGGGGCTCGTAGGGGGCCGACCTAGGGTTAGAGTTAACACCCAGGAGGTGGCAGGCCCAATCCTCTGGCTGGGAGGCGAGAGGTGCGCGGGCTGAGGTAAAGGCTCTGGCAAGGGGGAGCGTGGGCCCCTGCATTTTGGCGGGAGGCTTCAAATGTCACCAGTTTCTCCAGGGCCCTGTCCGTTCTCTGGCATTGAATGACCGGCGGCGCCCCTAGCGGCCCAGGTGGCGACAGTGCAGCAGGGTGAGTCTGGTTCTGGGGCTCTGAGTCACCAATCCCCAGCGTTGCAGAGCCAGGCCCCTTGGGATGTCCCCCACGGGGCCGACCTAGGGTTTTGGTTAGCCCCAGGAGCTTGGCAGGCCCTATCCACCGGCTCTGAATCAAGCGGAGGGGCGGGCCGAGGTGAGGGCGCTGGGAGCAGGAGCATGGGAGCCAACGTTTTTGCACGGGGGGCCTTTGAAGTCAGAGGGGGCTCGGAGGTCCCTGCCCGTTCTCCTGTCCTGATTGACCGGTGGTCCCCTAGCAGCTTGGGTGGCTGAAGGGCAGCAGGGTGAGTCCGGCACTTGGGCACGGGGTCCCAATCCCCAGCGTTGCGTCGTCAGTACCCTTGGGAAGGGCCCCTCGGGGGCCAACCTATGGTTAGGGTTAGCCCCCAGGAGCCCCTAAGGCCCGATACACCACCTGTGCATTGACCGGAGAGTTGGGCCGAGGTGAGGGTGCCTGTGAACATGAGCCAGGGCCCACGGGTTTTGGTTCGGGGTGCCTTCGAAGGTCGGTGGGTGTTCGGAGGGTCCTGCCAGTTCTCCCACCCTGAATGAATGGCGGTGCCCCTAGCAGCCCGTGTGGGGCGGGGCGGCAGCGTGCATCCAGCGCTGGGGCTTGGGGGTCCGCAATCCCCGGCATTGCGGCGCCAGGCCCCTTAGGAAGGGATCCTCAGTGGCTGTCCTAGGGTTAGGGTTAGCGCCCAGGAGGCCGGCAGGACTGAGTCGCCGGCTGTGTGAGGAGCGGAGGTGCGGGCCAAGTTGAGGGTGCTGGTGAACGTGAGCGTGGGCCCAAGCGTTTTGATTCGGGGCACCTTCGAGCATAGGCGGGGGTTTGGAGGGCCCTGCCCGTTCTCCCACCCTGAATGAACAGCGGCGCCCCTAGCGGCCCGGGTGGGGAGGGGCCACAGGGTGCATCTGGGGCTGGGGCTTGGGGGTCCCCAATCCCCAGCGATGCGGCGCCAGGCCCCTTTGGAGAGGCCCCTCAGGGGCAACCTAGGGTTAGGTTTAGCCCCCAGGAGGCCGGCAGGCCCTATTCGCCAGCTGTGTGGAGAGTGGAGTCGCGGACGGAGGTCAGGGCACTGGTGAGTGGGAGGGTGGGTCTGCCGTTTTTGCACGGGGGGGACTTCGAAGGTCCCCTTGTCTCTGAGGGCCCTGCCTGTTCTCCCGCCCTGAATGATCGGCAACACCCCAAGCCCCCGGGTGGCGGCTGGGCGGCAGGGTGAGTCAGGTGCTGAGGTTCGGGGTCCCCAATCTGCGGTGTTGCTGCGCCAAGCCCCTTGGGAGTGGACCTTTGGGGATCGATCTAGGGTTATGGTTAGCCCCCAGGAGGCCGGTGGACCCAATCAGCTGCTGTGCGGCACGCAGAGGGTTGGGACGAGGTGAGGGCACTGGCGAGACTGAGCATGAGCCCAAGCTTTTTAGTGCGGGGGGCCTTCGAAGGTCGGCAGGGCCTCAGAGGGACCTGCCCGTTCTCCCGCTCTGAATGACCGGTGGGGCCCCTGGCGGCTCAGGTGGCTGAAGGGCAGCAGGCTGAGTCCAGCACTTGGGCTCGGGGTCCCCATCCCCGGCGTTGCGGTTCCAGGCCACTTGGGAAGGGCCCCTCGGGGGGCCGACCTACAGTTAGGGTTAGCCCCCAGGAGGCCGGCAGGCCCGATACACCACCTGTGCGTCAAGCGGAGAGTTGGGCCGAGGTGAGGGTGCTGGTGAACATGAGCCTGGGCCCAAGCGTTTCGGTTCGGGGCGGCTTTGAAGTTCGGCGGGGGTTCGGAGGGCCCTGGCAGTTCTCCCACCCTGAATGAATGGCGGCGCCCCTAGAGGCCCGTGTGAGGCGGGGCGCCAGGGTGCATCTGGCACTGGGTCTTGGGGGTCCCCAATACCCGGCATGGCGGTGCCAGTCCCCTTGGGAAGGGCCCCTTTTGAGCAGACCTAGGGTTAGGGTTAGTCCCCAGGAGGCCGGCAGGCCCAATCCGCCTGCTGTGCATGAACAGAGGGGTGGGCTGAGGTAAGGGCTCTGGCGAGTGGGAGCGTAGGCCCAAGCGTTTTGGCACGGGGGGCCTTGAAGGTCTCCGGAGGCTCGGAGGGCCCTACACGTTCTCCCGCCCTGAATGACCGGCCGCGCCCATAGCGGCCTGGGCGCCGGCGGGGCGGCAGGGTGAGTCCGGTGCTGGGGCTCGGGGGTCCCCAATCCCCACGTTGTGGTGCCAGGCCCCTTGGGAGGGTCTCCTCGGGGGCCTCCCAAGGTGAGGGTTTCCCCAGGAGGCCGGCAGGCTTGATCCACCGGCTGGGAAGTGAGCGGAGGAACAGGCCGAGATGTGGGTGCTGGGAGCAGGAGCGTGGGCACAAACGTTTTGGCTTGGGGGGCCTTCGATGGTCGCCGGGGCTCAGAAAGCCCTGCCAGTTCTCCTGCCCTGAAGGACCGGCCGCGCCCCTTTCGGCCCTGGTGGTGGCGGGGCGGCAGGGTGAGTCCTGGCTGGGGCTCAGGGGTCCTCAATCCCAGGTGTTTCGGCGATAGGCCCCTTGGGATGGGTCCCTCGGGGTCCGACCTAGGGTTTGAGTTAGCCCCAGGAGGTCGGCAGGACCGATCCGTGGGTTGTGAGGCGAGCAGACGGGCAGACTGAGGTGAGGGCGCTGGCGAGTGGGAGCGAGGGCCCAAGCGTTTTGGCGCGATGGGCCTTGGAAGTAGGTCGGGGGCTTGGAGGGCCCTGCCCATTCTCCCGCACTGAATGTTCCTCGGCGCCCATAGCGGCCCGTGTGGCAGCGGGGCGGAAGGGTGAGTCAGGCACTAGGGCTCGGGGGTTCCCAATCCCTGGAGTTGCGGCAACAGTCCCCTTGGGAGGGACCCTTTGGGGGCCGACCTAGGGTTAGGGTTAGCCCCCAGGAGGCCGGCAGGCCTCATCAGCCTGTTGTGTGGCAAGCGGAGGGGCGGGCCGAGGTGAGGGCGCTGGTAGAGGGAAGGTGGGCCCAAGCGTTTTAGCGTGGGAGGTCTTTGAAGGTCGCCAGGGGCTCAGAGTTCCCTGCCCTCTCTCCCTCCTTGAATGACCGGCGGCGCCGCTACTGGCCCTGTGGTGGCGGGGCGGCAGGGAGAGTCGGGATGGGGCTCGGGTGTCCCCAATCCCCGGCATTGCAGTACAAGGCCCCTTGGGAGGGGCCCCTCGTGGGCCAACCAAGTGTTAGGTTTAGCCCCCAGGATGCCGGCAGGCCTGATCTGTCGGCTGTGCGGCGAGTGTAGGGGCGGGCTGAGATATGGGCGCTGGGAGCGGGAGCGTGGGCCCAAGGGTTTTCGCAAGTGGGGCCTTCGAATGTCACCAGGGGCTCGAAGGGCCCTGCCTGTTTTTCCGCACTGAATGACCGGCGGCGCCTTTAGTGGCTCAGGTGGCGTCGAGGCGGCAGGGTGAGTCCGGCGCTGGAGCTCAGGGGTCCCCAATTCCCGGTGTTGCGGCGCCAGACCCCTTGGGAAGGCCCCCTCGGGGGTTGACATAGGGTTAGGGTTACCCCCAGGAGGCCGGTAGGCCCTATCTGCTGGCTGTGCGGCGAGAGGAGGGGCAGGCTGAGATGAGGGCGCTGGCGAGCGGAAAATGTGGGCCCAAGCATTTTGGCGCGAGGGGCCTTCGAAGGTCTCCAGGGGCTCGGAGGGCCCTGCCCGTTCTCCTGCCCTGAATGACCAACGACGCCCTCGTGGCCTCGTTGGCAGCGGGGCGGCAGGGAGAGTATGGCGCTGGGGCTCGGGGGTCCCCAATCCCCGGATTTGCAGCGCCAGGGCCCTTGGGAGGTTCCCCTTGGGGACGGACCTAGGGTTAGGGTTACACCCGGGAGGCCTGCAGGCCCGATCCCTCGGCTGTGTGGCCAGTGGAGGGGCGGGCCGAGATGAGGGCGCTGGCGAGCTGGAACATGGGCCCAAGCGTTTTGGTGCAAGTGGCCTTTGAAGGTCGCCGGGGGCTAAGAGGGCCCTGCCCATTCTCCCTCCCTGAATGACCGGCGGCGCCCCTACTGGGCTGGTTGGCAGCGGGGCAGCAGGGTGAGTCCAGCGCTGGGGCTGGGGGGTCCACAATACCCGGAGTTGTGGCGCCAAGTGCCATTGTCGGGGCCCCTCGTGGCCCCACGTAGTGTTAGGGTTAGCCCCCAGGAGGCCGGCAGGCCCTATCGGCCAGCTTTGCAGCTAGTGGAGGGGCAGGCAGAGGTGAGGGCGCTGACAAGTGGGAGCGTGGGCGCAAGCGTTTTGATGCGGGGTGCCTTTGAAGGTCGCCCATGGCTCGGAGGGCCCTGCCTGTTCTAATGCCCTGAATGACCCGCGGTGCAGCTAGCGGCCCAGGTGGCGGCGGGGTGGCACCGTGAGTCCAGCGCTGGGGCTCGGGTATCAGCATTCACAGGCGTAGTGGCGCCAGGCCCCATCGGACGGGCCCCTCGGGGGCCGACCTAGGGTTAGGCTTAGCCCCCAGGAGGCTGACAGGCCAGATCCACCAGCTGTGCAGCGAGTGGAGGGGCACGTTGAGGTAAGGGCGCTGGCAAGCGGGAGCGTGGGCTGAAGCATTTTGTCTCAGAGAGCTTTCAAAGGTCGCCAGGGGCTTGGAAGGCCCGGCCCATTCTCTCGCCCTGAAACACTGGCGGCGCCCCTAGCAGCCCGGGTTCCTGCAGGGCAGCAGGGTGACTTTGGCGCTGGGCTCCAGGGTCCCCAATTCCCGGGATTGTGGCGCAAGTCCCCTTGGGAGGGGCCCCTTGGGTGTCCACCTAGGGTTAGGGTTAGTCCCCAGGAGGCCGGCAAGCCAAGCGCTAAGTGGTTCTGGCACTGTAACAAAAATGCCATACACTTATCTGTAAGAAATAACAGTGTACAGGAAACCTCTTAGCCCTAACATCATCCTTTGTGAATATGGAAGCCAGCCCCAAAGTGGTCGTGGAAGTCTGACGAAAGGGCTAAGCACTTTTCTCTGAGTCACCACACTATACAGGGAAAGACCAATGTACATCATCTTTCACGAGTAGGAAGCATTAATGAAAAGGTTCTGGAATTTCGAGGACTCTGACCCATCCTTATTGGTAATAAACCACCGTGTACAGGAAAACACCTTCAACTCTCATCAGCCTCCTCAATCCTGATTCTGATTCAACTTTGGGTGTGTAGGACTAGGGAAATGTTCACATCTTCTTGCTAAGAAAGAACGATGTCAGGGTAATGCCCTTCAAGTCACATCAGCCTTCCTGAAGACGGAAGCAGGAATCAAGGTGGTTATGTTACCATGAGGCAAGGAAGATGAGCATATAAGTGAGAAACAACAGTGGGCAGGACCTCTCTTCCAACGAACAGTATCTTTGCTTAATGTTGAATCCCTATGGTAAGTGGTTGTGGCCATTTGTGAGGTCCAAATCTGAAGGGTTTTGTAAAACCTCTTGGCCATTCACAGATGAGACTAAGGTAGTTGGGGAATCCTAGGCAGTGATTTGTCCACTATCAAAAATATGAAAAGATAAAAGAGACAGATGAGGTCTCCTCAGGCATTGTCCTTTATCCTCATCCTCCGTGAGGATGGCTATCTCTGGACAGCTCAGTGGCAGGGTCTCATTCACAGTGGGGGCATCTGTTCCTCACAGACATCAGGCAGGGAAATGGATTTGGTTCTCTGTGCCAGCCCAGCCACAGCTGAGTGTCACATCACCTTCTCGTGGGCTCATAAGAGGTTCACTGTCACCAGGCAGGTCATTGTATGTGATAAACCACTGGGAGAGTTTGCAATTGCCTTCATCTGCAACCTCCTAGAGGCAAATGCAGGTCTCTGGTACCATGTGAAGTCATGTGAAGGCATCGTGAGAACGTGTCCTTTTGCTTAAGAAAAACATGGCTGGGGCTCCTGGCTGTCTCAGCCAGTTAAGCATGTGCCTTTGGCTCAGGTTATGATCGCAGGGTTCTGGGATCGAGCCCGGGCTCCCTGCTCAGCAGGAAAGGAGGTAGGGAAATAGCTTAGAACCCACAGACAATGTGAATAAAGGGGAGTGAAATGGAACTTGGTCTGTGTTTTGCTTTAGGGATTGGAAGTTAGTTTTTTTCTCAATTGTGATTGTTCTTGAAACAGAAAAGCTGTATTGGTTTTTTTTTTTTTTTACCTTTAATTTTTTTGCTAATAATAATTTTTTATTATGCTATGTTAGTCACTATACAGTATTTCCTTAGATTTTGATGTAGTGTTCCGTGATTCATTATTTGCATATAACACCCAGTGCTCCATGCAATGCGTACCTTCCTTAATACCCATCACTGGCCCATCCCAATCCCCCACCCCTCTCCCCTCCGAAGCCCTCAGTTTGTTTCCCAGAGTCCATAGTCTCTCGTGGTTCATTCCCCCTTCTGTTTAGGGTCCATTTAGACAATGGACAGACAGTGGAAGTTCACCAAATATAAGATCGGAATTTCATTGTTCATTATAGATGCTGCCAAGTAGTTCCCAGACATTTCATTCTACTCTAGTAATTCATTATACTTGTGCAAGTGCACGTGGAAGACAATTGATGCATGCATAGTGGTAATAAAACACGCCTGTCAGTAGTAGAATAATAGAGTATGCATATGTGTAAAATTATTCAACTACAGCTTCCATGCTTTCCCTTTTGTTCCTTATTATCTATGAAATTGGACAATTTTTGTTCTCTAGGCTTAAAACTCATTGTCAGTATTCAGAGTTTTTCAATGCTGATCTTCTCCTGTATAAGTTACCAAAAACCTAAAATATGTATGAACTTTAAAAAACGCTATATTGAAAATGACAGCAGGGAAGTTCCATTTTGTGAATATTGTGTCAATGGATCTCTATTTTGACATCAGTGTTCATTAGAAATGATGACATTTCATGTGAGTATAAATATCAATGTGAAAAAGAAAAGGTAGGAAGAACCTTGAATGTTTAAGTAATTTGTGAAATGACAGGTGTGTGTGTGTGTGTGTGTGTGTGTGTGTGTGTGTGTGTAATTAATTTTCAGTGAATGGTTCAGCTTCTTGTAGGGCCTCTGAGAGAGACCAGGTGAACCTTTCAATTAGTTGGTATCTGTTTTCAGAACATGGGAATCTCTTAGTCCAATAGTCAAACAGGCAAGCTTTGAGGTCTTGAAGAGTTTCAGTCCTCAGCGATGGTGTTGCAGACCCTTGTGTGCAAACCCTACGGTATGCTCAGAGCCCTCATTAGCTGGTACCAAGGTGTGACAATATCAGACAGCATTTCCCAAAGAAGTACCTCTTGAGTCTCTCTCCTTGTCAGTTCCCTACACTTCCTTACACTAGTTATGGGATCAGTGTGTTTCAGGATAATCCCCACATGTGATTTTTGCTATTTCCTACTAGTCCTATCTGTTTCTCATGTTCTTCTTTTACGGTAGCGGTTGGGAAGCAACCTGTGTGGTGTAGGAAGGGGTGTGGTAGTTGTCTGCCTTCAGAGGACCGAATGATGCCTAGAAATTGTACTGTAGTTTGAGGTCAATTGTCCATCCTCTGAGTGTCAGGAATTCCATCACTTTACTTTGATGCTAGTCTGTTCTTCAAGCTGTCCTCAGAAATAAGGACGTCATCCATCTAGGGAATACTGGTTTGTGTATATGTTTTCATTTTAGGAAAGGCCTTGCTGTTCCTGAAAATAATACTGTAGAGCACCCTTTCCTGTTCTTATTGGCCATCAGTCAATCTTTTGTGAAGTATTTGTTTATAAATAGACTTTTTATGGTTGATGAGCAGGAATTCTTTATGGACAAGTCTTTGTCAGTGTGTGTATTGCAAATCTTTACTTCCCAGCCTGTGGTTCACTTTTTCATTTTCTTATGGTCATAAGATAAGGAGAAATGTCACAGTTTTATGAAGTCCCACTGAATTATTTTAAATGGTTAGTGCACCCTATGTCCTACCCCAAGATTGACAGGTTCTACGTTTTCTTTCAGAAACTGTCCAATGGGAAGCACAATCCATCTCAAATTTATAAATTGCATTTTTAATTCTAATAGGGTATTTATAGACTGTTTTGGATTTTCTATGGACACAATCGTATTATCTGTGAATAGTCACAATTATCCCCTCAATTCTTATACTTTTTGTTTCTCTTGCCTTCTAACACTGGTAGATTCTCCGATGCCACGTTGAATAGAGCAGCATTGTTTGAAGATTTTAATATACTTTTCTCAATATCTGACAGAAAAAGCAGACAAAACAGTGGTAACAAGTGTGACCTAATTGACATATAGGGAACATTCCATAATAAGTGCAGAATACATTATTTTCAAGAGGTCATAGACTCTTTAACCAAATAGATGATAGGTGGGGCCATGAATCAATTCTAGAAATGTTAAACCCTGAAATTAACTAGATTCTATTCTTAGACCACAGGGGAATTGAGCCACAGTCATAGCGAAAAGAAAACCAGGAAGTCCTTCAATGTTTAAAAATTAAATGGAACTTTGCTACCTATCCTAAAGGTCAGAGAAGGAATCTCAATGGAAATTCTGAACCTTTTCTACATGAGGGCTCACACACAATGGCACTTTCTTTGTGAAGAGCATTATAATAACCTAGACAGGAGTTGAGCCTTGAGTCAGAGTTCTGCCTGCCCCAGCCACACCTGGCAGCCTTGGCCTGTGGTCCCCCTCAGCTGTCCTTTCTGGTGGCCCTGAGCTAAGGGGGTCAACATGGCCATATGGAAATGGGAAGCTCCCCTCTCTTAGTGATGGTGGTGCCCCCTCCCCAGCTGCCCTTTCTGGTGGCTCTGAGCTAAGGGGGTCAACATGGCCGTATGGAAATTAGAAGCTCCGCACTCTTAGTGATGACGTTGCTATCGTATCATCCTCACCAGTCCAACAACATGATTTCTGAGTGAAATATGACACAAGAGCGACTTCTTGGCCTTCCTTCAGGTTTGAAAATCATCTGGTGAGTCATCTATTGGGAATGTGGATTCAACATGTGTTCTTTCTTCTGGAAAAGAAATAGACCCAATAGCAATTATGGCTTCCTGAGCACCTGTTCTTGAGAGACATCATACTGGCTCTTTGTAACATTCTGCCTCTTAAAATTCTCAACTAGGGTGTAGATATTTTTAGGCACATTTTCAGACGGTTAGAAAGGGACTCAGATGATATGAGTCACAGAGGATTTTAGTGTCAGAAACCTAATTGGGATCCCCAAACTGACTCCAAATCCCTTGTTGTTCCATACAGGGTACTATTTCCCTCTTATCTCTTGTCTTCTTGATCTGGAAACCTATCAAGTATCAGGATTTTCTTGTCATGTGGACAACTGGAACGAATTCAGCGGGCCTTATCACCTCTGCCCATTGTGATCATTAAGAGCATTATCTCAGTGGAGGACCTCTGGGTAAGATACTCAAAGATCCTTAGGAATACAGACAGTATAATATTTTTCTGGTGTTAAAGTTACTGAAACCAACTATCTCTTTTAGTCCATTCAGGCTCTGGTATGTTCAGAGGGTGCTGTAAAATAGGTCTGAAATAGTATTTAAAAACACTCAGCTCAGCCTCTTCTGCAATGTGAGCCAATGCTTATAAACATGGCTAAAATATTGTCTTGCCTACGATGACTTCCCAGCCATCGTAGTGTTTATATGGTATGACTGTGACTTACATTAGTCAACATTTGCAGAGAAAGAACTTAGTGCATCCAGGGGGCACTTCCTGTTGAAATTAGTTGGTGACAACGAGCTACTGTGTTTTATTCTGCAGTCCAAGGGAATGGTGCCAGACATCTCTAAGGTGTCTAGCAGTTCTACAATTCTGATTTTAAGTGGTCTGTGTGCTTCAGCGATTTGGGCAGGAGAAGGGCAGGAGTCCAGAGACTATGAACACTTCTGTTACCTGTGCTGACCATGGAGCAGGTAGCCTTCTGTGGGCATCATTTTGATTTCTTGGTATTCTGTGAAAGGTGCTTTTGTCTCAAATTCCTCCATTTAGGAGTAATTATAATGATTAACGGAATGTTTATCTTATATCATCTGTGGGCCCTGATCCTGGGCTCCCAGGGAAGCTATCCTTTAGCATTGTACCCGGCTCAAAATGACTGGGCAAAACCTCAGAGCATGGGCCCTGTTTCTGCCCCAAGCACATGTTGTACAACCACTTCGAGTAGAAAACAATAACCAAAAATGCCAACATGAAGATAAGAAAAAAATAAAGAACCTCTTTGGCTCCCATAAGATTAAAGTCATACTGACATGTACATACTGAAAACATAAGAAAGAGTCTGTCACTTTCTGGAATCTAAGAAGATCCTCATTGTGGTGTGTAACTCTGTACCTGAAACAAAACAGAAAAAATATATAAGCCTGCCCCAAATGTTCCTTCCCCAGAGCACTCCCTTCTTGGTGAAGATTGTGTCTCCCAGGCAGCTGTCCTGACTTGGGTTTGAATAAAGGTCTCTTCCTTTCACTCTAAAATGTTTTTAAAAGTTCATTCACACAATGTCGACAATAACAGTATGTTCTATTTAAGTGAGAAATAAATGATCCACTCTAGTTGCATTGGGAATAGACGAATTGAGGGTTACTTTAGAAGAGTTAGTCCGCTTTCCAGAAAAGGCAAGGTCATTGGTCTATTGAGAATGAAGATAATTACTGCTAAACAACAAGTATGTGTTGCCCCTTCGCCCAGAAACAGAAACAGGTGTGCAGCCTTTAAGTCATAGGTGCCTTCATCTCCCCAGCTGACAGCACTTCTCTACTCTGACTCCAAGACACCCGAGGTTTTGAACGTCAGCATCGGAGTCAGTGAGGCAGCTTGTCACAGGACGCCAGTGTTCAGAGAAAGCACAGGTATGTTTGGCAAAATGTCCTATCTATGTCAGGCCTGGAGGTAAAACCTCTCATTATCCCAAAACCTCCTGTGCTTTTCTCTTTTCTCTAGTTGAGCCACAAATTAAAATTGAAGTAGCTGTCAGCATTCTGGGTTTGGTGCAAGAATTACTTAGTTTCCCTGCAGGTAGACTTTGCAGGGTATCACAATTTCTCTTTCCATTTATTGCTTACAAATGTATTTTGACCATCTGTTTCCTAGGAACCCTCTTTTATTAGAAAGGGAAGGTGAGATTCACTCTGTGCCTGTTTGTAACATCTAATTTGTTCCTTCATCTAACAGTGTTTATTCTATTGGGCCTAAGATATGGTTGAGTGGCCAGCATCTAGAATTAGGTGGCTTTTTTTCATCTGATACAGACTTGGATGATGTCATTTGACAAAGGTGATGTTTCATCATTGATTAGTTTATTCATCAGAAGAGCTAAAATTAGGGTGGAGGGCAAATTCAAAATTATCCAAAGCGGCCTGTTCCTGTTTAAAAGTTGAGCTTGACTTTCTAGTTTTACTAAATGTATTATCTCGATATTTTGAGGTGCCATATTCTCTCTGTAGTTTCTTTGGTGGTGGAGACAGAAGGAGAGTCTGGGAATTTTTTGGATAGTGGCATGCTGGTGGCTTCAAGGGGCTTGGCGTCAGGAGCCTTGGGGTGAAGTCCGCAACTGCTTGTCTGACCCTGGGTGCATCTCCCACAAGTTTTGTTTCCTCTTATGAAATTGCCGGCAGATAATGCTCTGCTTAAAGGGGAACCCTCCCATTCTGTTGGTGGGAATGCAAAGTGGTGCAGCCAGTCTGGGAAACACTGGGGGGTTCCTCAAAAAGTGAAACATTGAACAACCACATGATCCAGCAATTGCTCTCCTAGGTATTTACCCAAAGAACACAAAAATGCAGATTCAAAGGGGGAACATGCACCATGATGTTTATAGCAGCAAAGTCCACAGGAGCCAAACTATGGAGAGAATCCCAAAGTCCATGCACTGATGAATGGATAAAGCAGATGTGGGATACATATATATAATGGAATATGACCCAGCTTCAAAAAGAATGCAATCTTACCATTTGCAAGGATGTGGATAGACCTAGAGTGTATTAAGCTAAGCAAAATCAGTGAGGAAAGACAAATATCCTATGCTCTCACGCTTGTGGAATTTCAGAAAGAAAATAGATGAACAGAGGGTTGGGGTGATGAGAGAGGCAAACAAGGAAATACACTCAACCTTGGAAAACAAACTGAGTGTTGCTGTAGGACAGGGGCGTGGGGGGAAGAGTTAAATGGGTGAGGGGTATTAAGGAGGGCACTTGTGATGAGCACCGGGTAATGTATGCAGGTAGGAATCACTAAATCCTACCCCTGAAGCAAATATTCCATGGCATGTGAACTAACTGGAATTTAAGTAAGAGAAGAATGGAAAAAGTGTTCTGCTTCATGAAGAGTGAGGTAAAATTGTAGTGAATTGGGCTATAATCTTCTATAGATGATAGTTGTAAAACACCCTGTTGTAGGATACACTAGTTTCTTATCACATAAGGAGTCCTCAGAAAGCTACAATGAAAGATTCAGATCTCAGAGCATATTCATGTTCCACTGATAAGTTACAGTTTGCACAGGTAGGAAAGAAGGTGGAGAGAAAGGCAACAGAAGGGGAAAGTAGGTGTGAACCTTTCATTACTTAGTGTTATAGCTTTCTCATGAAAGCCTTGTGCCAGTGTGATTTTGGAAGAAGAGGAGGAATCCGGGAGCTTTGCAGGAGATGGGGGAGTTCTAGGTCTGGGTAAAGCTGGCAGGGGTCCCAGAGGAGAGCTGAATGCATTCTACAGCAGGGGGTGGGCAGGTTGGACTTTAGGGGTGGCTGTGGGTCTCCTGGGTGAGAGTTGTGACAGGTGAGGGCTGTGCGCTAGTTCCTGGCTGAGGACAAGGGAGGCACAGGCGGAGAGCTGGCAGAGAACCTTCTTCTGGGCCACCAGCCTCACCCAACACACACAGCCTCATCTTCTGTCCCTGTCACTCCAATTCAGACTTCTCCGAAGGTGAGTGAGAACACATCCAGAGCATTTGAAACAGAAGGGAAAGCATGTGCAAAGGTTCTGGGGCAGAAGAATTCCAGGTATGTCCAGGAGCAGCAAGAAGGCACTGTGGCCACAGGAGACAGCTTAGGACATGAGTTCAGAGAGGTGACATAGGGTGACAGAAAGCCATTCCAGGGCTATAACCCCATGAGACCCTGTTTCACTGGGCCATCCTGGCTACAGTGTTGAGAACAGATGACAGAGGGTTGAAGATGACAAGGCAGGTCAATGACGAAGCTTTTCCAGGAACTCAGGCACTGTGGACCAGACAGGTGGCCTTGGATGGAGTGGTTAGAACTATTCTGGGTTCATTTTGAAGATGGAGCTCACAGGATATGCTGATGGGTTAGCTATTAGGAGCAGGAGAACGGAGGAATTGGGGTAACTCCCAGCTGTTGTGGGTTGTCCTGATCAAGGGGAAGGAGAGGGTTTCTCGGGGGTTAGGAGGTAGTCTGTGTTCTGCATGCTGAGGAAGGTGCTTTTCCGGTGGATCTGCTAAGGTTTGTGTCTGGGAGAACCTTTCGCATCTCCTCCCTCAGCAATGCTCAAGTACAAGTATCCCCCAATTTGTAAACGTTCACAGTAAGACCCTGGGCTTTCTTGAAAGAACTAGGTTATTACCCAGCTTCAGTAAGAGGAAGAGACCTGAACAGGATTTCCCTCTTATGAAAAAAGGTGAACAGTGAGAATCGCGTTCAGCATCTGTTTTGGGGAGAAGCACGACAGAGGCGGCGTGCACCCCAACCAGCTCCTTCCCCTGGGAACCGCTCTCCGTATCCAGACACCAGCACTTTGAATGGTGTCTGTGAGCCTCTGCTGTGCTTTATCTTCATTTATGCTGGGCCTCCATTAGAAACTTGTGTGCTGAGGCCTAAGAAAAGCCAAAGAGAAGGAATTTTGGAGTCTGAGCACACTGTCTAATTGTTCCGTGTAAATTAATGGCCATTCCTTCTTGACACCATTTCTGCTGTGCAAGGTTTCTCAGAAGCCCTGTACTTTCAAAGAGCAGGGAAACCTATACCCCATGCGGCGGGATTAATTTTAGTCTCCATGCTGGACAGAACATTCCATGACTGTCAGATTTTCTCACTCAAACATTGAGACTTTGACCACCTTCACCTGTTTCTACCACCCCATCCCCGAATCTGGCACCTACCAATATGCTCTCAGTATCTATGTGTTCACTATTTGTTTATTCCACGTGGAATGTACATGAGAGCATCTGGTATTGGTCTTTCTGTGTCTGAGTTACTTGGCATAAGGCCCCCAAGGTCTGTGTTTCCATGTCTGGTTATTGTGAATAATGCTGCAGTGAACGTGGGAGTGCATCTGTCTTTTTGAAGCAGTATTTTTGTGTTCTCCAAATCAATACTCAGTAGAGCCATTACTGGGTCATGTGGTAGTTGTCTTTATTTTTTCAGGAACCTCCATACCGTTTGTCACAGCGGCTGAACCAATTTCCATTCCCACCAACAGTGCACAGTGTCTCCTCATCTGCACACACTTGATCCCACCTGGTGTCTGTCTCTGGGACAATTGCTTTTCCAACAGTTGTGAGGGGATAGCCTATTGTGGGGTTGACTGATGTTTCCCTGACAATGATGAGTGATGTCGAACAACTTTTTCTGTCTGTTGGCACCTGTGTGCCATCTTTGGAAAGTATCTATTCACATATTCCCACCATTTTTTTATACAGTTTTTTTTTTGTTTTGATTTATATGAGTGTTGTGTGTATTTTGGATATTAGCCTCTTCTCACACATATGATTCGCAGATATTTTTTTTCTTATTGGGTCCGTGGCCTTTTAAGTTTTGCTGGTTTCTTTTTCCGTGTAGACGATTTCAGTTTGATGTTGTTCCACTTGTTTATTTTTGCTTTTGTTGCCTTTGCATTTGGTGTCCGATCTGAAGACTCTTTGCCAAAACCAATGACGAGAGACTTAGTACCTGTGTCTTCTTGGAGGTTTATGGATTCAGGTCTTATGTTCAAATCGTTCATCCATTAAAAATTTTGTGTGTGGTGTAAGAAAGTGACCCAGTTATATTCTTCTGCATTTAGTGTCCAGTTTGCCTGTTTACTGCTCACTGAAGACACAGTCCTTCCCTCATGGCATATCTTCTGCTGCTGTGTCATAAGTTAGGATCATCTATGTGTGGGTAAGTTTCTGAGCTTTCTGTTCTGTTCCACTGACCTGGTGTCTGTGTTTATGCCAGTACCATCCTGTTTTGATGACAACAGCTTTGTAATCTAGCTTGAAATCCAGGAGTGTGTTGACTGCACCTTTCTTTCTCCAGGTTGCTTTGGGTATTTGGGGTCTTTTGTGATTCCATCCAAGTTTGAAGACTATTTTGTATTTGCCTGAATAATGCCACTGGAATTCAGATAGGGATTTCATCACAGGTGTCGATTGCTTTGGGTACAATGGACATGTTCACATAATTAACTCTTCCAGTTAAAGAGCATGGCGTATGCATCCATTTGTTTGTGTTGACTTCCAAAACTTTGACCCATACATTCTGCCCCCCTCGACACACGTGTTTTTCATTTCTTTTCTGCCATGTGTTGAGTGTACTATGTCTTTCTCATTTTTGGTTACTTTTATTCCTAGATTTTTTTTTTTTGGGTGCAATTGTAAATGGAATTGCTTTTTAAATTTCTCTTTGCAAAAGTGTGTCATCAGTATAAAGAAATGCAAGAAGTTGGGTCATCTGGGTGGCCCCATAGGTGAAGCGTCTGCATTCAGCTCAGGTCATGATCCCAGAATTTTGGGATCGAGCCCCGCGTTGGGCTCCCCGCTTAGCGAGGGTCTGATTCTCCCTCTTTCTGACATTCCCCCTGCATGTGCTTTTTCTCTTCCTGTGAAATAAATAAATAAATTCTGAACAAAATAAAGAGAACAGGTCTCTGTATATTAACTTTATATCCTGCAGCTTTCTTGAATTTGTTTAAACTAAGAGTTTTTTTGTGGAATTTTTCGGGATTTCATGTCATTTGCAAATAGTGTCAGTTTTCCTGTATGGTTTTCATATCTTCCTCTTTTTCAAAAATGATGTTAATCACACTACAGTACTTCATTTGTTTTTGATGTAGTGTTCCATGATTCATTGTTTGCATATAACACCTAGTGCTCATTATGACACGTGCCCTCCTTAATACCCATCACCAGGATTACCCATTCCCCCACCCCTCCCTTTCTGCAAACTTCATTTTGTTTCCCAGTGTCAATAGTCTGTCATGGTTCATCTCCCCCTCTCATTCCCCCCCTTCACTTTTCCCTTCCTCTTCTAATGTCCTCTATGCTACTCCTTCCATTCCACATAGGAGTCAGACCTTATGATAATTGTCTTTCTCTGCTTGACTTAATTTCACTTAGCATAATCCCCTCCTGGTCCATCCACGTTGGTGCAAATGGTGGGTATTCATCCTTTCTGATGACTGAGTAATATTCCATTGTATAGATGAACCACATCTTCTTTGTCCATTCATCTGCTGAAGGACATCTTGGCTCCTTCCACAGTTTGGCTATTATGGACATTGCTGCTATGAACATTGGGGTATAGGTGCCCCTTCTTTTCATTACTCTGTGTCTATGGGATAAATACCCAGTAGTGCAATTGGTGGGTCGTAGGATAGCTCTGTGTTTAATGTCTTGAGGAACCTCCATATTGTTTTCAAAAGTGGCTATACCAGCTTGAATTCTCACGAGTAGTGTAGGAGGGCTCCCCTTTCTACACATCCTCTCTGACTTTTTGTAATTTCCTGTCTTCTTAATTTTTTTTCTAGATTTTATTTATTGATTCCACAGAGATTGAGACAGCCAGCGAGAGAGGGAACACAAGCAGGGGGAGTGGGAGAGGAAGAAGCAGGCTCATAGCGGAGGAGCCTGATGTGGGGCTCGATCCCATAATGCCAGGATCACGCCCTGAGCCGAAGGCAGACGCTTAACCTCTGTGCCACCCAGGTGCCCCCTGCCTTGTTAATTTTAACCATTCTAACTGGTGTAAGGTGGTATCTCATTGTCGTTTTGATTTGTATTTGCCTGATGGCAAGTGATGTGGAGCATTTTTTCATGTGTCTGTTGGCCATTTGTATGTCTTCTCTCAAGAAGTATCTCTTTGTGTATTCTGCCCATTTTTTGGGTGTCGAGTTTGAGGAGTTCTTTATAGATCTTGGATACCAGCCCTTTATCTGTAATATCATTTGCAGATATCTTCTTCGATTCCATAGGTTGCCTTTTTGTTTTGTTGATCGTTTGTTTTGCCGTGCAGAAGCTTTTTATCCTGATGAAGTGCCAATAATTCATTTTTGCTTTTATTTCGTTTGCCTTTAGAGACGTGACTTGCAAGAAGTTGTTGTGTCCAAGTTTGAAGAGTTCTTTTGACTTTGATATGATACAGGAATCCATTATCTTTCTTTCCTGATTGTATTTGAGTCCTCTGTCTTTCTTGGTGAGTCTAGCTAAGTTTGTCAGTTTTGTTTATCTTTCCAAAAAAGGCAGCTCTCATTTTCTTTGTGTGTGGTTTTTTTTTTCTTTTTTGGTCTTTTTAGTCTCCGTTGGATTTATTTATGCATTCCATTTTGTTATTTCCTTATTTCTACTAATTTGGGGCTTTGTTTGTTGTTTTATTTTCTACTTCTTTACCACATAAATCAGGTTGTTTATTGGAGAGCATTCTCATGGATTGATGAAGGCTTGAATTTCTATGAATATCCCCCATAAAGCTACTTTTGCTGCATCCCATAAGTTTTTGTAAGTTGTCTTTTTCATCAGTGTCAAGGTACTTCTAAATTTTTTTTTGATTTCTTCTTTGACTGTCGGTTGTTCAGTAGCATGTTGTTAAATCTCCACATATTTATTTAAGATTATTTAAGTATCTGACAGAGAGTGAGACAGTGAGAGAGGGAACGCAAGCAGGGGGGTGGGAGAGGGAGAAGCGGGCTTCCCGCTGAGCAAGGAGCCTGATTCCAGGCTAAATCCCAGGATCCTGGGATCAGGACCTGAGCTGAAGGCAGATCCTTAACAACTGAGCCACCCAGGCCCCCCAATCTCCACCTATTTTTGACTGTTCCATTTTTTTCTTGAGACTGATTTCTAGTTTCATATCATTGTGGTTGGACAAGATTTGAAGCAGAAGGTGAAGAGAGCATTCAGATGAAAGGTTTGTTTCCTGGACGGTTTTCTGAGGGCAGACCATGAGTTCAGTGGGGATGGATGAAGGTTTTGTGAGACGGGGGGTGGGGTTAACCCTTGTTAGAATTACTGACTACTACCACGCATGCTGTGTGCTACCATTCACACCGTAGCCCTGATGGACTTGTACTTCATTAGAAATATTTTCTAGGAGGTGTAGGCATAGCCTTCTCTTAAAGAAAGCTGCCATGGGGTTCATGGCATGACCCCAGGTCAGCAACCAGGATGTATGGTATTGTGGGGGATCAGAACCAGGCTTTCTGTGGGAAGTGACAGAAATAGGGTATGGTGAGCTCCATGACCATAGGTGAGGTCCCGAGTGACCCACTGGGTATTGGGTTCTGTGTATCTGTCTCATCAGGTGCTGTGGAATTCAGGGACACCCTCCTGTCTGTGGATTTGTGTGGAGACAGGTAGACATCAGTGTCTGGCCAGGCACGAGGGATGAACTGGACCACCACCAAAGGTGTAGCGTGCGGGGGAGCCACTGCTTGGTTTCCACGAAAGCTGACCAGGGTCTGTGACCGTGATTCCTAGCAGCTGCAAGGGGAGAGGAGGCCGGGGGTGGTGCACACTTCCTAGACTTGTGGTCAGGACTAGTCTGGAGTACACTGAAGTCAGCCACACCGCGCAAGAAGGCACCCAGTCAGTGTAGCTGTGGGCACTGCTCCCATGGTACTTTCGGGCCGGCTCCATGCTGCCAACTCCTGCTTTTCATCATCATCTTCAAGGTCATGTGCCTCTGCTCTTGCCCCATGGACTCCGGGGTATTGTCCGTCCTCCATCTGGCCCTAGTCCCTGGTGCCCTCTGCAGTCCGATGCCAGGGTAGCCTTCTCGAGAGAAACATCTGGCTCTGATGAAACAATTCCATGGATCTCAGGTGATGCGAGGATGATGCACTGCCCTGGAAGGGGGCTGCAGGTCCCCAATCAGGATAGCCATGTCTCCCTTTTCAGCATGGCCTGCCCTCCCCTCGGTCTTCTTCAGGGAAGCTCTCCCCACTTCCTGAGATGGCAGCTCTGAACTTAAAAATGAATGTTATTTTACATAAATCTATACCTTAGTTCATCCATGGCATGTCTTTCAACCCCGTTAGTGGTTTTTTTTTTTTTTTTTTTTTTGCCGTTCTGAAGGGCTGTCTGCTCAAGGAGAAGATGACCTGGGCAGGGCAGCTTTGCCTCTCATCTCCCTCAGCATGTCTCTGAGCCTTGGGGCCAGCTGTCCCACTGAGGATTGAGGGACCCGAGCCAGCCCATCCTGAGCCCAAGCTGTGTCAGCTCATAGACGGATGCGTGTTGGAGCAGTGGGCAGCTGGCATGGGACAGGGACAGGCAGTGTCTCCTCATTCCTTCCCTCCCTTCCTCCTAGAGGTAGCTCAGAGCAGCCTTCAACCCCTACATCTCCAGATCCCTTGACCTGTGCCTCCTGTCTTCAGCTGGTGAACTTGGAGTTTCACATGGGTTCTACCTCCCGTACCCTCTCCTGTAGCAGTTCGCGGATCAGGGGAGGGGTCGGAACCTCTCTGTTTTTGGTCTTCTTCCTGTCCTGCACCAAGCCCACCCACCTTTGCATCTTCCATGTATGTGCTTGGAAGCAAGCCCATCCACAGGGAACCTATTATCCAAATGGATCCAGGCAATGAACATTGAAGTAGAGATCCAGGATCCATAATAAACCTGCTCTGAAACCTGTCCCAATGTCTGTGACTCTCTCACACTGAAACAGAAGCAGTAATAGCTTTCTGGACTGTGAAGTGACATGTGTCTCTACTTCCAATCTTGAATGCATAGGTGCTGAGCCTGGACAGAAAAGGACCATGGCTCCCGTGGGCTGGGATCCATGGTAAGAACCCAGTGAAATCTGAATTCAAGGCATAGAGTGAATAATTATTGTAGAGTGAATCCTCCCAAGTAGGGCTTAAGCACATTGCACAGGAAAAGCTTTTTCAAAGAGGTTCCTGAAAGAAAAATCTTTTTTTAAAATTTATTTTAATTCCAGTAGAGCTAACATACAGTGTTACATTCATTTCAGGTGTACAATAGAGTGATTCAGTAATTCTATATATTACTCAGTGGTCGTCAAGAAAAGCGTCCTCTTAATCCCCTTCATCTATTTCACGCATCCCTCTATCCACCTCCTCTCTGGTAACCATCCGTTTGTTCTCTATTGTTAAGAGTTTGTATTTTGGTGTGTGTCCTTTTTCTCTTTTAGTTATTTATTTTTGTTTGTTTCTTAAATTCCCCATTAGAGTGACATCGTATGGGATTTGTCTTTCTCTGACTGACTGATTTTAGTTAGGATAATACTCTCTAGCTCCATCCATGTGGCTGCAAATGGCAAAGTTTCATTCTTTTTCAAGTGGAGTAATACTCCATTGTGTGTGTGTATGTGTGTCTGTGTGTGTGCGTGTGTGTGTGAATACACACATCTATCATCTCATTTGTCAATTTTTCTACAGACACTTGGGTTGCTTCCATATTGTGATATTGTAAATAATGGTGCAAGACACATAGGGGTGCATGTATCCTTTTAAGTTACTGTTTGCCTATTCTTTGGGTAAAGACGAGTAGTGTGATTGTTGGATCATAGGGTAGTTCTACATTTAATTTTTTGAGGAACCTTCATACTATTTTCCACGGTGGCCATCACAGTTTGCATTCCCACCCACAGTTCATGAGGATTCCCCTTAATCCACATCCTCCCAACACCTGCTCTTTGTTGTGCTTTTGATGTTAGCCATTCTGACAGGTTTGAGATATTACCTCATTGTCCTTTGGATTTACATTTTCCTGATGATGGGTGATGGTGAACATCTTTTCACGGGACTGTTGGCCATTTGTATTTCTTCTTTGGAGAAATGTCTGTCCATGTCTTCTGCCTACTTTTTAACTGGATTATTTGTTTTTTTGGGGTCGAGTAGTATCAGTTCTATATTTTTTGGACACTATCCCTTTATTGCATATGATCTTTGCAAATATCTTCTCCCTTTGAGTAGGTTGTCTTATTATTTTTACGTTTTCATTGTTCTTCTGCCGTGTGGAAACTTTTTATTTTGCTGTATTCCCAATGTTTATTTTTGCTTTCATTTCCTTTGCCTCAGGAGACAGTCCAGAAAAACGTTGGTATGGTCCATGTCAAGAAGTTACTGTCTTCCCTCCTGTAGGATTTTTATGGATTCAGGTCTCATATTGAGGTCTTGAAACTGTTTTGTGTTTGTCTGTATTGTGTAAGAAAGCAGTCTAATTTCATTCTTTTGTGCGTAGCTGTCTAGTTTTCCCAACACCATTTGTTGTAGAGACTGTCCTTTTCCCTTTTGATATCGTTGCTTGCTTTGTGGAAGATTCATGGACCACATAATTGTGGGTTTCTGTCTGAACTTGTATCCTGTTCCTTTGGTCGCTGTGTCTATTTTTGTGCCGTACTGTCTTGTTAGGATGACTGCAGCTTTGTAGTATAACCTGAAATCTGAAATTGTGAGTCCTCCAGCTTTGTGTTTCTTTTCCACATTGCACTGGCTGTTCGGAATCTTTAGTGGTTCCATACAAATGTTTAGGATTGTTTATTCGAGGTCTTTTGTTCTTTAATTTATATTCAATTAGCCAACTTACAGTACATCATTAGTTTCAGATGTAGTCTTCAATAAATTCTCAGTCATGTATAACACCCAGTGCTCATTGTATCGTGTGACCTCCTTAATGCTACTCACCCAGTTACGCCCCCCAACTTCTCCTCCAACAATCATCAGTTTCTTGCGATAGTTAAGAGTCCATCATGGGTTTTCTCCCTCTCTGATGACTTCCCATTCTATTTGCCCTTCCTTCCCCTATGGTCTTCTTCCTTGTTTCTGATATTCCACATAGGAGTGAAAGCATATGATCATTGTCTTTCTTTCATTGATTATTCCACTCAGCATAATACCCTCCAGCTCCACCCAGGTCGGTGTGATGGTAAGTATTCATCCTTTCTGATGGCTGAGTAATATTCCATTATATATATGATCCACATCTTCTTTATCCATTCATCTATAAATGCTCATCTGCACTCCTTCCACAGTTTGTCTATTATGGATATTGCTGCTATGAACACTGTGATGCATGTGTCCCATCTTCACTACCTCTGTCTCTATGGGGTAAATACCCAGTAGTGCAATTGCTGGAACATAGGGTAGCTTTATTTATAACTTCTTGAGGAAACTCCGTACCATTTTCAAGAGTGGCTGTACCGGACTGTATTCGTACAGGGGTGTAAGAGAGTTCCCGTTTCTCCACATGCTCTCCAACATGTATAGTTTCATGTCTTCTTATTTTTAGATATTCGGCCTCGTGTGATATGGCATCTATAGGGGTTTAGATTTGCATTTCCCTGAAGCCAAGTGATATGAAGCATTTATGCATGTATCTTTTGGTCACCAGTGTGTCGTCATCAGTGAAATGACTTCCCATATTAATCCATCTCAAGACCTAAAGCTGGGTAAGGCACTGAAGCTGGATGATGCCATCGGTTGGAAGTGTGGAGAATTTCAAAAGATCTCCATGGAGAGCAAGTTTAAAGGTCAGTGTGAAGGTACTAATTGGATCCGGGGAGATCTCTGAAAGTGGGGTTTGCCTGGGATGGGCTGAGGGTGGCTCTCTGATTTTCCTATGAATCCTTGCTGCAGCCTCAAATGGACAGTTTCCTGCTGTGGGGCAGGCTGAGTCCTCTAGTCGTGCAGAGGTGAACCCAATGCCTGGTACCTTGAAGGCAGGCAAACGGGGAGGGACCCTCAGCAGAAGACCCAGGGTTAGGTTAGGCCTCAAGAGACAGCAGGTCCAAACTGACCAGTGCTCAGAGACCTCCCAGGCCGATTGAGATGAGGGCACAAGCGCGGGTGAGTGTGAGCCTTGGGGTTTCATCCGGAAGGGCCCACAAATGTCGGTGTTCACCAGAAAGGGTTCTCAGTTCTCTTGCCCTGAATGCTCTGTTGTGCCCCAAAATGGTACAGTTTACTGTGGGCTGCAGGCTGAGTCCTACTGTGGGGCTTGGGTGTCCCCAATCCCCCGGAGTGGAGTGCCAGGACCCTGGGGAGGGGCCCCTCTGTGGCCAACCTAGGGTAAGTGTTAGGGTCCAGGAGCCCGGCAGGGACAATCTGCAGGCTGTGCAGCAAGCTCTGTGGAGGGCTGAGATGAGGCCATGGGGGAGGGTGAGCATGGGCCTCAGGGTTGGGGCAGGGGGGCTGCCAAGGTGGGTATGGGCTCCGGTGGCCTCCCCAAGTTCTCGTGCCTCATAGGCTCCGTAGAGCCCCAAGGGGCACGGTTTCCTGTCGGGTGGCAAGCTGAGTCCTGAGGTGGGGCACAGGTATCCTAATTCCCGGGGCTGTGGTGTAGGGCTCCTGGGGAGGCCCCCACACCCGCGGCCAACCTAGGGCTCGGGTTAGGCCCCAGGAGCCCCACAGGCCCGATCTGCTGGCTGTATGGCGAGCTACACGGGCTGAGGTGAGGGTGTGGGGAGGGTGAGCGTGGGCCTCAGGGTTGGGGTGCGGTAGGCCGCCAAAGTTCACTGGTGGCTCAGGAGGGCCCTCCTGGTTCTTCCGCCCTGAATGCTCTATGGCCTCCCAAGGACAGGGTTTCCTGCGGGGTAGCAGAGTGATTCCTGCTGAGGGGCTCAGGTGTCCCGAATCCCCGCAGCTGCGGCTCCAGGCTCCTGGGGAGGGGCCCCTCCACAGATGAACTAGGGTTAGGGTTGGCGCCCAGGAACCCCGGAGGCCAGATGTGCCCATTATGTGGCGAGCTCCGCCGCGGGCTGAGGTGAGGGTGCGGGGTGGGGTGAGCATGGGCTTCAAGCTTGGGTTTAGGTATCGCCGAAGTTTGCCGGGGGCTCTGGGGGCCCTCCTGGTTCTCCCGCCCTGAATGCTCTACAGCCTCCCAAGGGGCACGGTTTCCTGCAGGCTGGCAGGCTTTGTCCTGCAGTGGGGCTCAGGTGTCCCCAGTCCCTGGGGCTGCGGCACCGGGCCCCAGGGGAGGGGCCCTACCCAGCCGACCTAGGGTCATGTCTAGGCCCCAGGAACGCGGCAGGCCTGATCTGCCGGCTCTGCGACGAGCTCGGTGGCAAGCTGAAGGGAAGGCGTGGGGCGGGATGAGCGTGGGCCTCAGGGTTGGGGTGTAGGGGCCGCCAAGGAGCGCTGGGGGCTCAGGGGGGCCCTACCAGTTCTCCTGCACGGGATGCTCTGCGGCGCCCTAAGGGGCATGGTGTCCTGAGGGGTGGCAGGCTGAGTCCCGTGGTGGGGTTCAGGTGTACCCAAACCCCGGGGTTAGGGTACGGATTAGGGTACAGGTTAAGGTTAGGGTATGGGTTACGGTTAGGGTATGGGTGAGGGTAGGGTTTAGGTTTAGGGTAAGGAGAGGGTACGGGTTAGGGTTGGGTTTAGGGGTTACAGGTTAGTGGTTATGGGTTATGGTACATATTAGGGTTTAGGGTACTGATGATGGTTTAGGGTTTGGTTTTAGGGTTAGGGTTAGGGTTGGAGTATGTGTTAGGTTTAGGGTACGCGTTAGGGTTAGGGTACGGGTTAGGGTACGCATTAGGGTACGGTTTAGGGTAAGTCTTGGCATACAGATTAGGTTATGGTTTAGGGTATGGGTTAGGGTTAGGGTACGGGTTAGGGTTAGGGTACAGTTTAGGGTTATGGTACAGGTTAGGTTACGGTTTAGGGTTAGGGTTAGGGTACGGGTTACGGAATGGGTTAGGGATAGGGATAGGGTACAGTTTAGGGTTAGGGTATGGGTTTGGGTACGGGTTAGGGTACAGGTTAGGGTTAGGTATGGGTTAGGGTATGGGTTATGTTCCGGGTTAGGGATAGGGTATGGGTTAGGGTATGGGTTAGGGTATGGGTTAAGGTTAAGGTAAGGGTAGTGGTTAGGGTTAGGGTACGGGTTACGGTTTAGGGTTTAGGTTTACGGTTAGGGTACGGGTTAGGGTTAGGGTACGGGTAGTGTTAGGGTATGGGTTATGGTACGAGTTAGGGTTAGGGTTAGGGTTAGGGTTAGTGTTAAGGTTAGGGTATGGGTTAGAGTTATGGTTAGAGTATGGGTTAGGGTACGGGTTAGGGTTAGGGTACAGGTTAGGGTTAGGGTTAGGGTATGGGTTAGAGTTAGGGTTAGAGTATGGGTTAGGGTACAGGTTAGGGTTAGGGTTAGGGTTAGGTTACGGTTTAGGGGTAGGGTTAGCTGAAGGGGTAGAGTTGGGGTAGGGATAGGAGTATGGTAGGGGTCGGGGTAGGTTTAGGGTTTAGGGTTAGGGTTTAGGGTTTGGGATTAGTGGTTAAGATTAGGGTTTAGTGTTTAGGGTTTCGGGATTAGGGTTAGGGGTTAGGGTTTAGGGTTTAGTGTTAATGTTAGGGTTTAGGGTTTAAGGATTAAGGTTTAGGGTTAGGTTTAGGGTAGGGTTAGTGTTAGGGTAAGGGTTAGGGTTTAGGGTTAGGGTTAGGGGTTAAGGTTTAGCATTTAAGGTTAGGGGTTAGGGTTAGGGTTAGGGTTAGAACCCAGTACGCCAGCAGGACCGATGTGCCGGCTGTGCGGCGAGCGGAGGGTTGGGCCGAGGTGAGGTTGCTGGCGAGCGGGAGTATGGTATCCAGCGTTTTGGCGCAGGGGGCCTTTTAACGTCGCTAGAGCCTCAGAGGGCCCTGCCCGTTCTCCCGCCCTGAATGACTGGCGGCGCCCCTAGTGGCCCAGGTGGTGGCGGGGTGGCAGTGTGAGTCTGTCGCTGCGTTTTGGGGGTCCCCAATGCTATGCGTTGCAGCGCAAGGCCCCTTGGGGGGGGCCCTCTGGGGCCATCCTAGGGTTAGTGCTAGCACCCAGGAGTCCGGCAGGCATGATCCGCCAGGTGTGCGGTAGCAGAGGGATGGGCCTAGGTGAAGGCGCCGGCGAGCTGGAGCCTGGGCCCAAGCATTTTGGCGCAGGGGGCCTTGGAAGGTCGCTGGGGAATTGGAGGGCCCTGCCGGTTCTCCGGCTCTGAATGGCCAGCGGCATCCTAGCGGCCCGGGTGGTGGCGGGGCAGCACGGTGAGTATGACGCTGGGGCTTGGGGGTCCCCAATCCCTGGCGTTGCTGTGCCAGGCCCCTTGGGAGGTTCCCCTCGTGGGCCAACCTAGGGTTATGGTTAGCCCCCCGGAGGCTGGCAGGCCCAATCCACTGGCTGTGCGGCGAGCAGAGGGCCGGGCCGAGGTGAGGGCGCTGGTGAGCGGGAGTATAGGCCCAAGCATTTTGGCTCATGGGGCCTTAGAAGTTCACTGGGACTCAGAGGGCCTTGCCCATTCTCCCTCCCTGAATTACCGGTGGCGCCCCTAGTGGCCCGGGTGCCTGCGGGGTGGCAGGGTGAGTCCGGCGCTGGGGCTTGGGGGTCATCAATCCCCGGTGTTGCGGCGACAGGCCCCTTGGGAAGGGCCTCTCACGGGCCAACCTAGGATTAGAGTTAGCCCCCAGGAGACCAGCAGGCCCGATCCGACAGCTGTGCGTAGAGCAGAGTGGAGGACTGAGGTGAGGGCGCTGGCGAGCTACAGCATGGGCCCCAGAGTTTTGGCACGGATGGCCCTCAAAAGTCACCAGAGTCTCGAGGGCCCTGACCATTCTCACACCCTGAAAGACCAGCGATGCCCCAGCGGGCCCGATGTCGATGGGGCAGCAGGGTGAGTCTGGCGCTGCGGCTCTGGTGTCCCCAATTCCCGGCTTTGGTCACCAGTCCCCTTGGGAGGGGCCCCTCTGGGGCCAACCTAGGGTTAGGGTTAGCCCCCAGGAGGCCGACAGGCCCCATACGCCAGCTGTGCAGCGAGCAGAGGGGGTGGGCCGTGGTGAGGTCAGTGGCGAGCTGGAAGGTGGTACCCAAAGTTTTGGCGCCGGGGGCCCTCGAATGTCGCTGGGGACTCGGAGGGCCCTGCCCATTCTCCCGCCCTGAATGAGTGGCGGCTCTCCTAGCAGCCCGAGTGGTGGCGGGGTGGCAGGGTGGGTCTGGTGCTGAGGCTCGGGGTTCCCCAATGCCAGGCGTTGCGGCACCAGGCCCCTTGGGAGGGGCCCCTTGGGGGCCGACCTAGGGTAAAGGTTAGCTCCTGGAGGCCGGCAGGCACGATCCACCATCTGGGGCGAATGGAGGCATGGTTGAAGATCAGGGCGCTGGCGAGCAGGAGAGTGGGCCCCAGGGTTTTGGCGCTGGGGGCCTTCGAAGGTCACCGAGGCAGGGAGGGCCCTGCCCGTTCTCCCACCCTGAATGATCGGCAGTGCCCTAGCGGCCCGGGTGTGGGCGGGGTGGAAGGGTGAGTCCAGCGTTGCGACTCGGGAGTCCCCAATCCCTGACATTAGGCGGCAGTCCCTTTGGGAGGGGCCCCTTGGGGGCCGACCTAGGGTTAGGGTTAGGCCAGCAGGCTCGATCCACCGGCTCTGCGGCGAATGGAGGGGTTGGCCAAGGTGAGTTCGCTGGCGAGCGGAAGCGTGGGCCCCAACATTTTGGTTCGGTGGGCCTTCGAATGTTGCAGGGGGCTCGGAGGGCCCTGCGCGTTTCCCCACCCTGAATGACCTGTGGCGCCCCAAGTGGCCCGGGTGGCGGCGGAGGGGCAGGTTGAGTACATGGCTGGGGCTTGGGGGTTCCCAATCTCCGGCGTCGCAGTGCCAGGCCCTTTGGGAGTGCCCTTTGGGGGCCCACTAGGGTTAGGGTTAGCCCCAAGGAGGCCAGCAGGCCCGATATGATGGCTGTGGGGCGAGTGGAGGGGTGGGCCGAGGTGAGGGCGCTGGCGAGTGGAAGCGTGGTACCCAAGGTTTTGGCGCGGGGGGCCTTCGAAGGTCGCCAGGGGTCTGAGGATCCTGCCCTTTCTCCCGTCCTGAATGACTGGCGGCACCCTTAGCGGCCTGTGTGGTGGCGGTGAGGCATGGTGAGTCTGGCGCTTTGGCTCGGGAATCCCCAATCCCAGGTGTTTCGGCACCAGGCCCCTAGGATGGGCCCCTTGGGGCCGACCTAGGTTTAGGTTTAGCCCCTAGGAGGTCTGCAGTCCCGATTCGCTGGCTGTGTGACAAGCTGAGGAGCGGATGGAGGTGAAGGCCCAGGTGAGTGGGAGCATGGGCCCCAGCGTTTTGGCGTGGATGGCCTTCGAAAGTCGCTGGGTTCTCGAGAGCCCTGCCCGTTCTCCCACCCTGAATGACCTGCGATGCCCCAGCGGGTCCGGTGTTGGCGGGGTGGCAGGGTGATTCCGGCGCTGCAGGTAGGGGGTCCCCAATCCCAGGCATTGTGGCACCAGTCCCCTTGGGAGTGGCCCCTCGGGGGCCGACCTAGGGTAGGGTCAGCCCCCAGGAGGCCGGCAGGCCCAATACACCACTGTGGGGCGAGCGGAGGGGCGGGCTGAGGTGAGGGTCCTGTTGAGCGGGAGCTTGGCCACAGCGGTTTGGCTCCGGGGGTCTTCGAATGTCCCGCGGCTCAGAAAGCACTGCCCCTTCAACCGACCTGAATGACCGGCGGCTCCCCTAGCAGCCCGGGTGACATGGGATGGCAGGGTGAGTCAGGCGTTAGGAATTGGGAGTCCCCAATCCCCGGCGTTGCGGGATCAAGCCCCTTAGGATTGGCCCCTCGTGGGCCGATCTAAGGTTAGGGTTAGCTCCCAGGAGGCCGGCAGGCCCGATATGCCAGCTAGAATGTGAGAGGAGGGGTGGGCCAAAGTAAAGGTGCTGGCAAGAAGGAGCGTGGGCACCAGCGTTTTGACTTGGGGCTTTCAAAGATCGCCGGGGTCTCGAGGGCCCTGCCCATTCTCCCACCCTGAATGAACAGCGACGCCCCAGCGTGCCCGGTGTCAGCAGGGAGGCAGAGTGAGTCTGGCGCTGGGGCTCAGGGGACCCCAATCCCCGCGTTGTGGCGCCAGGCCCCTTGGGTGGGGCCCCTCTGGGGCCAACCTAGGGTTAGGCTTAGCCCCCATGGGGCCGGCAGGCCCGACCCGCCAGCTGTGCGGCAAACGGGGGGGGGGTGGGCCGAGGTGAGGGCGCTGGCCAGCGGGAGCGTGGGCCCAAGCGTTTTGGCGTGGGGGGCTTTCAAAAGTCGCCAGGGGGCTCAGAGGGCCCTGCCCCTTCTCCAGCCCTGAATGACTGGCAGCGCCCCTAGCGGCCTGGGTGGCGGCGGGAAGGCAAATTGAGTCCTGGCTGGGGCTCGGGTTTCGCCAATTCCTGGCGCTGGGGTGCCAGGTCCCTTGGGAAGGGCCCCTCGGTGGCCGCCCTAGGGGTAGTGTTAGCCCCCAGGAGGCCAGCAGGCCCCATTTGCCGGCTGTGCGGTAAGCGGAGGGGCGGGCCGAGGTGAGGGCGCTTTCGAGTGGGAGCGTGGGCTCAAGCGTTTTGGCGCGGGGGGCCTTCGAAAGTCGCTGGAGGCTTGGAGGGCCCTGCCCATTCTCCTGCCCTGAATGTCGCGCGTCACCCCTAGCGGCCAGGGTGGCCTGGGGGCGGCAAGTTGAGCCCGGCGCTGGGGCTCGTGGGTACCCAATCCCCGGCGTTGCAGTGCCAGGCCTCTTGGGAGCCGACCTAGGGATACGGTTAGCTCCCAGGAGGCCAGCAGGCCCGATCCGCCTGTTGTGCAGTGAGCGGAGGGGGGGCCGAGGTGAGGGCACTGGGGAGCGGGAGCATGGGCCCAAGACTTTTGGCGCGGTGGGCCTTCGAATGACGAGGGGACTCGGAGGGCCCTGCCCATTCTGCTGCACTGAATGTCTTGCGGAGCCCCTAGAGACCCGTGTGGTGGCGGGGCGGCTAGGTGATTCCAGCGCTGGGGCTCGGGGTTCCCCAATCATAGGCATTGCGGCTCCAGTTCCCTTGGGTGGGGCACCTCGGGGGCCGACCTAGGGTTAGGGTTAGCCCCCAGGAGGCCGGCAGCCCCAATTACCCAGCTGTGCGGCGAGTGGAGGGGTGGCCCCAGGTGAGAGTGCTTGAAAGCGAGACCGTGGGCCCAAGCGTTTTGACGCGGGGGGCCTTTGAAGGTCACCGTGTCTCGGAGCGCCCTGCCTGTTCTCCCACCCTGAATGAATGGCAGCACCCCAAGCCCCTGGGTGGTGCCTGTGCGGCAGGGTGAGTCCAGTGCTGAGGCTCGGGGTCCCCAATCCCTGGTGTTGCGGTGCCAGGCCCCTTGAGAGGGGCTCCTTGTGGGCCGAACTAGGGTTAGAGTTATCACCAGGAGGCTGGCAGGCCCTGGGCCTTCGAATGTTGCCATGGCTCAAAGGGCCCTGCCCATTCTCCTGCCCTGAATAACCAGCGGCGCCCCTAGTGGCTCCGTTGGCGGTGGGGCGGCAGGGGGAGTACCACGCTGTGGCTCGGGGATCCCCAATCCCCAGCGTTGCGGGGCCAGGCCCCTTGGGAGGGGCTCCTCCTGGGCCGACCTAGGGTTAGAGTTAGCACCCACCCAGGAGGCCGGCAGGCCCAATCCTATGGCTGGGCGGCGAGAGGTGCGCGGGCCGAGGTAAAGGCTGGAGAGCTGGAGCGTGGGCCCCTGCATTTCGGCGGGAGGCTTCAAATGTCACCGGTTTCTCCAGGGCCCTGTCCCTTCTCCCGCCCTGAATGACCAGCGGCGCCCCTAGCGGCCCGGGTGGCGGCATCACGGCAGGGTGAGTCTGGCTCTGGGGCTTGGGGTCCCCAATCCCCAGTGTAGCGGCACTAGGACCCTTGGGAGGGGCCCCTGGGGGGCCGACCTAGGGTTAGGGTTAGCCCCCAGGAGGCCAGCAGGACAGATCCACCTGTTGTGCATGGAGCAGAGGGGCGGGCCAAGGTGAGGGCACTGGGGAGCGGGAGCGTGGGCACCAGCATTTTGGCGCGGGGAGCCTTTGAAAGTCACCGGGGACGCGGAAGGCACTGCCCCTTCTCTCACCCTGAATGACCTTCAGTGCCCGTAGCGGCCTGGGTGGCGACAGTGCGGCAGGGTGAGCCCAGCTCTGGGGCTCTGAGTCACCAATCCCCAACGTTGCAGAACCAGGGCCCTTGGGATGTGCCCCACGGGGCCGACCTAGGGTTTTGGTTAGCCCCCAGGAGCCTGGCAGGCCCTATCCACCGGCTCTGAATCAAGCGGAGGGGCGGGCCGAGTTGAGGGCGCTGAGAGCAGCAGCGTGGGAGCCAACGTTTTTGCACGGGGGCCCTTCAAAGGTCAGCGGGGGCTCGGAGGTACCTGCCCGTTCTCCTGTCCTGATTGACCGGTGGTACCCTAGTGGCTTCGGTGGCTGAAGGGTAGCAGGGTGAGTCCGGCACTTGGGCACTGGGTCCCCATCCCCAGCGTTGCGACGCTAGGCCCCTTGGGAAGGGCCCCTCGGGGGCCGACCTATGGTTAGGGTTAGCCCCCAGGAGCCCCGCAGGCCCGATACACCACCTGTGCATCGAGCGGAGAGTTGGGCCGAGGTGAGGGTGCTGGTGAACATGAGCCTGGGCCCAAGTGTTTTGGTTCGGGGTGCCTTCAAAGGTCGGCGGGGGTTCGTAGGGCCCTGAAAGTTCTCCCACCCTGAATGAATGGTGGCACCCCTAGCGGCCCGTGTGGGGAGGGGCGGCAGCATGCAACCGGCGCTGGGGTTTGGGTGTCCCCAATCCCCTGCGTTGCAGCTCCAGGTCCCTTAGGAAGGGACCCTCAGGGGCCGTCCTAGGGTTAGGGTTAGCGCCCAGGAGGCCGGCAGGCCCGAGTCGCCGGCTGTGCGAGGAGCGGAGGTGCGGGCCGAGTTGAGGTTTCTGGTGAACGTGAGGGTGGGCCCAAGCGTTTTGATTCGGGGCACCTTCGAGCATAGGCGGGGGTTCGGAGGGCCCTGCCCGTTCTCCCACCCTGAATGAACGGCGGCGCCCCTAGCGGCCCGGGTGGGGAGGGGCTACAGGGTGCATCTGTCGCTGGGGCTTGGCGGTCCACAGTCCCTGGCAATGCGGCGCCAGGCCCCTTGGGAGTGGCCCCTCGGGGGCAACCTAGGGTTAGGTTTAGCCCCCAGGAGGCCGGCAGGCGCTACTCGCCAGCTCTGTGGAGAGTGGAGTGGCAGACCGAGGTGAGGGCACTTGTGAGTGGGAGGGTGGGTCTGCCGTTTTTGCGTGGGGGGGGCCTTCGAAGGTCGCCGTGTCTCGGAGGGCCCTGCCTGTTCTCCCGCCCTAAATGATCGGCAACACCCCAAGCCCCCGGGTGGCGGCTGGGCGGTAGGGTGAGTCAGGTGCTGAGGTTCGGGGTCCCCTATCCCCGGGGTTGTGGCGCCAAGCGCCTTGGGAGGGGACCCTCGGGGATCGATGTAGGGTTATGGTTAGCCCCCAGGAGGCCGGTGGACCCGATCAGCGGCTGTGCGGCCCGCGGAGCGTTGGGACGAGGTGAGGGCACTGGCGAGACTGAGCATGAGCCCATGCGTTTTAGTGCGGGCGTCCTTCAAAGACCACCGGGGGCTCGAGGGACCTGCCGGTGCTCCCACTCTGAATGACCGGCGGGGCCCCTAGCAGCTCGGGTGGCTGAAGGGCAGCAGGGTGATTCCAGCACTTGGGCTCGGGGTCCCCATCCCCGTCGTTGCGGCTCCAGGCCACATGGGAAGGGCCCCTCGGGTGGCCGACCTACAGTTAGGGTTAGCCCCCAGGAGGCCGGCAGGCCTGATACACCACCTGTGCGTCAAGCGGAGAGTTGGGCCGAGGTGAGGGTGCTGGTGAACATGAGCCTGGGCCCAAGCGTTTCGGTTCGGGGCACCTTCAAAGGTCGGCGGGGGTTCGGAGGGCCCTGGCAGTTCTCCCACCCTGAATGAATGGCAGTGCCCCTAGCGGCCCATCTGAGGCGGGGCGGAAGGGTGCATCCGGCGCTGGGGCTTGGGCGTCCGCAATCCCTGGCTTTGCGACTCCAGGCCCCTTGGGAGGGGCCCCTCGGGGGCCGACCTAGGGTTAGGGATAGCCCCCAGGAGGCCGGCACACCCTATCAGCGGACTGTGAGGCAAGTGGAGGTCGGGCCACAGTGAAGGCACTGGTAAGCGGGAGCATTGGCCCAAGCATTTTGCTGCAGGGGGGCCTTCGATAGTCGCCGGGTCCTCGGAGTGCCATGCCCTTTCTCCCGCTCTGAATGACCGGCGGGACCCTAGCGCCTCGGGTGGCTGAAGGGCAGCAGGGTGAGTCCGGCACATTTCCTCGGGGTCCCTATCCCCAGCGTTGCGGTGCCAGGCCACTCAGGAAGGGACTCTCGGGGGCCGACCTACAGTTAGGGTTAGTCCCCAGGAGGCTGGCAGGCTTGATACACCACATGTGTGGCGAGTGGAGTGGTGGGCCGAAGTGAGGGTGCTGGTGAACATGTGCCTGGGCCGAAGTGTTTTGGTTCGGGGCTCCTTCGAAGGTCAGAGGGAGTTCGGAGGGCCCTGCCAGTTCTCCAACACTGAATGAATTGTGGCGACCCTAGCGGCACGTGTGTTGCGGGGCGGTAGGGTGCATCCAGAGCTGGGTCTCGGGGGTCCCCAATGCCCGGCTTTGCAGCGCCAGGTCCCTTAGGAAAGGACCCTCAGGGGCCGTCCTAGGGTTAGGGTTGGCACCCAGGAGGCCGGCAGGCCCGATCTGCCGCCTGTGTGATGGGCGGAGGGGCGGTCCGAGGTGAGGGCGCTGGGGAGCGGGAGCGTGGGCACCAGCGGTTTGGCACGGGGGGCCTTTGAAGGTCACAGGGGGCTCGGGAGGCCCTGCCCCTTCTTTCACCCTCAATCACCGGCGGCGCCCGCAGCGGCCTGGGTGGCGACAGTGCAGCAGGGTGAGTCTGGCTCTGGCGCTCTGAGTCACCAATCCCAAGTGCTGCAGAGCCAGGCCCCTTGGGATGTGCCCCACGGGGCTGACCTAGGGTTTCGGTTAGCCCCCAGGAGCCCGGGAGGCACTATCCACCGTCTCTGAATCAAGCAGAGGAGCAGGCCGAGGTGAGGGCGCTGGCGAGCAAGAGCGTGGGAGCCAACTTTTTTTGGGCAGGGGGCCTTCGAAGGCCGCAGGGGAAACGGAGGGCCCTGCCAGTTCTCCCACCCTCAATGAACTGAAGCGCCCCTAGCGGCTTGAGTGGCGGCGGGGCGGCAGGTGAATCCGGCACTGGGGCTCAGGGGTCCCCAATCAATCGCGTTTCGCTGCCAGGCCCCTTGGGAGGGGCCCGTCGGGGGCTGACCTATGGTTAAGGTTAGCCCCCAGGACGCCGGCAGGCTCAATCCGCCCGCTGTGCGGCGAATGGAGGGGTGGGTCGAGGTGAGGCCTCTGTGGAGCGGGAGCGTGGGCCCAAGCGTTTTGGCGCCAGTTGCCTTCGAATGTCTCCGGGGACTCGCTGGGCCATGCCCAATCTCCTCTCTGAGTGACCAGCAGTGCCCCCAGCAGCCCAGGTGGTGGCGGGGTGGCAGGGTCAGTCAGGCGCTGCGGCTCGGGTATCCCCAATCCCCAGCGTTGCGCTGCCAGGCCCCTTGGGAGGGCCCCTCGGGGCCAACCTAGGGTTAGGTTTAGCCCCTAGGAGGCCCGCAGGCCCTATTCGCCAGCTGTGTGGAGACTGGAGTGGCGGGCCGAGGTGAGGGCACTGGTGAGCGGGAGCGCGAGCCCTGTTGTTTTGGCCCGGGGAGCCTTTGAAGGTCTCCGTGTCTTGGATGGCCCTGCCCATTCTCCCGCCCTGAATGAATGGCACCACCCTAAGCCCCCGCGTGGCGGCTGGGCGGCAGGATGAGTCCAGTGCTGAGGCTTGGGGGTCCCCAATCCCCGGCGTTGCGGCACCAGGCCCCTTGGGGGGGCCGCTCGGTGTCGATCTAGGGTTTTGGTTAGCCCCCAGAAGGCCAGTGGACCCGATCAGCGGCTGTGCAACACGCGGAGGGCTGGGCCGAGGTGAGGGCGCTGTCGAGCCCGAGCATGAGCCTAAGCATTTTAGCGCGGGGGGCCTATGAACGTCAGCGGATGCTCGGAGGGCCCTAACCATTCTCCTACCCTGATTGACCGGTGGGCCCCTAGCGGCTCGGGTGGCTGAAGGGCAGCAGGGTGAGTCCGGCACTTGGGCTCGGTGTCCCCATCCCCAGTGTTGCGACGCCAGGCCCCTTGGGAAGGGCCCCAGGGGGCCGACCTATGGTTATGGTTAGCCCCGCAGGCCCGATACACCACCTGTGCATTGAGCGGAGAGTTGGGCCGAGTTGAGGGTGCTTGTGAACATGAGCCTGGGTCCAAGCGTTTTGGTTCGGGGCACCTTCGAAGGTCGGAGGGGTTCGGAGTGCCCTGCCCATTCCCCTAGCCTGAATGAACGGCTACCCCCCTAGCAGTCTGGGTGCGGAGGGGCGGCAGGGTGCATCCGGCACTGGGGCTTGGGGGTCCCCAATCCCCGGCGTTGTGGCGCCAGGCCCCTTGGGAAGGGCTCCTCCTGGGCCGGCCTAGGGTTAGAGTTAGCCCCCAGGACGCCAGTAGGCTCAATCCGCCAGCTGTGCGGCTAATGGAAGGGTGGGTCAATGTGAGGTCTCTGTAGAGCGTGCGCGCGGGCCCAAGCGTTTTGGCGCCGGGGTCCTTGGAATGTCTCCGGGGACTCGGCGGGCCCTAGCCATTTACCTCCCTGAATGACCAGCGGTGCCTGTAGCGGCCTGGGTGGCAGTGTTGTGGCAGGGTGAGTCTGGCTCTGGGGTTTGGGGTCCCCGATCCCCGGCGTAGCAGCACCGGACCCTTGGGAGGGGACCCTGGGGGGCCGACCTAGCGTTAGGGTTACCCCCAGGAGGCCGGCAGGCCCTATTCGCAACCTGTGTGGAGAGTGAACTGGCGGACCGAGGTGAGGGCGGTGGTGATTGGGAGCATGGGCCTGGGTGTTTTGGCGTGGGGGGCCTTCGAAGGTCGGCGGGGGTTTGGAGGACCGTGCCCGTCCTCCCACCCTGAATGACTGGCGGCGCCCCCAGCCACCCTGGTGGCGGCAGGGCGGCAGCGTGAGTCAGGCGCTGCAGCTCAGGTATCTCCAATCCCCAGCGTTGTTGGGCCAGGCCCCTTGGGAGCGGCCCCTCGGGTGCTAACCTACGGTTAGGTTTAACCCCTAGGCGGCCGGCAGGCCCTATTCATCAGCTGTGTGGATAGCAGAGTGGCGGACCGAGGTGAGGGTACTGGTAAGCGGGAGCGTGGGCCCGGGCGTTTTGGCGCGGGGGGCCTTTGAAGGTCACCGTGTCTCGGAGGGCCCTGCCCATTTTCCCTCCCTGAATAATGGCAGCACCCCAAGCCCCCGGGTGGTGGTTGGGCGGCAGGGTGAGTCCGGCGCTGGGGCTCAGGGGTCCCTAATCCCCAGCGTTGTGGCGCCAAGCCCATTGGGAGGGGCTGCTCGGGGGTGACTATAGGGTTACGGTTAGCCCCTAGAAGGCCGGTGGACCCGATTAGCGGCTGTGCAACATGCAGAGAGTTGCCCCGAGGTGAGGGTGCTGGCGAGCCTGAGCATGACCCCAAGCATTTTAGAGCGGGGGGCCTTCGAAGGTCGGTGGGGGCTCGGAGTTCCCTACCGGTTCTCCCACCCTGAATGAATGGCGGTGCACCTAGCGGCCCGTGTGGGGCGGGGCGGCAGGGTGCATTGGGCACTGGGGCTTGGGGGTCCCCAATCCCTGGCATTGCGGCGCCAGGCCCCTTAGGAAGGGACCCTCAGGGGCCGTCCTAGGGTTAGGGTTAGCGCCCAGTAGGCCCACAGGCCCGATCCGCCGGCTGTGCGATTAGCGGAGGTGCGGGCCGAGTTGAGAGCGATGGCGAGCCGGAGCATGAGCCCCTGCGTTTTGGCGCCCTGGGCCTTCGAATGTTGCCATGGCTTTGAGGGCCCTGCCCGTTCTCCTGCTCTGAATAAACAGCAGCGCCCCTAGTGGCTCGGTTAGCGGTGGGGCGGCAGGGTGAGTCCCGCGCTGCGGCTCAGGGATCCCCAATTCCCAGCGTTGTGGGGGCAGGCCCTTTCGGAGGGGTTCCTCATGGGCCGACCTAGGGTTAGAGTTACCCCCAGGAGGCCAGCAGGCTCAATCCTCTGGCTGGGCTGCGAGAAATGGGGAGGCCGAGGTAAAGGTGCTGGGGAGCGGGAACATAGGCCCCTGCATTTTGGCGTGGGAGGCTTCAAATTTCGCTGGTTTCTCTAGGGCCCTGTCCGTTCTCCTGCCCTGAATGACCGGCGGCGCCCCTAGCGGCCAGTGTGGAGGCGTTGTGGCAGGGTGAGTCTGGCTCTGGGGCTTGGGGTCCCCGATCCCCGGCGTAGCGGTACCAGGACCCTTGGGAGAGGCCCCTTGGGGGCCGACCTAGGGTTAGGGTTAGCACCCAGGAGGCCGGCAGGCGGGGTCCGCCTACTGTGAGGGAAGCGGAGGGGCAGGCCAAGGTGAGGGCGCTGGGGAGCAAGAGGGTGGACCCAAGTGTTTTCGCACCTGGGGCCTTCGAATGTCTCCGGGGACTCAGCGGGCCTTGCCCATTCTCCTCCCTGAATGACCGGCGGTGCCCCTAGCAGCACAGGTGGCGGCAGGGCGGCATGTGAGTCCGGCGCTGGGGCTAAGGGATCCCCAATCTACCGAGTTGCGGCGTCAGGTCCCTTGGTGGTGGCCCCTCGGGGGCTGACCTAGGCTTAGGGTTAGCCCCCATGACGCCGGCAGGCTCAATCCGCCAGCTGTGTGGTGAATGGAGGGGTGGGTCGAGGTGAGATCTCTGTTGAGCGGGAGCGTGGGGCCAAGCGTTTTGGCACCGGGGGCCTTCGAATGTCTCTGGGAAATCGGCGGGCCCTGACCATTCTCCTCCCTGAATGACCGGCGGTACCCCTAGCAGCATAGGTGGCGGCGGGGAGGCAGGGTGAGTCAGGCACTGCGTCTCGGGTATCCCCGTCCCCAGCGTTGCGGTGCCAGGCTCCTTGGGATGGGCCCCTCGGGGGCAGACCTAGGCTTAGGGTTGGCCCCCAGGAGGCCGGCAGGCCCTATTTGCCGGCTGTGCGGTGAGCTGATCCGCGGGCCGAGGTGAGAGCGCTGGCGAGCGGGAGCGTGGGCCCAAGCGTTTTGGTGCGGGGGGCCTTCGAAGGTCGCCGGGGTTCGGAGCGCCCTGCCCGTTCTCCCATCCTGAATGAACGGCCCAGGAGGCGGCGGGGCAGCAGGTTGAGTCCGGCACCGGTGCTCGGGGGTCCCCAATCCCCAGCATTGCGGGGCCAGGCCCTTGGGAGGGGCTACTGGTGGGCCAACCTAGGGTTAGAGTTAGCACCCAGGAGGCCGGCAGGCCCAATCCTCTGGCTATGCTGCGAGAGGTGCGTGGGCAGAGGTAAAGGCTCTGGCGAGCGTGAGCGTGGGCCCCTGCATTTTGGCGCAGGAGGCTTCAAATGTCGCCGGTTTCTCCAGGGCCCTGCCCGTTCTCCCACCCTGAATGACCAGTGGCACCCCTAGCGGCCCGGGTGGTGGCAGGGCGGCACGGTGAGTCCGGCGCTGGGGCTCTGGGGTCAGCAATCCCAGGCGTTGTGGTGCCTGGCCCCATCAGATGGGCCCCTCGAGTGCCGACCTAGGGTTAGGGTTAGCCCACAGGAGGCCAGCAGGCCTCATCAGCCGGTTGTGTGGCGAGCGGAGGGGCGTGCCAACATGAGGGCGCTGGCGAGCAGGAAGGTGGGCCCAAGCGTTTTAGCGCGGGAGGTCTTCGAAAGTCGCCGGGGCTCAGAGGGTCCTGCTCCTTCTCCCTCCTTAAATGACCGGAGGCGCCCCTACCAGCCCAGTTGGCGGCGGGGTGGCAGGGAGAGTCTGGCGCTGGGGCTCTGGTGTCCCCAGTCCCCGGCGTTTCGGCACAAGGCTCCTTGGGAGGGGCCCCTCGTGGGCCGACCAAGTGTTAGGGTTAGCCCCCAGGATGCCGGCAGGCCTGATCCGCCGGCTGTGCAGCGAGCGGGTGGGCGGGCTGAGATATGGGCGCTCACGAGCGGGAGCATGGGCCCAAGCTTTTTCGCAAGTGGGGCCTTCGAAGGCCGCTAGGGGCTCGAAGGGCCCTGCCTGTTCTCCCGCACTGAATGACCGGCGGCGCCCCTAGCGTCTCGGGTGGCGTCGGGGTGGCAGGGTGAGTCCGGCGCTGAAGCTCGGGGGTCCCCAATCCCCGGCGTTGCGGCGCTAGGCCCCTTGGGAAGGACCCCATGGGGTCGACCTAGGCTTAGGGTTACCTCCAGGAGGCCGGTAGGCCCGATCTGCCGGCTGTGCGCCGAAAGGTGGGGCGGGCTGAGATGAGGGCGCTGGAGAGCTGGAATGTGGGCTCAAGCATTTTGGCGCGAGGGGCCTTCGAAGGTCGCCAGGGGCTCGGAGGGCCCTGCCCGTTCTCTCTCCCTGAATGACCAGTGGCGCCCCTACCCTCCTGGTTAGCAACGGGGCAGCAGGGTGAGTCCGGCGCTGGGGCTCGGGTGTCAGCAATCCCAGGTGTTATGGCGCCAAGCCCCATCGGACGGGCCCCTCGGGGGCCGACCTAGGGTTAGGCTTAGCCCCCAGGAGCTCGGCAGGCCCGATCCACCAGCTGTGCGTCGAGTGGAGGGGCGGGCCGAGGTAAGGGTGCTGGCGAGCGGGAGCGTGGTCCCAAGCGCTTTGGCGCGGGGGGCCATCGAAGGTCGCCAGGGGCTCGGAGGGATCTGCCCGTTCTCCCTCCCTGAATGACCGATGGTGCTCCTAGTGGCCCGGGTGGCGGCGGGACGAGCTGGTGAGTCTGGCGCTGGGGCTCGGGGGTCTCCAATCTCAGGCATTGTGGTGCCAGACCCCTTTGGAGGGGCCCCTCAGGGGCCAACCTAGGGTTATGGTTAGCCCTCAGGAGGGCAGCCCTCATCGGCCGGCTCTGTGGCGAGCGGAGGGGCGGGCCGAGGTGAGGGACCTGAGGAGAGGGAGCATGGGCTCAAGCGTTTTGGATGGGGGGGCCTTCGAAGGTTGCCTTGGGCTTGGAGGGCCCTGCCCGTTCTCCCGCCCTGAATGACCAGCGGCACCCCTAGCGGCCTGGGTGGCGTTGGGGCGGCAGGGTGAGTCCGGCGCTGGGCCTCGGGGGTCCCCAATACCAGGCGTTGCGGCGCCAGGCCCCTTGGGACGTGCTCCTCGGGGGCCGACCTAGGGTTAGGCTTAGTCCCCAGGAGGTCGGCAGTCTGGATCCGCCGGGTGTGTGGCGAAGGGGTGGGCCGAGGTGAGGGCGCTGGCAAGTGGGATTGTGTGCCCAAACCTTTTGCTGCGGCGGGCCTTCAAAGGTCGCCGGGGACTCGGAGGGCCCTGCCCATTCTCCCGCCCTGACTGACCTGCAGTGGCCCTAGAGGCCCAGGTGGCGGTGGGATGGCAATGTGGGTCCGGCGCTGTGGCTCGGGGGTCACCAATCTACGGCATGCGGCGCCGGGCACCTTGGGATGTATGCTTCGGGGGCTGACCTAGATTTAGGGTTAGACCTCAGGAGGCCGGCAAGCCCGAAATGCCAGCTGTGCGGTGAGCGGATCGGCGTGCCGAGGTGAGGGCGCTGGCCAGGGGGACCGTGGGAGCAAGCATTTTGGCGCGGAGCGCTTTCGAATGTCGCCTTGGGTTCAGAGGGCCCTGCCTGTTCTCCCACACTGAATGAACGGCGGCTCCCCTAGCGGCCCGGGTGGCGGCGGGACGACAAGCTGAGTCCTGGCTGGGGCTCTGGGGTCCCCAATCCCGGCGTTGCGGGGCCAGGCCCCTTGGTAGGGGCCCCACGGGGGCCGACCTAGGGTTAGGGTTAGCCCCCAGGAGGCTGGCAGGCCTGATCCGCCAGTTGTGCGGAGAGTGGAGAGGTGGGCCGAGGTGAGGGCGCTGGCGACCAGGAGCGTGGGCCCAAGCGTTTTGCCGCAGGGGGACTTCGATGGTCGCCAGTGGCTCGGAGGGCCCTGTCCGTTGTTCCTCCCTGAATGACCGACGGTGCTCCTAACGGCCCGGGTGGCAGCGGGGCGAGATGGTGAGTCTGGCGCTGGGGTTCAGGGGTCCCCAATCCCAGGCATTGTGGCGCCAGGCCCCTTGGCAGGGGCCCCTCGGCGGCTGACCTAGGGTTAGGGTTAGCCCCCAGGAGGCCGGCAGGCCCAATCCGCCCGCTGTGCACGAGCAGAGGGGCAGGCCGAGGTGAGGGCGCTGGGAGCGGGAGCATGGGCCCAAGCGTTTTGCCGCGGGGGGGACATCGATGGTCGCCAGTGGCTGGGAGGGCCCTGTCCGTTGTTCCACCCTGAATGAACAACTGCGCTCCTAGCGGCCTGGGTGACGGCGGGGCGGCAGGTTAGTCTGGTGCTGAGGCTTGGAGGTCCTGAATCCCTGGCTTGCACGCCAGGCCCCTTGGGAGGGGCCCCTCGGGAGCCGACCTAGGGTTAGGGTTAGCTCCCAGGAGTCCAGCAGACCGGATCTGCCAGCTGTGCAGTGAGCCGAGGGGCGGGCTGAGGCGAGGGCACTGGCAAGTGGGAGCATGGGCCCAAGCGTTTTGGCACAGGGAGCCTTCGAAGGTCACCATAGGCTCAGAGGGCCCTGCCCTTCTCCCACCCTGACTGACCGGCAGCGGCCCTAGAGGCCCGGGTGGTGGTGGGGTGGCAATGTGAGTCCGGCGCTGCGGCTCGGGGGTCACCAATCTCCGGCGTTCTGGCGCCAAGCCCCTTGGGAGGTACGCCTCATGGGCTGACCTAGGGTTAGGGTTAGACCTCAGGAGGCTGGCAGGCCCGAAACGCCAGCTGTGCGGCGAGCAGATGGGCTGGCCGAGGTGAGGGCGCTGGCGAGCAGGAGCGTGGGCCCAAACGTTTTTGCTCGGGGGGCCTCCAAAGCCACAGGGATCTCAGAAGTCCCTGCCTGTTCTCCCTCCCTGAATGACAGGCAGCACCTGTAGTGGCCCGGGTGGTGGCGGTCCTGCAGGGTGAGTCCGGTGCTGGGGGTCGGGGTTCCCAATCCCTGGGGTTGTGCCACCAGGCCCCTTGGGAGGGGCCTGTTGGGGGCCGACCTAGGATTAGGGTTAGCCCCCAGGAGGCCGGCAGGCCCGGAAACGTGGGCCCATGCGTTTTGGCGCAGGTGGACTTCGAATTTCGCCGGGGGCTAGGAGGGCCCTGCCCGTTCTCCCGCCCTAAATGACCGACTGCACCCCTAGCGGCCCGGATGGCGGCGGGGCGGCAGGGTGAGTCCGGCGCTGCAGCTCGGGGGTCACCAATCCCTGGCGTTGCGGCGCAAGTGCCCTTTGCAGGGGCCCCTCGTGGGCTGACCTAGGGTTAGGGTCAGCCCCCAGGAGGCCGGCAGGCCGGATCCGCCAGCTGTGCATGAGCAGACGGGTGGGCCGAGGTGGGGCGCTGGCGAGCGGGATCGTGGGACCAAGCGTTTTCCCACGGGGGGCCTTTGAAGGTCGCCAGGGGCTCGGAGGGCCCTGCCCGTTCTCCCGCCCTGAAAGACTGGCAGCGGCCCTAGCGGCCCGGGTGGCGGTGGGGCAGTAAGGTGAATCCAGCGCTGTGGCTTGGGGGTCACCAATCACCTGCATTGCGGCGCCAAGCCCCTTGGGATATACGCCTCGGGGGCTGACCTAGGGTTAGGGTTAGACCACAGGAGGCCGGCAAGCCCGAAACGCCAGCTGTGCGGTGAGTGGATAGGCGTACTGAGGTGAGAGCGCTGGCGAGGGGGATCGTGGGAGCAAGCATTTTGGCACTGGGCGCTTTCGAATGTCGCCTTGGGCTGGGAGGGCCCTGCCTGTTCTCCCACACTGAATGAATGGCGGCTCCCATAGCGGCCTTGGAGGTGGCGGGACGACAAGGTGAGTCCTGGCTGGGGTTCTGTGGTCCCCAATTCTGGCTTTGCCAGGCCAGGCCCCTTGGGAGGGGCCCAACGGGGGCCGACCTAGGGTTAGTGTTAGCCCCCAGGAGGCCAGCAAGCCCAATAAGCCGGTTGTGTGGCGAGCGGAGAGGCGGGCCGAAGTGAGGGCACTAGTGAGAGGGAACATGGGCCCATGCGTTTTGGCGCGGTAGGCATTCGAAGGTCGCCGGGGCCTCGGAGGGCCCTGCCCGTTTTCCGTCCCTAAATGACCAGTGGCGCCCCTACCGGCCCAGTTGGCGGCGGGGCGGCAGAGAGAGTCTGGCGTTGGGGCTCGAGTGTCCCCAATCTCCGGCGTTTCGGCACAAGGCCCCTTGGGATGGGCCCCTCGTTGGCCGACCAAGTGTTAGGGTTAGCCCCCAGGATGCCGGCAGGCCTGATCTGCCAGCTGTGCGTCGAGCGGAGGGGCGGGCTGAGATGTGGGCACTGGCGAGCGGGAGCATGGGCCCAAGCTTTTTCGCAAGTGGGGCCTTCGACGGTCGCCAGGGGCTCGAAGGGCCCTGCCTGTTCTCCCGCACTGAATGACCGGCAGCGGCGCCCCTAAGGGCTCGAGTGGCGTCAGGGCAGCAGGGTGAGTCTGGCACTGGAGCTTGGGGGTTCCTCATCCCCGGCGTTGCGGCCACAGGCCCCTTGGGAAGGCCCCCATGGGGTCGACCTAGGGTTAGGGTTAGCCCCCAGGAGGCCGGTAGGACCAATCTGCCAGCTGTGAGGCGAGTGGAGGGGTGGGCTGATATGAGGGCGCTGGCGAGCGGGAATGTGGGCCCAAGCATTTTGGCGCGAGGGGCCTTCGAATGTTGCCAGGGGTTCAGAGGGCCCTGCACGTTCTCCTGCCCTGAATGACCGACGGCGCCCCTCGCGGCCTGGTTGGCAGCGGGGCGGCAGGGAGAGTCTGGCGCTGGGGCTCATGGGTCCCCAATCCCCAGCGTTGCAGTGCCAGGCCCTTTAGGATGGGCCCCTAGGGGGCCTACCTAGGGTTAGGGTTAGCCCCCAGAAGGCCCGCAGGCCCATCTGCCATCTGTGCGCCGAGCGGAGGGGAGGGCCGAGGTAAGGGCGCTGGCGAGCGGAAGCGTGGGCCCAAGCGTTTTGGTGCGGGGGGCCTTCGAAGGTCGCTGATGGATCGGAGGGCCCTGCCAGTTCTCCCTCCCTGAATGACCAGCGGCGCCCCTAGTGGCCCAGATGGTGGTAGGGCGGGAGCGTGAGTCCAGTGCTCGGGCTCGGGAGTCCCCAATCCCCGGTGTTGCAGCAATAGGAACCTGGGATGGGCCCCTCGGGGGCCCACCAAAGGTTAGGGTAACACCCAGGAGGCCGGCATTCCCGATCCACCAGCTCTGCAGCAAGCGGAGGGGTGGACCGAGGTGAGGGCGCAGGTGAGCGGGAGCATGGGGCCAAGCGTTTTGGTGCAAGGGGACTTCGAAGGTCACCAGGGGCTCGGAGGGATCTGCCTGTTCTCCCTGCCTGAATGACCGAAGGTGCTCCTAGCAGCCCGGGTAGCAGCGGGGCAAGACGGTGAGTCTGGCGCTGGGGCTCGGGGGTCCCCAATCCCAGGCATTGCAGTGCCAGGCCCCTTCGGAGGGGCCCCTCAGGGGCCAACCTAGGGTTATGGGTAGCCCCCTGGAGGAGGGCAGGCCTCATCCACCGGCTCTGCGGTGAGCGGAGGGGCAGGCCGAGGTGAGGGCGCTGAGGAGCGAGAGCGTGGGCTCAAGCGTTTTGGATGGGTGGGCTTTTGAAGGTCGCCGCAGGCTTGGAGGGCCCTGCCCGTTCTCCTGCCCTGAATGACCAGCGGCACCCCTAGCGGCCTGGGTGGTGGTGGGGTGGCAGGGTGAGTCTGGCTCAGGGGATCGGGGGTCCCTAATACCTGGCGTTACGTCACCAGGCCCCTTGGGACGGGCCCCTCGGGGGCCGACCTAGGGTTAGGGTTAGCCCCCAGGAGGCTGGCAGGCTCGTTCCGCCCATTTGCGGTGAATGGAGGTGTGGGTCGAGGTGAGGTAGTTGGCGAGCGGGAGCGTGGGCCAGAGCATTTTGGCTTTGGCTCGGGGTGCTTTCGAAGGTTGCAGGTGGCTTGGAGGGTCCTGCCAGTTCTGTGGACCTGAAGGACTGGCGACGCCCCTAGCGCCCCCATGTGGCGGTGGGGTGGCAGGGTGCGTCCGGCGCTGGGACTTGGGGGTCCCCAATCCCTGGCATGCTGCGCCAGGCCACTTGGGATGGGCCCCTCGGGGGCGACCTAAGGATAGGGTTAGCCCCCAGGAAGCCAGCAGGCCCGATCCGCCAGCTCTGCAGTGAGAGCAGGGGTGGGCCGAGGTTAGGGCACTGGCGAGCAGGAGCGTGGGAGCCAGAGTTTTTGCGCGGGGGCCTTCGAGGTCGCAGGGGGCTCGGAGGGCCCTGCCTGTTCTCCCTCCTTGAATGACCTGCGGCGTCCCTAGCGGACTGGGTGGCGGCGGGGCGGTATGTTGCGTCCTGTGGTGGGGCTTGGGGGTCCCCAATTCCCGGCGTGGCGGCTTCAGGCACTTGGGAGGGGTCCCTCAGGGGCTGACCTAGGCTTAGTGTTAGCCCAAAGGAGGCCGACAGGCCCGATCCGCCCGCTGTGCGGCAAGCGGAGTGGCGGGCCCACGTGAGGGCGCTGGGGAGCGGGAGCGTGGGCCCAAGCGTTTTGGCACGGGGGGCCTTCGTAGGTTGCCGGGTGCTCAGAGATCCCTGCCTGTTATCTCACCCTGAATGACCGGCTGCGCCCCTAGCGGCCCGGTTCGCGACGGGGCGGCAGGGTGAGTCAGGCGCTGGTGCTCAGGGGTCCCCAAGCCCCAGCCTGGTGGTGCCAGGACCCTTGGGAAGGGCTCAACAGGGGCTGACGTAGGGATTGGGTTAGCCGCCAGGAGGCCGGCATGTCCGATCCGCCTGCTGTGCGTGAGCAGAGGGGTGGGCTGAGGTAAGGGCTCTGGCGAGCGGGAGCGTAGGCCCAATCGTTTTGGCATGGGGGGGCCTTTGAAGGTCTCCAGGGGCTCTGAGGGCCCTACACGTTCTCCCGCCCTGAATGACCGGCGGTGCCCATAGCAGCCTGGGTGCCGGTGGGGCGGGAGGGTGAGTCCGGTGCTGGGGCTCGGGGGTCCCCAATCCCCATGTTGTGGAGCCAGACCCCTTGGGAGGGTCTCCTCGGGGGCTTCACAAGGTGAGGGTTTCCCCAGGAGGCCGGCAGGCCTGATCCGCAGCCTGTGAAGCGAGCAGAGGAACAGGCCGAGTTGTGGCCCTGGCGAGCGGGAGGGGGCCCAAGCGTTTTGGCTCGGGGGCCTTTGATGGTAGCAGGGATTCAGAAGGCCCTGCCCGTTCTCCCGCCCTGAATGACCGGCCGCGCCCCTAGCGGCCAGGGTGGTGGCGGGGCGGCAGGGTGAGTGCTGGCTGGGGCTCGGGGGTCCTCAATCCCAGGCGTTGCGGCGATAGGCCCCTTGGGATGGGTCCCTTGGGGTCCGACCTAGGGTTTGAGTTAGCCCCCAGGAGGTCGGCAGGACTGATCCGTGGGTTGTGCGGTGAGCGGAGGGGTGGACGGAGGTGAGGGCGCTGGCGAGTGGGAGCGAGGGCCCAAGCGTTTTGGCGCGATGGGCCTTGGAAGGACAATGGGGGCTCGGATGACCCTGCCCATTCTCCCGCACTGAATGTTCTGCGGCGCCCGTAGCGGCCAGTGTGGCGGCGGGGCGGAAGGGTGAGTCAGGCACTAGGGCTCGGGGGTCCCCAATCTCCAGAGTTGCGGCACCAGGCCCCTTGGGAGGGACCCCTTAGGGGCTGACCTAGGGTTAGGGTTAGCTCCCAGGAGGCCGGTAGGCCCGATCCGTCAGCTGTTCGGCGAGCGGCGGGGCAGGCCAAGGTGAGGGCGCTGGTGAGCGGGAGCGTGGGCCCAAGCGTTTTGGCGCGGGGGGCCTTTGAACGTCGCTGGGGGGTGGAGGGCCCTGTACATTCTCCCGCCCTGAGTGACTGGCGGTGCTAGCGGCCCAGGTGGCAGAGGTCTGGCAGGGTGAGTCCGGGGCTGGGGGTCCCCAATCCCCAGCGTTGCGGCTCTAGGCCCCTTGGGAGGGGCCCCTCGGGCCCGACCTAGTGTTAGGGTGAGACCCCATGATGCCGGGAGGCCCAATCCTCCAGCTGTGCATGGAGAGGAGGGGTGGGCCGAGGTAAGGGCGCTGGTGATCGGGAGCGTGGGCCAAAGCATTTTGGCGTGGGGGGCCTTTGAAGGTCTCCGGTGGCTCGGATGGCCCTACCTGTTCTCCCGCCCTGAATGACCGGCAGCGACCTGAGCAGCCTGGGTTGCGGCAGGGCGGAAGGGTGAGTCAGCGCTTGGGCTCGGGGGTCCGCAATCCCTGGCGTTGAAGCGCCATGCCACTTGGAATGGGTCCCTTGGGGTTCGACCTAGGGTTTGAGTTAGCACCCAGGAGGCTGGCAGGACCGATCCACTGGTGCTGTGACGAGCGGAGGGGCGGTTCGAGATGAGCGCACTGGAGAGCAGGGCCGTGGGACCAGGCACATTGGCACGGGGGGCTTTCGAAGGTCACCGGGGGCTCAGAAGGCCCTGCCCATTCTCCCGCCCTGAATGAACAGCGGCATCCCTAGCGGCCCGGGTGGCGGCGGGGCAGCAGGGTGAGTACGGTGCTGAGGCTCGGGAGTGTCCAATCCCTGGTGTGGCGACGCCTGGCCCCATTGGAGGGGCTCCTCGGGGGCCGACCTGTGGTTAGGGTTAGCCCCCAGGAGGCTGGCACTCCTGATCCATCAGCGCTGTGACTTGGGTGGGGCGGGCCGAGGTGAGGGCACTGGCGAGCGGGATCGTGGGCCCAAGAGTTTTGGCGCGGGTGGCCTTTGAAGGTAGCCGGGGGCTCTGAGGGCCCTGCCCGTTCTCCCACCCTTAATGACTGGCTGCGCCCCAGCAGCCCGGGTGGACGCGGGGCCGCAGGGTGAGTCCGGAGCTGGGGCTCGGGTATCCCCAATCCCCGCGTTGCGGTGCCAGGCCCCTTGAGAGGGGCTCCTCGGGGGCCTACATAGGGTTAGGGTTAACACCCAGGAGGCCGGCAGGCCCAATCCGCCCATTGGGCGGCGAGCGGAGGGGCGGGCTGAGGTGAGGGCGCTGGCGAGCGTGAGCGTGGACCCAAGCGTTTTGGCATGGGGGCCTTCGAAGTTCGCTGGGGGCTCGGAGGGCCCTCGCGTTCTCCCGACCTAAATGACCGGCAGCACCCCTAGCAGCCCGGGTGGCGGCGGAATGGCAGGGTAATTAATGCGCTGGGGCTCGAGGGTCCCCAATCACCAGCGTGGCGGTGCCAGGCCCCTTGGGAAGGGCCCCTTGTGAGCAGACCTAGGGTTAGGGTTAGTCCCCAGGAGGCCGGTAGGCCCTATCTGCCTGCTGTGCCGTGAGAAGAGGGGCAGGCTGAGATGAGGGCGCTGGTGAGTGGGAAATGTGGGCCCAAGCATTTTGGCGCGAGGGGCCTTCGAAGGTCTCCAGGGGCTCGGAGGGCCCTGCCCGTTCTCCTGCCCTGAATGACCGACGATGCCCCTCGCAGCCTGGTTGGCAGTGGGGCGGCAGGGAGAGTATGGCGCTGGGGCTTGGGGGTCCCCAATCCCCGGATTTGCTGCGCCAGGGCCCTTGGGAGTTTCCCCTTGGGGACGGACCTAGGGTTAGGGTTATGCCCGGGAGGCCAGCAGGCCCGATCCGCCGACTGTGAGGCGAGTGGAGGGGCGGGCCGAGATGAGGGCGCTGGCGAGCTGGAACATGGGCCCAAGCTTTTTGGCGCGAGTGGCCTTCAAAGGTCGCCGGGGGCTAAGAGGGCCCTGCCCATTCTCCTTCCCTGAATGACCGGCGGCGCCCCTACTGGCCTGGTTGGCGGCGGGGCAGCAGGGTGAGTCCAGCGCTGGGGATGGGGGGTCCACAATCCCCGGCGTTGTGGTGCCAGGTGCCATGGGAGCGGCCCCTCGTGGGCCCACGTAGGGTTAGGGTTAGCCCCCAGGAGGCCGGCAGGCCTGATCAGCCAGCTTTGCGGCTAGCGGAGGGGCAGGCAGAGGTGAGGGCGCTGACAAGTGGGAGCATGGGCGCAAGCGTTTTGATGCGGGGTGGTTCGAAGGTCACCCATGGCTCGGAGGGCCCTGCCGGTTCTCATGCCCTGAATGACCCACGGTGCAGCTAGTGGCCCAGGTGGCGACGGGGCGGCACCGTGAGTCCGGCGCTGGGGCTCGGGTGTCAGCAATCATAGGCGTTGTGGCGCCAGGCCCCATCGGACGGGCCCCTCGGGGGCCGACCTAGGGTTAGGGTTAGCCCCCAGGAGGCTGGCAGGCCATCCGCCAGCTGTGCAGCGAGTGGAGGGGCGGGCCGAGGTAAGGGCGCTGGCGAGCAGGAGCGTGGGCCGAAGCGTTTTGTCTCAGAGAGCTTTCAAAAGTCGCCAGGGGCTTGGAGGGCCCGGCCCATTCTCTCGCCCTGAAACACTGGCTGCGCCCCTAGCAGCCCGGGTTCCTGCAGGGCAGCAGAGTGACTCCGGCGCTGGGCTCCAGGGTCCCCAATCCCCGGCGTTGAAGCACAAGGCCCCTTGGGAGGGGCCCCTCGGGGGTCCACTTAGGGTTAGGGTTAGTCCCTAGGAGGCCAGCAAACCCGGCACTAAGTGGTTCTGGCAATGTAACAAAAATGCCATACACTTATCTGTAAGAAATAACAGTGTACAGGAAACCTCTTAGCCCTAACATCATCCTTTGTGAATATGGAAGCCAGCCCCAAAGTGGTCGTGGAAGTCTGACGAAAGGGCTAAGCACTTTTCTCTGAGTCACCACACTATACAGGGAAAGACCAATGTACATCATCTTTCACGAGTAGGAAGCATTAATGAAAAGGTTCTGGAATTTCGAGGACTCTGACCCATCCTTATTGGTAATAAACCACCGTGTACAGGAAAACACCTTCAACTCTCATCAGCCTCCTCAATCCTGATTCCGATTCAACTTTGGGTGTGTAGGACTAGGGAAATGTCCACATCTTATTGCTAAAAAAGAACGATGTCAGGGTAATGCCCTTCAAGTCACATCAGCCTTCCTGAAGACGGAAGCAGGAATCAAGGTGGTTATGTTACCATGAGGTAAGGAAGATGAGCATACAAGTGAGAAACAACAGTGGGCAGGACCTCTCTTCCAACGAACAGTATCTGAGCTTAATGTTGAATCCCTATGGTAAGCGGTTGTGGGCATTTGTGAGGTCAAAATCTGAAGTGTTTTGTAAAACCTCTTGGCCATTCACAGATGAGACTAAGGTAGTTGGGGACTCCTAGGCAGTGATTTGTCCACTGTCAAAAATATGAAAAGATAAAAGAGACAGATGAGGTCTCCTCAGGCATTGTCCTTTATCCTCATCCTCCGTGAGAATGGCCATCTCTCGACAGCTCAGTGGCAGGGTCTCATTCACAGTGAGGGCATCTGTTCCTCACAGACATCAGGCAGGTAAATGGATTTGGTTCTCTGTGCCAGCCCA